>NW_027507791.1:80709893-81064893 GCF_037356315.1 Lithobates pipiens | reverse complement strand
CTTTTCCGCAGTCGGGACTGGGAAACTGGTCAGAGTTGAGGGATGGAGGGTGCTAAATACAGGTATATTCTTGAGCAAAACCTGTACCACTCTGTGTGTGATTTGAGGCTAGGACAGAGGTTCACCTTCCAGCAGGACAAAAACCCAAACACACTGCTAAAGCAACACTTGAGTGGTTTAAAGAGGAAACATGTAAATGTGTTGGAATAGTCTAGTCAAAGCCCAGACCTCATTCCAATAGAAAATCTGTGGTCAGACTTAAAGATTGCTGTTCACAAGTGCAAACCATCCAACTTGAAGGAGCAGTTTTGCAAGGAGGAATGGGCAAAAATCCCAGTGGTAAGATGTGGCATGCTCATAGAGCCTTATCCAAAGTGACTTAGAGCTGCGATAGCCGCAAAAAAGGTGGCTCCATAATGTATTGACTTTAGGGGGGTGAATAGTTATGCACCTTAACTTTTTTCTGTTATTTTGTCCTATTTGTTGTTTGCTTCACAATAAATAAAATAAAGTCTTCATTAAATTAAATGCAAATCCTCAACCAATCCATGTTAATTCCAGGTTGTGAGGGCAACGAAAGGCGAAAAATGCCATGGAGGGTGAATACTTTTGCAAGGCACTTTAAGTAGACCAATGCTTATTACCTGGTGGAAGATTGAAAAGTCCTGGAAGTCGCACATCTCTGCAAAACCCCATAAGGTGGAGCAGGATAGCCTCAGCCTGGGCCCCATCCAGGCCACACCCCCCCCCAATGTTTTTTTTTGTACACTTCTTTGTTACAGACCTAGAGATCTCTCCCGTTGGGGCGTCTTTATGTATAGCCAGTCTAATTATACTTGTTCTGGTACTATGCTCTTTAACGTATAACCACTGTTTAGGCATGATTCACACCCATGCTGGTTGCAGTTTGCAGGTGCATTTTGTGTTTTTTCAATACACATCTTTAAACCATTGAAGTCTATGGAACCAAAAACCAGAAGAAAAAAAACCGTGGCCCTTTCCATAAAACGCACAGATATGAACTATACATCCGTAGGAAACCATGTTAAATGGACTGTAGTGTGTTTCTGCAAAAATGAAAATGCACTAACAAATGCATAAGTGTGAACCAGGCCTTATACTCAATGTATACTTTTTTTTCCCCTCGAACTCAAACCTTTTGTTCACCTGCAAGGATCACCCCGGAAATAAAATGATAAAATATAAATATATCTCAATATCAAAAAATAAATAAATAAAAAGGGTAAATAGTGTAAAAATAAAGTAGTAAAAAAAAAAAAAAAAAAAAAAAAAAAAAAAAGAATGGAAAAATAAAAAAATTTAAAAAGCACCCCCTCCCCCCTAGCTTACGTGCAAATATGAACGCATATGTAAACGGTGATCGCACCACACAAGTGAGTTATCACTCTGAACATCAGAGCGAGAGCAATCATTTCAGCACCAGACATGTTGTAACTCTTGTAAAAAGCTCCCGTGTAACTCTAAACTGGTAACCTGTAAAGACTTTTCAATAGTTTGGAGCTGTTTCACAGGCATATGCAATTTTAAAGCATAACATGTTGGGCAACTCTTTACTCAGCGTAACATCAGCTGTTATATTTTAAACAAAAAAGTGGTATTATATAGGGTTTGTGTGCAAAAAAAAAAATTTATTCAAAGTATTTTTTTACCCAAAAAATCTACTTTGAAAAACTGCGCAAATACCTTGCGACATAAAAAAATTAAATAAAAAAATTGCAACACCAACCATTTTAGTCTCTAAACCCGACAAAGCTCAACACCCACCACTTTATTCTCTAGGGCTTATATATCTATCTTTGGGATTTCCAAGTAACTTTCTAATTAGAAAATACAGATTTTTACATGTAGGAGAGAAACGTCAGAATTGGTGTAAGTGGGAACTGGTTAAAAAGGTACACTCATAAAAGTTGGGCTACTGACACTTTTGAAAATCCAGAGTAATCCAGATCTGTAGCTGCACCATTATGTTAAGAAAATACCTATCACTTTAGCAGATGTGTGGGGGTGCCATCAATTCTTAATGGTACCCCTACACATTTTCGCACACACCGTGCAGCTAGATGTAGGGAGAGGGAAAAAAAAAAAAAAAAAAAAAAAAAAAAGGAAGAAGGTTGGGACTTCACTCCCTGCATTTCTCAAAATGTAGGGTAGCCTATTAAAATTAATGTGCTAGGCTACCCGTGACGTGCGCATGCACAGATATGAATCAAGCCTCATATCACAATCCGGTTCCAACATCAGCATGCATAAGGCCCCCCTTCACCTCAAAATCCCCCCCCTCCCATTGCAGTCCTCAGCCCCCACATTACTGTCCTAACCCCCCCCCCCCAATATACTTACCCGAGTCTCCCACCACATTACTGTCCTTAGTCTCCCCTTAACTGTCCTGACCCCTCCATTACAGTTTTTAATGATCCCCTTAACGTCATCAGCACCCCTTCACATCACGCCCTCCCCCCCCCCCCCCATTTCTGTCCTACCTTAGACAGTGAGGACGACGGGAGGCACAGCAGGTTTGGCCAGAGAGTGGGAGTTGTTCGGCTGCTAGGGCCGCCTTGCATCCTAGCAACCGATCACCTGCTTGTTACTCGAGCAGCCCCTGTCCTCCATCCAGAGCTGTCATGACTCCCGCTATCGGCTCCGTGAGAATGAGAATGGCAGCGGCGGCAGGGACAGCTCTGGGCAGAACGGCTCCTAAATGGCGGTGCATCGGAAGTCCGGATAGCACATTGACTCGGTCCGGACACAGACCGTGGTCCACCATTTAGTGATGCCTGGATAAAGCTGTGCTGTTATTCACTTCTATTCTCTCCCTGTATGACCATAAATGCTGGTTAAGTTGTAAGGTCCACATGGAGGCTGCCCTGTCTGCTGCCTGAGCTCAGGGACAATAACTGACATTTTATCAAAACAGAAAAAAAAATCCTTTAGTTCTCCTTTACCTACTACTAACAAAACCTCACTGAGATGCCAGTTAGGTGAGCACCTTATTAGCACAGAGCTCAGGCAGAAGGGGGCCTACAAGGCAGACACTTCTTCTCTGACAGGGAGAGAATGAAAGTAGTTACAAATAAATCACAGAGTAGTAGAACTAAACTATTAATACAATAAAAGATTGACAATACATTTCATTGCAGGTCTCCAATGGTGACTGGCTCTTTAAAGCTAAAAACGCAAAACAAACTGCTAAATACACCATAAACTACATAAAAAGAATGGTTTTACCTGCCAGGGATTTGTATTTCTGCTCATCCGGTCCCAAGATTTACACACCTCTGCTCACAGCACAGCTCTGTCTAGCAAGGTAGGGGATTAGATCTTTGTTTTGAAGCTTCAAATTTCATCTACAGGCACCTTCCTTCACCAGCATACATATTAGCTCATCCACATCATTCTGCACTCTCCCATCAGCATGCTCTTTGCACTGCAGCACACCTGTTTGGCTCCATGTGCTGCTTCTCCTTCCTCTCTCCGAGCTCTGCTGTACAGTGGATACCCAAAGCCTGATACCATATCAAATTCAGGTGCCTTAACCACTTTCATTTAATCACCGGTAATGATGTATTAATGATCACAGAGCTCCACTGCAAAAATGAACTGCTCATTTATTCTAAAAGGAGAGTATTTGTACTTTAACTTGCCTGATCCTCTGCTCCCCCATGCTCTGGTGGTGGATTGTCCCTTGCCATCATTTACAATGCAGGCCTATGGACCTTGCATTGGTTTTGATGATGTTGGGACCTTAGACTGCTAGAGATGAAGCTTCAGGGACTGGTCTAGCAGCTCAAAGGATTATACAAATACAGTAGATCTTTCCTATCACCGCTAGACCTAAGCAAGCAACTAAGCCTTAAGCCCCATACACACCATCAGATTTTCTGCTGATTTTTGTCTTCAGATTTACCAAAACCATATAATATGAGGTCAAACCTTAGGAGTTTCAATGTGTATGCAATCAGGCAGACCCTTGCACTGCATGGTTTTGGTAAATCTGAAGACAAAAATCAGCCGAAAATCTGATAGTAGTGTGTATGGGGCTTTACAGAGCAAGTGCCCCCCAACTGCAAAGGAATCATTTAAAGTGAGTGTAAACAATCACCTTGTAAAACAACCCATTCAGTTTAAAATATAAATGAAAGGCAAAACAGATCATTTTCCTTTTTTTTTTTTTTTTTTTTTTAAGTGATGACATTCCCTCTGTTCTCAGCTGCTTAAGAGCTGAGGGGGGTTAGAAGCAGCAGCACACTAAGCTTCCCAGTAAATGGCTGTGAATGGGGGGGTGTGTCAGAACAAGTCTGATCATTGGAGGAGTACACCGAGGTCCCAGCATAGCTAAAGAACTGTCCACACTGTGCTTTCATGCGTAGTGTGGTCAGTCTTCATAGGAAAGCAGAGGGACCGGCAGGAACACCAGGGATTTTACATAAAGGAAGCAACACAAGGAGCACAGGATACTTCATACAAGTACAAGGTACAGCAGGCACATATCAAGAAAATGAAATGTTGGGGTAAAAAGCGTATTAAAGCGTTCCATCCCCCCCCCCCCCCCCACCAAAAAAATAAAATAAATAATAAAAAAAAAAAAAAAGGGTCAGCAGCTACACATGCCTGGTGAGCTGAGCTTCCACTTTTGGGTAGAACTCCGCTTTAATTTTCCCAGAGCCAGCTTTAAGAAAAACAATTCTTATGGTTACTCTACAGTCACAAGTACAGCATCACCAATACAGATACTGTTGCAGAGTACATGACCTGAATAGAAGAGAAAACGATTCTTTATAAGTCAATTCTCTGTCTGCAGACGTTTGCATGAAATTATTTAAGATTCAAGCTTTTTGGATTTCCCCTACTGAGTACAATAGCTACCTCTGTGCTGCAAAAAGGCTTTGTTTACATCAACCAGCATCCTGTAAAGAGCACTGTGGTCCCATGTGTGTCATTTCATTATTCCTTTTGGTTTATGAATCTTCATAGGGCTGCTTAAATAAAAATAGGTAGCAAGCATGCTTACAATGTATGTACAGCCAATTTTTAGGGTTTGGATAAAATAGGAAACAGAATTAAAATAAATAGCTAGAAGACAGGAACAAAAGGAATTGTGTGAAAGCCCAAATTTACCAAGACATACATATACATATATATACACACACACACACACACACACATTTTTATATATATATATATATATATATATATATATAATATAATTTAAAGTGTGTGTGTGTGTGTGTGTGTGTGTGTGTGTGTATGTATATATATATATATATATATATATATATATATATATATATATATATATATATATATATATATATATATATATATATATATATATATATATATATATATATATATATATATTCTCCATTACTTACCTTCACCGAGATGGGTCCCTTGCGCTTGTGTGCCATACTAAAGCTTCTATGAATGAAACATGATCTATTAATTGAGGTAGCAGGAAACAAATGCTCCTGACCACTAGCAGGCCAACCAGGTGAGCTAGAGTTCATAATGGACAACGTCTCAGGCCTTGCTGCCCTCAAGGATAGGGATATCCTAACAAAGGACAAATAGAAAAAAAATTTTAAAAAAAGAGGACGCACCAACCTTGTGCATTATTCCTTTAAAGTATTTTTATTAAAAAGTAAATTAAAAAAACTACTCAAACATGTGGAAGAAAACCAATATGTCTTCAGATGATGGCCATCAGTCTCACGACAACAGACTCCAGATGGTAATGGAGAAGATCATAAGGGCCACAGCCGGCAGTTTTCTTCCACTTCTTTGTGAGTGGTTTTTAATTTACTTTTTTAATAAAATACATTAAAGGATAATGCACAAGGTCGGTGTGCCCTCCTTTTTTTCTATTTCTCTATGAATTGAGGTGCTAAGCCATCAATCATCTGCCCGTTCTTCATTTATTTAATTCATGGAAGTACAGGTCCTATGAATGGAGGAGGAAGCGGAAAGGGCGGGCTTAGTCAGGCACTCCGAGTGCCTCTGGCAGATCCTCAGATCTATTAACCCCCACTGCACCAGAAGTTTAGTAATAGGGGTGGTTAGGCATTAGAAAAGGAAGACTACTACTGAACTAGAAGACGGAAGCATGAGGAACATGTCTCAGTGAAGGTCAGTAATGTCCCTTTTTTTTTTTTTTTTTTTTTAAAAGGTCAACTAAGGCAGAAGAAACTTAAAAAAATAAAAAATAAACAAAAAATAAATAAAAAATTAAACACACACACTATTCCCTAGCAATTTTCATTTCAAAGTTCCACTCCAAGAGTAATGAAATTAAAGAAGTTTGAAGCCCAAGTGCAGCCAAAATAAACTCAAAAAAACTCAAAAATCAGCACAAGGGATAAAGCTTCTTTTATAAAGTGAAATCCTCCTCCGTCCACCCTCCCCCAGCTGCCATGATCTTACTGAGCAGAGGTGAGTACAACCAAGTTACTAATCTTCCTCTGAGGCTGGATTCACACCTATGCAGTTTTAGTGCTTTTTTGCATTTTGCAGATTTGCACTACAGAACGTGTTCCATAGGAAACCATGTTAAATGGACTGTAGTGCAAATATGCAAAACGCAAAAAGCACTAAAAATGCATAGGTGTGAATCCAGCCTTACACCCCAGCTCCGCCACCATAAGATTCCAGTGCAGTCTGGGGTTAAAAGATCTGAGGAGCGGTCACAGGCTCTCATCAAGATTGCCCAACTATGCCCGCCCTCTCCACCCCCCCTCCTCCACTCATAGAAGCTGTCCTACAGAACGTGCCCCATGGATCAGTCCCTTCCAGACCTCAGAACAGACCTCTCCACCCTCCACAACCGCTTCTGACCTCAGACCCTCCTTGCTACTTTGTGTCATGTGATGTCAGAGGTCTGATACTAGATACAGGAGTTGGGGCGAGTGTTCCAGCACCCGGTGCCACCATGGGACTTGGTTCCTATCCCAAGACAGTCCCATGGAAAGCAGAATGACTGGGGGGTATGCTAGTAGGACAATAGTCCACATAAATTCTGCACGTGTCAAGATGATAAAAGACTCTCTGTAAATCAAAGATAAAATTTGTGTTTTTTCAACATCTGGTCATTTTGGCATACTTTCAGAAATTCAAATACATTTAAACAAACCATGGAGATTTCAAAGAATAGATAATATATTTTCACATGAAAATCATTCTATAGAGCATTAGATTGCATTTGCTCTAGTCTGACTAATTTGCCTACTCCATAGAATACACTTACCATTTATACAAGTACCTGAAATAAAATAATTAATGGTACAAAACAGCAAAAAAAAAACAAAAAAACAACACATCAGTAATCAAAAAGAACCTTTATACCAAGACCTAAAAGTCCAATGCACCAAAACATCAGGCAAACATTTTTTCGTCACAATGCATGATGGTCCATGCTTTGCCCTCGTGTGTTGGGAGACTATTCAAAATGAATTAATAATGGCAGCACATAAACACATCACAAAAAAGTAGTTGTGTTATACTAAAGTGAAACTTCAAACAACTTGTTTCTCAGTTTTTAATACAGCGGGAATACAGTCTAGAACAGTGATGACGAACCTTGGCACCCCAGTTGTTTTGGAACTACATGTCCCATGATGCTCATGCACTCTGCAGTGTAGATGAGTATCATGGGAAATGTAGTTCCAAAACAACTAGGGTGCCAAGGTTCGCCATTACTGGTCTAGAACCTATGACAGGTTGTTAAGGCGGTTCCTGTCTTTAATGGGGAGATTCAGGTCCATTTCTCCTGGTAACACGAGGAGAAGAGAAAAAAATAAAATAAAAATCTTCTTGGTTTTTCTTCCCCGCCCCTTAATATATAAAAATCCTGTGGTGCACAGAATTCAGCTCAACCATTTTACATCAGTCTTCCTCTCTATGTTCTTTTCCTTTAAATTCAAAGGTTACCCCATACAACCTTGTTCCACCTTTGGTAGCTCCTTTTTCGTGATAGCTGCACATTACAATGGCTGTTTAATGTACGCCTTTTTACCATCCAGTGCCTTGAAAAAGTATTCATACCCCTTGAAATTTTCTACTCGTTACAACCAAAGACATAAATGTATTTTATTGGGATTATATGCGATAGACCAACACAAAGTGGCACATAATTGTGAACTGGAAGGAAAATGATAAATGGTTTTCAAAATGTTGTACAAATAAATATGTGAAAATTGTGGGGTGCATTTGTTTTCAGCCCCCGAGTCAATACTTTGTAGAACCACCTTTCCCTGCAATTACATCGGCAAGTCTTCTTGAGGACGTCTCTACCAGCTTTGCACATCTAGATAGTGACATTTTTGCCCATTCTCCTTTGCAAAATGGCGCACGCTCTGTCCAGCTGGATGGAGAGGGTCTGAACAGCAATTTCTCTTGCAACAGATTCTCAATTGGATTTAGGTCTGGACTTTGACTGGGCCATTCAAAACACATGAATATGCTTTGATCTAAACCATTCCATTATAGCTCTGGCTGTATGTTTCGGGTCGTTGTCCTGCTGGAAGGTGAACCTCCACCCCAGTCTCAAGTCTTTATCAGACTCTAATGCCGCGTACCCACGACCGTTTTTTTCCGCCAGAATAAACGGACAGTTTTTCCCACGGAGTTCTGTTGAAACGTTCTTGCCTACACAGGATCACACCAAGTCCGATAGTTTAGAACACTGTGATGTAAAACACGTATGAAGGGCTAGAAAAAGGAAGTTCAATAGCCAGTAGCTGCCCATGCGTCGTTTTTGGTCCGTCTGAACAGTACACAAACTGTTTTCTCCATAGGAATTGATTCCGTTGGAAAGATTTTAAACATGTTCTATTTCTAGGTCCGTCAGAATTTTCAAAAAAAAAAAAAAAAGTCAAATGAAGGCCCACACACGATCGGAATATCCGATGAAAAGATTGTCAGACTTTAGACTATATAGAATATGAGGTCAAACCTTAGGAGTTTCAATTTGTATGCAATCAGGCAGGCCCTTGCACTAGATTGTTTTGGTAAATCTGGTAAAGACAAAAATCAGCAGAAAATCTTATAGTGTGTATGGGGCTTAAGATTGCTTTGTATTTGTTTCCATCCATCTTCCCATCATCTCTGACCAGCTTCCCTGTCCCTGCTGAAGAAAAGCACCCTCACAATATGATGCTGCCACCACCATGTTTCACAGTGGGGATGGTGTGTTCAGGGAGATGTACAGTATTTGTTTTCCGCCACACATAGCGTCTTGCTTTTTTTTTTTCAGAAACCCACTGAAAACTCAAGCATGCACAGAGCTGCCAGCATTGCCCTGCACAAGCCCTAGCTGAATTGGGGACATGGATAGAAGGGGGAGATAGAGAACAGCAGGATCAATCAGGTTTTTTTTTGCAGAATACAGAAAACTAAACTCATAGTGACCAATTATGAGCAGCATGTAATACACCATTTACTGATAGTTTATGATGATGTGGGTTTAGAGACACTTTAACTTTTCTCTTTTCCATCAAGAACTAAAATTAAAAAAAAATCCTAGTTCTGGCTTTGCAAACACTTTAAAAACTGGC
Organism: Lithobates pipiens; assembly: GCF_037356315.1. Classification (NCBI taxonomy): domain Eukaryota; kingdom Metazoa; phylum Chordata; class Amphibia; order Anura; family Ranidae; genus Lithobates; species Lithobates pipiens. The sequence continues at coordinate 81,055,324 of NW_027507791.1, read as the reverse complement.
AAGTGTGGTTTTTTTTTTACTACTTTGTGAAAGTGGAAAAATAATGCTGGACCTGTAAGGCTATCTTAACAAAATTGCCATCTTGAAAGTGTTGATGTTTATGTAGGTTACCTGGTTCCTGAGCACTGAGCAGGCAGCTTCTACACACCAGTGGAAATACATGGCCCCCTTGGCTAAAAACAATAGAATTTGAAGCTCCACACCACTGCCAAGAGGTCCAGATATGACTTTATTCCAATAAAAGTCAGGAGGGCTATTTAAATAAAGTTGTATCTGGACCTCTTAGCAGTGGTGTGGAACTTCACATTTCAAGTTTTTTACATTACATGTTTTTTGCCTTCTGATTTCTATTGGGATGATTTTCTTTCGCTTTTGGTCCTTTAGACCAGGGTCCCCAACTGGTTGATGACCGGGCCCCACTTTAGGAGGTGAGCGGCAACCGCGCTCCAGGCTCACCTCCTGCTGTGCGACCATGCCTGTGTGTCCTCTCCTCTGCCTGGCCGATGAAGTAATCCCATCAGCAGGGCAGGGAGGTGCTACATATTGACGTGTGGGTGGAGGAGCAGGGAGAGGGCACATGGATTGATCACAGCCTCTGCCCTGCCAAAGATGGGAATCCTGTGGAAAGGGAGAGTGGGGGCGTGGCAGGCTTCAGGGGCACGGTGGTGGAGGCGGCGGTGATTGCTAGGGGCACTGTGATAATCACTGCATGCCCCTTTACAGTGCAGTCCCCCTTTATACCACAGCCCCCTTTACATTACAGTGCCCTCTTTACAAAGCAGTTCCTTTTATATCGCAGTCCCTGTTACATTCATGTAAAGGGGCACTGTACTGTAAAGGGGACTGTGATGTAAAGGGGGGGGGGGGGGTCATGGTGTTAGGGACTGAGGACAGACTCCGTGAGTATCCCATCCCCCAATGCATCCACCAAGCCACAATCCACAGTCCCTGGGAAAATTGGCTGCCATGACACTGGTTCCTGGTTTCACAAAGGTTAGGGACAGCTGCTTTAGACACAACAGCAGAAACTAAAGTGAAGGAAATCCCCTCCTAGACACTTGTCACCAGAATCCCGTAGCAAAAGAAATGCAGAGGCTGCAATTGGTGACCTCCTAAAAATACTAGCTTCATGTGTCATGCTTATTTATCAGCTTTAATGCTGATTTGTTGAGATCCTGTCCTGTTTCAAGTAGACATGAAACCTCAGAGCGCCGAATCTGAATGCTTGTTATGGAGTCAGTAACATAGAAAAGTACTGATGATGCTGGATCAATATGACAGCCAGGAAATTTGCATTTCCAAGAGGAAAAGTGAACTGTGTCTGAACTTTCCTTCTTAATTTTTTCTTTAATGAGATCTCAAATTTCATCCTTTAAACTCTTTATGATGTTGGTTTTCCTCCTCTTTGAATATATCTAAAGATACTGTAGATGCTGCAAGGAATAAAATTCCCTCCTGACAATGTTTCACCATCACCCACAGAGCCATGCCAAGGCTTGCTTCCTGCGGGGACTGGAGAGAAGAGAACATTGGCTGCTGTAACTAAATTACCAAAAGGAAGCGGTGCTGATAGAACAGCAGTTCTAGATTAAATCAGTCCATGGGGATCACAGATATAATGCTCAAACCGCAACTCACGGCTTTATTCCATACAGGTTCAACCTGGGACTGCCAAGCTGGCAGCAAGCATTCAAGGGGAGCCAATGTTGATAGTAAAGCAATTTTTATAGTAATATTAGCCTTCGAGTTATGATCAAAGTTTTAAGACCCCAACCAAATAAAAACTAATTTAATTATATATATATATATTTTTTTTTATCATTTTCCTTCCAGTTCACAATTATGTGCCACTTTGTGTTGGTCTATCGCATATAATCCCAATAAAATACATTTACGTCTTTGGTTGTAACGAGTAGAAAATTTTAAAGGGGTATGAATACTTTTTCAAGGCACTGGATGGTGAAAAGGAGTACATTAAACAGCCATTGTAATGTCCAGCTGTCTTGAAAAGAGCTACCAAAAAGGTGGAACAAGGTTGTATGGGGTAACCTTTGAATTGAAAGGAAAAGAACATAGAGAGGAAGACTGATGTAAAAAGGGTTGAGCTGAATTCTATGTACCCCAGGATTTTTATATATTAAGGGGCGGGGAAGAAGAACAAAAAAAAGGGAATATATATATATATATATATATTACACATATATACACACACACACACACACACACACACACACACACACACACACACACACATATATATACACATACATACACACACACACACACACACACACAAAAGTGAGTACACCCATCACATTTTTGTAAATATATATCTTTTCATGCGACAACACTGAAGAAATGACACTTTGCTACAATGTAAAGTAGTGAGTGTACAGCTTGTATAACAGTGTACATTTGCTGTCCCCTCAAAATAACTCAACACAGCCATTAATGTCTAAACCGCTGGCAACAAAAGAGTACATCCCTAAGTGAAAAATGTCCAAATTGGGCCCAATTAGCAATTTTCCCTCCCCAGTGTCATGCAACTTGTTAGTGTTACAAGGTTTCAGATGTGAATGGGGAGTAGGCGTGTTAAATTTGGCGTCATCGTTCTCACTTTCTCATACAGTTCACTGGAAGTTTAACATGGCACCTCATGGCAAAGAGCTCTCTGAAGAACTGAAAAAAAAAAAAAAGAATTGTTGCTCTACATAAAGATGGCCTAGGCCAGTGATGGCGAACCTTGGCACTCCAGATGTTTTGGAACTACATTTCCCATGATGCTCAACTGCACTGCAGAGTACATGAACATCATGGGAAATGTAGTTCCAAAACATCTGGAGTGCCAAGGTTCGCCATCACTGGCCTAGGCTATAAGAAGATTGCCGAGACCCTGAAACTGAGCTGCAGCACAGTGGCCAAGACCATACAGCGGTTTACATAGTTACATAGTTAGTCACGTTGAAAAAAAAAAGACAAGTCCATCCAGTTCAACCTTAAAAACAATAAAATTTAACAGGACAGGTTACACTCAGAACATGCCTTGCCATGGTCGACCAAAGGAGTTGAGTGCACGTGATCAACATCATATACAGGAGGTTGTCTTTGGGAAAATAGATATACGAGTGCTGCCAGCATTGCTGCAGAGGTTGAAGGGGTGGGGGGGGGGGGGGGGGGGGGGTCAGCCTGTTAGTGCTCAGACCATATGCCACACGCTGCATCAAATTGGTCTGCATGGATGCTGTCCCAGAAGGAAGCCTCTTCTAAAAATACTAATGCACAAGAAAGCCCGCAAACAGTCTGCTGAAGACACGTAGACTAAGGAAATGAATTACTGGAACCATGTCCTGTGATCTGAGGAGACCAAGATAAACTTATTTGGCTCAGCTGGTGTAAAGTGTGAGTGGCGGCAACCAGGTGAGGTGAGGAGTACAAAGACAAGTGTGTCTTGCCTACAGTCAAAATGGTGGTGGCAATGTCACGGTTTGGGGCTGCGTGAGTGCTGCCAGCACTGGGGAGCTACAGTTCATTGAGGGAACCATAAATACAAACATGTACTGTGACATACTGAAGCTGAGCATGAAACGCGCCCCCCCCCCCCCCCTTCAGAGACTGGGCCGCAGGGCAGCATTCCAACATAATGACCCGAAAACACACCTCTGACCACTGCCTTGCTAAAGAAGTTGAGGGTAAAAGGTGATGGACTGGCCAAGCATGTCTTCAGACCTAAACCCTATTGAGCATCTGTGGGGCATCTTCAGTTGGAAGGTGAAAGAGCGAAAGGGCTCCAAAATCCACCAGCTCCTCATGGAGGAGTGGAAGAGGACTCCAGTGGCAACCTGTGAATCTCTGGTGAACTCCTTGTCCAAGAGGGTTAAGGCAGTGTTGGGAAGTAATGGTGAAAATTTAAAGTGGAAGTAAAAGAAAATGACAAATTTTAGGTTGTCCCCAGAGAAGTAAAAGAGGAAATATTCCAATGGGGACACTAGTTCTGGTGACCTGAGGGTCCGCAAGAGATTGCCTTAATTTTCTGGGATTTCCTCACTTACAGTTTTGGCTATTGGACAGGAAATGAAGGTAAATCTCCCTTAGACACTTGTAAAAGTGTCTAAAGCTTTTAAAGGCGTCAAGCTCTTGGGTGTTAATTTCATTGACCAGAATAATTTATTCTGGCCTTGAAATCAATTAACGCTGAAGTACTAGCTTTTAGCCAAGTTTAACAGCATTTAGTAGCGCCAAATGTCTTTCAGAGGAGTGCAGCACTCTTGAAATTGCTAAGATATTCGGGCATGATCACAGAACCATCAAACGGTTTTGTTGCAAATAGTCAACAGGGTTGCAAGAAATGTGTTAAGAAACAAAAGTAGCAAATTAGCTGTCAAAGATTTTAGAAAAATAAAACGTGCAGCTACCAGGAACCAATTAACCTCCAGTGCTGCCATAATCCATAACTACAGCCTACCTAGAGTGCCCAGAAACACAAGGTGTTCAGTAGTAACAGTGTAAATATGGGAGTTTTAAGGTGCCAAATAAATCAATTGAAACAAAATCAAAATGTACAAGATTTTAGTAACTAAGCATTAAACTGAATGTTAAAAATCAACATATTAAAATTCATACAATCATAGAGCTGAAAATGCCATGTGCTACCTCAGCATGGCTTCCTCAGGAGCTTATTATAAACCTTGTGTACAATATCAATATAAACAGACAGAGAAAAAAGCATTAAGAATATTTAATCAACATGAGACGCAATTTATTTATAAGGACCACAAAAGGTCTATTAAAGATATTATATGGTGGTGATCAGCGATTTTTAGCGGGACTGCAATATTGTGGCAGATGGAAACGGACACTTTTTTTGGGACCAGTGACAATATTACATAAAAATATGCACGGATCAATGTATAAATGACACTGGCAGGGACAGGTTAACACTAATGGGCGATCAAAGGGTTGAGTGTGTCCTAGGGAGGTGCTTTGTAACTGTGGGGGGGGGGGGGGTGCACTGACTGGGAGTACAGCGAAATCGGTCAGAATGGGGATCTGCTTTGTTTACATAGGCAGAGCCCCATTCTGCCTCTCTGAGGAGCGATTGCAAGCAACTGGCAGACATCGCGACCGCCGGACCCGTGCATTGGCTCCCCCACTGTGCTCCGGGCACATGCAGCGTCTCGTGCACGAAGCAACGTATGGGTACATCGCTTTGCGCAATAGGGTATATATGCGGTGGGTGGTCCTTAAGTGGTTAAAGAAGAAAAAATTATGATCTGACCTAAACCCCATCAAGAACTTGTGGGCCCTTCTTACAAGGGAGATTTACGGTGAAGGAAAAACACCTCTCTGAACAGTGTCTGGGAGGCTGTGGTTGCTGCTGCACAAAAATTTGATAGTCAACAGATCAATAAACTGACCAAACTCCATGAACTGTTTTCAAGAAGAAGCATGGCTGTATTGGTTACCGATTTTTTTATTAAATTTTTTTGAAATGTCAGAAATGTTTATTTGTAAACTTTAAGTTCATTATTATTTTTACTTTACCAGATGAAAATAAACAAGCGAGACGAGAACATTTACGTTTTTCGTTTGGTTGACACTGGGGCGGTGAGGCCGTCGCGGTAAAGCGGCACTATTTTTAGCGCCGCTTTACCATCATTTTAGCGGCGGTATTCGGTCACTAGCGGCAATTTTAACCGCTAGCGGCCGAAAAAGGGCTAAAACTGTCCGCAAAGCACTGCTGCAGCAGCGCTTTGCCGGCGGTATAGCCAAGCTGCCCCATTGATTTCAATGGGTAGGAGCGGTTTATGCACCGCTCCAAAGATGTTGCTCACAGCTTTGATTAGTTACTTGGTTTACGCAGTAGTCGGTTGCAACGAATGGACACATCTTTCCGTAACATTATACCCCCCCTGTGGAACGACTAATCACAATGAGGCAATTTTATTTTTATTTTTTTAAATTTTAAGACCGATACATGAAGAAACCAATATTCTAATATTTGTATATGCATAAAATAAACATCATTGCAGTGTGACCTGTGCCCACCATTGCAGCCTCACATATTTCCATAACATAGTATACCCCCCGTGGAATGACTAATCACTGAGGGAATTTTTTCTTTTTTGTAAATTTGTGAAGACTGATACATGAAGAACCCAATATTCATTTTTTTTATAAGCATAAAATAAACACCAAACACAAGTTTTTAAAGTAATACAAAAAATGTTTTTCTTCAAATATTAAATATTTTTGAATTTTTTTTTCTTCACATATACATCTAGATAACAAATAAATAAGACAAAACAAGCTCCAACAAGCTCGACAATATAAAAAAAAAAAAAAAAAAAAAAAAAAGAAGGAAGAAGGAAAGAAAAGAAATAGAGCTAATGTAGCTCCTACAAAAACACACACCACTTTAGAGGTGATGGAAGGTTTGGGGGGAGTTGACTGCCTCATTAGGTGACATCGCCACATTCATGGCATGGCCAAAATGTGATCAGGTAGAGGTAGAGGGATTCTGATGAACATTCTGCAAATTAGAAGGTGGTGGTGTTGGCAGAGGAAGGTGGGTGGCAGAATGTGGATATGGCAACTGAGGAAGGTTTAAAGAATGTGGTGTTGGCAGAGGGGGCGGGGGGAGACTTGCATAAGGACCATAAGGTGGTGGATGGAGGTTCTGAGGACCTACAGTGGGGAGAACAAGTATTTGATATACTGCTGATTTTTCAGGTTTTCCTGCTTATAAATCACATCGAGGTCTGCAATTTTTATCATAGGTACGCTTCAACTTTGAGAGACGGAATATAAAACAAAAATCCAGAAAGTCACATTGTATGATTTTTGCATTTTATTGCATGACATAAGTATTTGATACATCAGAAAAGCAGAACTTAATATTTGGTACAGAAACCTTTGTCTGCAATTACAGAGTTTACGTTTCTTGTAGTTCTTGACTAGGTTTGCACACACTGCAGCAGGGATTTTTGCCCACTCCATAGAGATCTTCTCCAGATCCTTCAGGTTTTGGGGCTGTCACTGGACAATACGGACTTTCAGCTCCCTCCAAAGATTTTCTATTGGGTCCAGGTCTGGAGACTGATGCTTCTTATGGAGCCACTCCTTAGTTGCCTTGCCTGTGTGTTCCGGGTCATTGTCATGCCGTCAAGACCCAGCCACGACCCATCTTCAATGCACTTACTGGAGGGAAGGAGGTTGTTGGCCAAGATCTTGAGATACATGGCCCCATCCATCCTCCTCTCAATACGGTGCAGTCGTCCTGTCCTCTTTGCAGAAAAGCAGCCCCAAAGAATGTTTCCACCTCCATGGTTCACTGTTGGGATGGTGTTCTTGGGGTTGTACTCATCCGTCTTGCTCAAAACACGGCAAGTCAGGTTTAGACCAAAAAGCTCTATTTTTGTCTCATCAGACCACAGGACCTTCTCCCATTCATCCTCTGGATCATCCAGATGGTCATTGACAAACTTCAGACGGGCCTGGACATGCGCCGGCTTGAGTAGGGGGTCCTTGCATGCACTGCAGGATTTTAATCCATGATGGTGTAGTGTGTTACTAATGGTTTTCTTTAAGACTGTGGTCCCAGCTCTCTTCAGGTCATTGACCAGGTCCTGCTGTGTAGTTCTGGGCTGATCCCTCACCTTCCTCATGATCATTGATGCCCCACAAGGTGAGATCTTGCATGGAGCCCCAGACTGAGGGAGATTGACCATCATCTTGAACTTCTTCCATTTTCTAATAATTGCGCCAACAGTTGTTGCCTTCTCACCAAGCTGCTTGCCTATTGTCCTGTAGCAGAGGTAGAACATGCTGGAATCGACATTTTGCACTCTGTAAGCTCTTGGCCTGCTTGCTCACTGACTGACGCTTGGCCTGCTTGCATCTTTCTCCAAAATGTTATTTTGAGTACTATCCTCCCAACAGCTTTCCTTACTGAAAATAGAAAATTATTATAACTTTCTCTTTTCATTTTGTTTAATGACATATGTACAGATGATAGCTTACCGCCCCAAAGCCAGAAATGGCCGAAGGAACTCCAATTCTTTGGCATGCACATAATCTCTAGGAGCACACACCGCAGCTCCACTTCTAAAATCTCTTAGCAGTCATAGATGTCGAGTGCAGGTGTATACTCTTCCACTTACCTTTCAGAAAGTTAACTTAAAAAAATAAAATAAAAAAAATAAATAAAATTAAATTATTATATATATATTTTTTGTAGGTAACTAGCAACCGGACAATCATTAGCAAGTCTACACTATGCCTTTTGGGTTGGAAAATCTACAGCCAGTAACATAGTCCACGACACCTGCTCTGCTATTTGAGATTTGTTGAAGGAAATTGTGTTTCAAAAACCTACAACAGAAGAACGGTCACAGATCTCTGAAGTTTTCTGGCAACACTGCAACTTCCCTAGTTACGTTGGAGCGATTGATGGAAAACATATTAGAATATTAGATTCATAAAGCCCATGGGCAGCAGAAGCCAGTATTTTAACAAGAAATATTTTTTGTTTGTTTTAATGGCAGTGGCCAATTATTGCTTCCGTTATATAGATATTTGGTTGTATGGCAGCAGTGCTGACTGGTATTTTTGGGCATTCTTCTTTTGGACACATGTTGCGTACCAATAGTCTGGACCTTCTGGAAAACAGTCCGCTCCCAGGCCCAAATGGCCCTCTCCTACCCAGTGTTTTTGTGGGGGAAAAGAGGCCTTTGCTCTGGGTGAGCATCTTCTATGGCCTTATTCGGGCCACAATTTAACTGTACAGAAGAGCGTGTAGAGTTGTGGAATGCGCATTTGGCATTTTAGCAAACAAATGGCAGGTCCTGCACACTCCCATCATCTTGAACATGCAAAATGCAGTCTGTGCTGTTAAACCCTTACAACACACTTTGACCTACAGGTAAACCTAGATTAAGGCTTACCTGTAGGTCCAAGAAATATCTCCTAAACCTACACGGTTTAGGAGATATTTGCCGAAAGACAGGCACCGCTGTCTACGGCGCAATGCGCCGTAGACAGCGGTGTGCAGGCGCACTAAGCGCCGCGGTCAACGGCGATATGCCGCGAGTGGCGGCTCCCGTGCGCATGCGTGGGAGTGACGTCATTGCAGCTTCGCCGAATGACAGCAGCGGAGCAGCGAGACCCACCGAGAAGATGGATGCGCCGGACTACAGGGGACAGTGGTGACTTCGCTGGCTTCTGTGTCAGGTAAGTGACACATGATGGACTACTATGCGATGCATAGTAGTCCATTATGCTTTACCTTTGCAGGGAATGAAAGAAGAAGTAAACCCATCAGGGTTTACTTCCTCTTTAAAGCTGCATGTGCGTTGCATAACTTTGTAAGGCCACGGAATGGATTTGTGTTTGAGGACTCATTACTTCAGAACATGGAAAGAGCTCATTGGACACCATGGTGTTCGTGGAAGCAGACAAGGTACACATGTCAGGGATCAATTTGCATCCTAATTTATGTCTCCAGCAGGATAGGTCCCACGGTAGTTACCCTTTATCTGTTTGTTAATATAACTATATACTAAGCTGTACTGAATAATAAAAAAAAATGCTTTGATAAGAAGTCTTATGATTTGTTTAAATATATGTTTCCACTAGGGGTCAGAGTGTGCCCCTCCTGCTGGAAGCTGCAGCGGTATCAAGTACCTGCTGAAGACTGGAAAGTTGTGAAGGCCTCTCTTGCACCTTCTGCTCAACACTCGGTGGAGACAGAGTATGAGGGCAAGAAGTGGCACATGTGCCAGTGTAGCGCATATCCTCCTTCTCGGGTCCCTTTTTTGTGCTTATGGCCCCTCCCTCTTATGGCGTGCCCCCAATGCCAGCAGCTTGCTATAGGGGCACCATAACAAGCACATAAGCCAGGCCATGGAATATGAGCATAAATTGACACGTTTTTCTGAGCAAATTAGTGTGTTCAAAAATGGGAACAGATTCCTAGGACAGGTAAACATAGTTCCATAGTTACACAGTAGGTGAGGTTGAAAAAAGACAAGTCCAACCTATGTGTGCGATTATACTGTATGTCAGTAAACAATACAAGTTCATACTCATACTCCTATGCATTGCTTAGGTGCTTATACTTATGAACAAGGAGGCAATAGATGTTCCATTCCAGTTCATCATGGCCACATTCCTACACATGCAAGTTGTGTGTACACATATTTGGCCATAGTGAACTGCAATTGCACATCCATTTTCTGTTTTCTCATATTTATGATCATGTAAGCACTGCATAGGAATATGAGCATAAGCTCGTACTTTTGTTTCTGGTGCTAAGAATCTGTTATTTAGTACATTATCTAAACATAAATATCAATCATCCTATTATCTCCCTATGGTCGGTTTGGTGGTTAGTTCAGTTTGCAGGGGTTTATCTTACCTTTATCATCCTTCACATGGGCATGTCTTATGTCTGCCCAGTTTGTGAACACTTGGCTGGCAATCTGGTTCTATGCCCTCTTCTTGCTCGAAGCTTGTAGCATGGATCTCTGGAATCGTAGAGTCAGGTGTGCTGCTTTACCATTCGGATAAAGCTCTCCGGATCTAAAATAGATACTGCCTCATCCATCACTTCAGCCATGTTGCTTTCTTCCATGTCTGCTAACCAAAAATGGAGATCTGTGCATTTTTATGTCCTTTCCTTTATGGAAATCCATTTCACTTGAGCAGATAAAAGCGGCAAAATTAGTGCAGAAATGCTCAAAGAAGCGCTAAGACGCTCGAATGGAGAGTTTCCATTCATTTCTATTGGAATACAAATGCTCCAAAGATGCCCAAATCCGCCCTATTCGAGCCACAAAAAAAGGGTCCAGAACTTGTTTGGGTTTCAGACGACTTGGAGTGGCGATATGAACCACCTCCATAGGAGAATAATTGATTTTTTTCCCCCCCTCAAGTGAGCTACAAAACGCTCAGGTATGAATGGGGCCTCATGTACACTGCTGTTGCTAAACAGACGTTTAGAAGCAGTTGGACATTTTTTTCAACTGCTCCTGAACTCTCCTCTATGCTATCTTATCAGTACATGTACACAGGGTCGTTTACAGTAGGCAGTTGAGTTTTATTGGAATGCAAAAAAATGGGTTCAAAAGCCGCGTTTAGAGGCATTTCAGGCGCCAAGAGCTTCTAAACGCAGTAACTCACGTTTAGCCATGTTACGATTACAAGCTTTTTTTTTTTTCCATTTTTGGCTTTTTTTTTTTTTTTTTTTTTAAAGGTTTATTTTTTTTCATAAACTCTTCTAAAAACGCAAAACGCGGCATGTAAACACCATGAAATGGACGTTTTAAACGTGGGTCACTATCTGTCAAGTTAAATAGTTCAGGAGAGGTTGTAAAAACGTCCCGTGTACTTCATGCCTTACAGTTGCCAAGTAATTATGCACACAGATATTCTAAGAAAACAAAAACCTCACTTTTACTTTCTTAAATATTCAGGTTTGAGGTTTATTAACATTTTGGATTGACCGAGAGCACTGTAGTCTATGCACTGCAGCTCATTTTGACAATGACCTACAATGCAGGGAGTTGCGCTGCAAAAATTTAGCATTTTTACGCAACCCACCTCAATGCAGAATTGTGGTGTGAACAGGGCGTGTGGAAAATGGATTGTGCCCTCGCGTTGAGCCTGCACTGAATAATGCAGAGCAGCAAAGCTCAAAAGATAATGTGAATGAGCCCTAACTGCAAAATATCGAGAATAAGTAATGACCTCTTATTGGGATGCTCGCACAACTGGCACACACAGTGTGATCTCTGCGTTAACACTGGGTCTATAGTAAACAGCACAGTCACTACTGAGCAAAAGAAAACATCCAATAAAACACAAAGTGTGCAGTGGGTGGTAAAATGAATGTGTGAAATGTACAGGTGGGTGGCCCCTGCAGTGGGTGACCGGAACAACTGGTAAGAGACTCACATTCCGGGTGTCCACTTTCAAAAGCCCCCAATTCCAGGTATTTCTACAAAACAACTGCTAAAATAAATCACATTCTATCACATATTTAAATTGTTAAATTGGAACACCAGTCACTTTTTTTTTTTTTTTATTCGTTTTGGAGTAGAATGAGGTTTTGATTGCGGTTGTGCCCACATGCTTCCAGTATTTAACAAGTGTGGTATGCCTTCTCCTAGAACTGGCATGTGGTCTGCGGGGTCATATGGTGGATGCTGCCATGATCTCAGATAGGCATGAGAGGACATGACAGAACACATTTAACGCTTTCGTAACGCGCTGTATTTTGTGCTTTTATGACCGAAGTGAATCTAGTCAAAAGCCTTTAAAGTGGACCCATACTGTTAATACATCATCTTAATAGTCCTGTTGGAAAGGGCTAGGTTCACGCTCACATGTGCAAAATCACACGCTTTACAGCAGCACACATAAAAAGCACTTAGCTCCTGTTACAGTATTTAATAATCAACTGACGACATACAGCAGCGTCTCCACCAGGGAACCAACCTTCCTTGATGCGTTTCACCACTCCTGGCCTGCCAACAAAGATAGGGGGAACTCTCCTTGTGAGAAAATCAGGAATGGTGAAACGCATCAAGCAAGGTTGGCTTTTGGCTGGAGACATTTCTGTATGCAGTCAGTTTATTGATTATTAAAAAATACAGCAAGAGGAGCCAAGTGGAGTCTGGCTGAAATTCATGTTTTTAGTGGAGATGGACCGCAATGGCCAGCACTCTGGTTGTCCATGTACAAGAGAGAGGACAGTTTTGAGCAGATCTATGGGTGTTTTTCCTCTCCAGAATTAAAAATTCTTGATTCCCTGCAAACCTGCATCTTCACCATACATAATCACTGTAAGCCACAGCAGCTATTTAACCCTTTCCTGACCACGCTATAGGCAAAAGACAGCTACAGAGCAGTCACCTAGTTCTAAGACGATGTCCATGGACATCCTCCCAGAACCACACCCCACTGCACACTGGCTGGGGCACGCAGCAGTCACGCTCTGACGGCTGTGTTCTTTGGACACAGATTGGGCAAAAGGCCTACCACAGCGGCCCTTTACCATGTGATCAGCTGGATCCAATCACAGCTGATCACATGTAAACAGGTTTGCTGGTTATTGGCAGTCCATCCTCACGGGCTGTCACAATTGTGACAGGGGGCTTTTACACCGATCAGTGTCCTGATTATCAGTGTAGCCCCAACAGTGTCCATCAGTGCAGCCTCATGAGCACCCATCAGTGAAGGAGAAAAATTTCTTCTTTGCAAATGTTATAAAATTAAGAATTGGAAACAGACTTTTTTTCTCCAAAATTTTCAGTCATTTTTTCACTTGTTTATAAATAAATAAAACCCAGTGGCGATTAAATACCAAAAAAGAAAGCTCAAACTGTCAAAAAAAAAAAAAAAAAAAAAAAAAAAAAAAAGTTAAAATTTGGGTACAGAGTTGCATGTAGCCAAAATGAGAGACATAGATTATATATATACACACACACACACACACACACACACAAAAAAAAAAAAAAAATTATAATACATAATATAATGCAATATTTGTCGCACTGTATTTGCGCAAATTTTTTTTTGGGGGGGGGGGGGGGAATACACAAAATGAATTCATAATAAAAATAAACCTTAAATTTAGACAATTTTATTTTTTATTTTTTTATTTAGAATGTGAAATATGTTACACTGCGAGAATTGTGATCTTTATTAAGCAAAAAAAATAGCAATTCTGATTTTGGCCAGAATCATGCTTATCACCTATGGAGATTTATTTTAGGTACCGTAGTTTGGCGCCATTCCACAAGCGTGCGCAAGTTTAAAGCACAACGACATGTTGGGCATCGATTTGCCCGGCGTAACAATCTCATATCTTACAAAAAAAAAAAAAAATCAAAAAATGGGGTTATATATTGCGTTTTGCTTTTAATTCACTAAAGTGTAGTTTAAAAAAAATAAATAAATTGCGTTTGGGGGAAAAATAAATAAATAAATCACTGTGCAAAAACCATGTGACATAAAAGATTGCAACGACAGCCATTTTATTCTCCAAGGTCGATATCGCTCTATAGTTTGGGAGTGCTGTGTTTTTTTTTTGCTAGAAAATTACTTATATTTTTACATATAATGGGAGAAGTGTCAGAAGTGGCCCAGTAAGAAAGTGGTTAATATTCTGGCCAATGGACTCCATGAACACCCAAGCGCATGCGCATAATGTAGGTTTAGGCGCAAATTTCCTGTGTTCATAAGGCCTTAAAGGAAATCTGTCCTGTGCCCTGTGGACTTTTTCCCTCCTCGTCTTTCCCTTTTCTCATCTTTTTTCACTTCTTAATCTGACCTCCCATGCCCATCCTCTCAATTTATCAGGCCACTGGGCACTGTCCTGGTAGTGATGGTCACGTTCCTAACAATATTGAGTCTTTATTTTAGCATATGGTCTTGTGTTCAGCTGCATTTGATTTCATGTTTGGACATTTTTGGTAAATTTTCTCGGAGCCAATGGCATCTCCAAGTTTCAAATCATTCCAGATTCTGATACTTGACCCGTTGCCCATAAGTGAGGCCTTCCTTGGAACTTCTAGGACTTCAGTACTCCTCAATATACTTTATGATCTCTGACAAAATATGCATTGTAACCATCTAATTTCCGAGATTATATGTTGGATTGACTATTAATAAAACCTTTTATAAAAAGGAAATCTGACCTAAATAAATATTTAGGGAGGATACTATTGCTGACCTGCTGAAAATGCTAAGCACCTGGCTATCATGTTTACTCCATAGTTTCTAAATCACTGACCCAACATCAGAGCATACAGATTATACTTTGTTCTGGCTCAGTTACTCTGGAAGTAACGAAGAGTCTGAAGCCGCATTAAATCCGAGCAGTTCGGATTAGACTGTTTTTTTAAATTTCTGAATGAACAGGTTACTAATCGCTAAAAATGTATCCAAGTTAGTCAATGATAACGTACACCACAGAACTCTAAGAAGCCCTTTGTGAAAGATTGTGTCGTCATTGTACAGTGGATGCCCAGAATTCAAAGTGATAACAAATTGCTGCGTCACTGCTGAGAGGCAACACACGTAACCAAAAGCACGCGATTATTACAGATGATTCCTAAAGGGCAACTACAGTAAGCACTGACTGGTGGAGACGCCATGCATAACATGTAAACATTCACGTCCACCAATTGTAGAGGTGGGGGGGGCTGGCGAAATTAAAAAATAAAAATTAAAAAAAAAAAAAGAAGGAGGAGGAGGGCGGCTTTTAGAAGTTAAGTGCCAGATGTAAAGTTTTTAATCCACCGAGCAATTATGCCCAATATACAGTATAAACAATATGATTTAGTGACGTTTCCCTCATCAGCCTGGACAGCTTAGAAACCCCCAGAGACAAAGCCACTAGACTTAAGAGTGCAACCACAGGCCACCAACACACACACACACACGCACACACACACAATGGAAATAGTATGCATAAAAGGGCCAAAAGTATATTCAAAATCTTAGACAATCATTTTCTAGTTATACGTGCAAAATATTAACTCAATGTAGTTTAAAAGTTATGTTATGTTCATCTTTACATGTCGACAGCCACATTTTGGCATTAACAGGCTTTTTCTGGCACTTCAAAAGAAATTGTCAATGTACAAACAAAGCAAAGACTTTTAGTACTATATACTGTATATGGAAGGGAACCTCATTCCCAAAGTAAAAAAAAAAGTTCATATAAAAAAAATAATAATTTCATAGCCACTATTAGAATTTAATCCTAATTAGAAGTGTGACTAAGCAGCAGGAAGAGGATATTTCAAAGCACAGACTTCAGGAAATACACTCCCAGTGACCCTGTGAGGTTCTCTGGACTGGATTTTTCATATGAAGTCTGGAATTGCTTTTTAAATCACTGCATGCACTGAGGACACTGCTCACTGTAAATACGATTATACAGACAAATCCAGCTCTTAAAAAAAAAAAAAAAAAAAAAAAAGCTATTTTCCCCTGCAAATGTCTTTTCCATGGCTGCATAATTTCTGGAAATGTGTTCATCTCGGGGCTTCCTTCACATGTGAAGCTATAAACAGTTCAATAAAAACAGGAAATTGTGTCATGCATAGTTCTAGGAGTGCAAGTCATTTGTAACACTGTCCTGGAGTAACGGGTGAGTGCAGTGGAAGGTTTTCCGCCATTAGCCACAGCAGAGGAAACTATGAATGAACTGGAGGCAGAAGGATGAAAGAATTCCTCAGCTGTGGGGACAGCATGTGCCAACATGTCTCAACGGTCATTCTCACCCTCCTCCTCTGCACAGTTACATCTGTTAAAAAAAAGGGCCAGGTTCATTTTAATAAAGATTAACCACTGACCAGTAGAATTAATAAACTGGCCAGGATATCCCCGATACAGCAGCTATGCTAAACGTAGATAGACAATCCATTAACATTTAGGGAGTTATACAACCCTTGCCGTTTATTCCAGCTATTCACACCACTGTTGAATGGGACTGCAGTCTTCACAGAAAGTGATTCATCGGTACTTATCACTTTTTTATATATATATATATAAAAAAGTTAGAAAAGGTATTTTGTTTTTTGTTCGTATCCAGTAAGGGAGACTCCCTCTCACTTTGTTTTGAAGACAAAACAGGAAGTAGATGGAAATCAAAAAAAAAAAGAAGCTCAGATGAAATTGAAGACATCGGCAAGTTGGCCTTCTACAGTAAGTGTATCGCTTACTCCGATGCCAGGCACACGTGCTCACTCGCACATTTCTCCAATGATAGTCTAGGGATGGATGTTTTTGTAGTTTTATTTTTGGAGAACTTGGATAGGGAATGGAGTTGGATACAACAAAAACAGGAACCATGTATAAGTTGAGGACGAAGTATTCTTTCTGGAAAATCTCTACTAAAGTCTGTGCTTGCAACAAACAGTGGACTAGTGGTGGGAACTTCAGACGCCTTCCTTTAGAGCCAGAGAGCAGAATACCATTTACAGAGAACTAAGTGGACTAAGATCTTCACAATACCAGCCAATGTCCCCTTTACAATAGACCTACAGCTGACTCTCTAGCACCAGAGGATGGCAACCGCACAAAAGGTCCCCAAGATCTCTCAGAAGCATCTGTGCTCACACAACGCTCAAGGGAAGCTGGTTGCCTCCTTTCAACTCCCAAGCATCGCATTACTCCAGTGATACCAGACTTCAATCAGCTCTCCAGCTTCAGGGTCTCAGCATCCAGGCCCCCAGGGCGACCACCTGAGGCCTCTCAACTGCAGACATGTGGCAGCAAAGCCATGGAGGGCATCAAGCCCCTCCAGGCTGGACTGATCCTCTCCAGAAAGATTCAGAGTCCAGTGTGCGCCAAGAATACAGTATATACAGTCTTCCAGCATGCCTTTAGGGTCTGCATCTCTGGGATTGGCCAAGGCTGTATCAATATTCATGCTGCCATTTGCATAATGCAACACCTATGATCCAGAAGCTTCTCAAGCTCTCTGGAGACAAAGTGAGTTATCAGGCTGGCAGCAGCTGAGCACACTGAACAGACCTAACTAGTGGAATGCAGCTACACTGATTACTGTGAGAAAACTAAATTCACCTAACAAACACAGCTACAAAAAATGCAGTGAGCCAACACTAAACATATTTACCTAATGCTAGCACCTACAGTGCCTTGAAAAAGTATTTATGCCCCTAGAATAAAATATTTTATTGGGATTTTATGTGATAGACCAACACAAAGTGGCACATAATTGTGAAGTGGAAGCAAAATGATAAATGGTTTTCATAATTTTTTTACAAATATCTGAGAAGTGTAGCATGCA
The DNA here is from genome assembly GCF_037356315.1 of Lithobates pipiens. Classification (NCBI taxonomy): domain Eukaryota; kingdom Metazoa; phylum Chordata; class Amphibia; order Anura; family Ranidae; genus Lithobates; species Lithobates pipiens. The sequence goes on along the minus strand of NW_027507791.1, from coordinate 81,037,500 downwards.
TTTGTATTCAGCCCTCCTGAGTCAATACTTTGTAGGACCACCTTTCCCTGCAATTACAGCTGCAAGTCTTTTTGAGGATGCCTCTACCAGCTTTGCACATCTAGAGTAAAATGTTTGCTCATTCTTCAAAATAGTGCAAGCTCCATTGTAGCTCTGGCTGTAAGTTTAGGGTTATTGTCATGCTAGAAGGTGAACCTCCACCCCAGTCTCAAGTATTTTGCAGACTAACAGGTAATGTGTCACATTTGTGCCATTTACCTCTTCCCTATATAGCCCATTGCTGACCACATCTGCTCAGATTTTTTTTTTTTTCATCTGATCGATGTTTGATTTGATTAAAACAATCAAATCTAGAAACCATTAAATAGCCATAACTTCCCTTTCACTCAATTTAGACTCAGTTTCAATCAAACTGAATTTATTAGATAAGGCAGATTATTATCCATAGTTCTGCTTCAAATGGGGAGTACTGTGTTGCTTTGTTCATAACTACAATTGCATTTTGATCGATCAGTGTAAGAGATAAGATGGTGGAAACAGATGCAATTGATTAATTACCATCATAGGTTACAATAGTATCTTAACTCTTGATCGAAATCCACATTCCCATGTACAACAAATCAATCCAATGGGATAATGACTATAGATTGATAACTTCTGATAGGAGTAGTCAATCAGAAAAGAAAGCAGTAATTTATTGAAGTGTAAAAATTTAAGTAAAATATCTGCCTTAAGTGGGCACCATACTGCAAATTTGCTATAGAGAAATATTCAGCAGTCTCAGCGTGAACTCCAGCCAGGCCATGCCCCCAATGCATTTTTCTCCGCCCTGGGAGCTTAATCATGGGGAATCAATGCATATATTTGCTGCTGACCCTAGGTCTAGATACTTGGCACAACAGATATAGGTATATATAGTGCAGTGCTCACAAACCCAAAACTAAATAAAAAAATTTTTTCATATATATATATATATATATATATATATTTTTTTTTTTTATATAGTGAGCACTGCACTAATATATATATATATAGAAAAATAATCCTATGAATTATCAAGATCTTATCCCCAATGTCTGCCATCCAAGCACTAACCAGGCCCAACCCTGCATCCCTTCCAAGATCAGGCGCATTCAGGGTGGTGTGGCCATAGGCCTTAAGGTCATACACACAATCAGAAAATCATATGAAAAATACTGCTTTTGAAGCAATCGTCCAATAATGATTTGTGCACAGCTTTTGAGTGCCGATCATGACAATTCATGCAAAATCATCCAATGGGACAAGCACAAAAATGTTTCTCGTACTATACGAGATCATGCAATTTTGTTTAATCAGTACAGTTGTCGTCCGAAAATACAATACATTAAATCACTTCAGAATTTTTATTCTGTTGTACGAGAATTTTTGCATCTTTAGTAACCTCTTAATTTGATAGGTGTTTGTTTTTTTGCATGCTAATCTCCTAACAGATAATACGTCCCACAAGCAGTGATAGGAATTTTTTATATATAAATATAATATAATATAATATAAAATATATATAATCTATCTCTTTATTTTTTTGTGTGGGACACCTAAACAAATGGAGCAAATAAGAGAAGTTGACTATTAGGATTTACATAAACTTTCCAACATCATGCACACAGGACATCAAAAATGTTGCTTTTTTCTGCCTCTAAATGCCCCTCTGTTAGCCCATGTCTTAATGAATATACAGGCGTTTAGGCCAGGTTCACACTGGTACAACACAACAGTCGTACGTGGAGTTGTACTTTGCTCTGCGACTTTAAGTCTGACATCCATTCAACAACTTCAATGAACGGGGATCAGACTAATTCGGTGAATCCTACATTCACCAAAAAAAGGGTGTGAAAAATAAACAAACACAGTACACAGGTTTTTAAAGTATTTTATTAAGGCAGCACCATTTCTTCCGACTTCTCTCTCTTCTGCTTTGTCTCCTTTGTCCGCTGTCTTCTTGCTGTTCTGCTGATGTTGACTCAATGCGATCTCCTGGTGTAATGCTGGGTCTTCTGTGTGCAATGACTTATATTGGCATGGGGCGGGGACACCCGCTGACATTATGTGGAGGTCCTGCCCCCCTTCCGACCTCATCGCCCCATCATGCCCTGGGTGACGCAAGAAGGGGACGGGGACAGGGCCCCCGGATGTCAGCTGATGGCCCCGCCCCAATGTGGAACCAGCATTACACCGGTAGATCACGTTGAGTCAACATCAGAAGAAGAACAGAGCAAGAAGACAACAGACAGAGAAGACCTGGCAGAAGGAGGAGAAGACAGCGTAGAGGGGAGAAGAATCGGAGAGGGAAAAGAGGATGCCAGGAGAGACGCTGGAGCTGCCTTAATAAAATACTTCAAATACCTGTGCACTGTGTTTATTTTTGAGGTGAATGGGTAGGGAGTACAATGTACCCTATACTCATTAAGATAGGGTGGGGGGCCAGGATCTGATGAAGGGGGCTTCCTAGATTCCAATAAACTCGCCGCCTGCAGACCCCGACAACCACTGGCAAAAGGGTTGACGGGAAGAAGCTCTTGTCCTCATCAAGGCATACGGCCTGGTACAGTTTGGGGGGGGGGGGGGTTGGTAGGCGCTCGCGCGCTTGTCCCCACCCTCTTTTCTGACCTGCCGGGCTGTGTGCTCGGATAATGGCCTGGTATGGATTTTGGGGGAACCCTAGGTCAGTTTTTTTAAGCGTGGGGGCTCCCCTTAAACCCCATACCAGACCGAAGGGCCTGGTATGGTCTTGGAGGGGGAACCCATGCAGTTTTTTTATTTATTTGGCTGGGGTTCTCCTTCAAGATCAAACCACAAGTCGCCTACCAAAGTTGGATCAGTTAAGACTGCAATCCGACTTGAGTGATATGCAATGGGCTGAAGTAGGATCAAAGTCAGACCAAAGTAGTGCAGGGAGAATTTTCAAAGTTGGACCGACTTGTGTCAGACCAGTTAAGGCGGCTTTCATAGGAAACATTGACTTTCAGACATTATGCGACATGAGCTCCCAATGTCGGAGCGTTCGTTGTACCAGTGTGAACCCAGCCTGAGAGGCAGAAAAATAAATTCACCACCCACACGTTTAGGAGAGTCGCCTTTGGGCAAAAAATAAATAAAAGAATCACCTCAGGTCATTATTGCTAGCACATTTATGAGCATTCATGGGTTTGCTTGTTAATGCACTATAAATGGGCAGAAACAAATTATATTCTGGCCGATAAAATGCAATAAACACCAAACATACATTAAGGCGCATTAACTCGCATGCAAAATGCAGCTTTTGGTGAGTTTTCTCAGCTGCGTTTCCTTCTTTGGAGTAAAGAAAGAAAAAAAAAAAAAAAGAAAAATTGTCTTTTTTGCACGAGGCCTAATAAGCATTTAAGGATAATACATTTTATTAGGAGACTGAAAGTGTGCTGTGAAAAGTGCAGAGAATCGGACTGGTCCCTATGGGGGACTGCCCAGTATACAGACCACAGAAAGGCCAGATTCTCAATAGCGCATCACCAAGAGGTAAGACAACAAAGTGGTCAGGACTCTCTGCATCCCACCATCTGTTCACTTTATGGAGATACAACTGGATTGTACAGTCACTGACAAAAGGGCCCTCAGGGAAGTCTAAAAGATGGCTATAGGTTACTAGAATTAGGGGGGGTCGACCGATTATCAGTGCGTCCTATTATCAGCGACCGATATTCACTTTTATAGACCCCAGATCCCTCAATAAAGAGTACTGGACAGCAAAAAAAGTTAAAAAAATGTAAAAGTTTTAATCTACAGAATATCAGCACCTGATATCAGCTTGAAAGGCAGCAAAAAAAAAAAAAAAACGATATCAGTCGACCCCTAACTAGAATGACAGAGAGCATGTATGCCGCTACTCAATGACCATTGAAGGCCCATAAAAACAAAGTACAGACCTACGGCTAGTTTGGGTTGCAAGCTATCCTAGATTAGAAAGTGCAACCCTTGTTTGCATTACATGAGTCTTCCACTTTAAAAAAAAAAAAAAAAAAATAGTAAAATCTTGTGACATCCGGGCCAGCCTTCTATTTTTACAGTGTGAATAAACAGCTTGTTTCTCAGCAATCCGGTTCAGGGGTTACTTCTGCTTGATAAATTTAACTCAGCATTTTGGCAGTTTATACAAAATAAACCATATACAAAAACAGGCTCATGCAGCCACATTGTTAACATATAAAGCTTGTCACAGAACAGACATCAAAATTTAAAGCCCGACCTCAGAAAAACAAAAAATTCTCCCTGGTAGTGGGGCTGCACCCACAAGAGGTTAACCATCTAAGGACCAGGGCTTTTACTGGCACATTTTGTTTACATGTAACAATCTTTTTTTACTAGGAAATTACTTAGAACCCACAAACACATTATAATATATATATATATATATATATATATATATATATATATATATATATATATATATATATATATATATATATATATATATATATATATATTATTATTATTTTTTTTTTAAAGCAGAGGCCCTACAGAATAAAGTGGTGGGTTTTCAATTTTTTTTTTTATGTCACATGGTATTCGTGCAACTTTGTTTGTTTTTTTATGCACAATATTTGGGGAACAAATACACTTTTTTGAATTTGAATGCAAAAAAACGCGAACACACACACATCCATAAACCAATTTTTTGTAAAATAAAAAAAATAAATAAAAAAAATATAAAAAAGAAAAGAAAGGAAGATGTAACGCCAAATATAGATACCAAACACACATTGCGCAAGCCCGTGCAGCGTTGACAATGTAAATTTTACTATCCATAAGCGACGCTTTAAAAGCCTTTACAAGTTACCACTTTAGATGTACAGAGGGAGTCCAGTGCTAGAATTATTGCCCCTGATCTGATGTTCCCAGCGATACTTCACATGTGTGGAACAATTGCTGTTCACACAACGCACACAAGCGTTTTTCTTTTTTTTTATTATTAAAGCAGTCGTATAGTGTTATTTTACCTGTAGGTTAAAAAAAAAAAAAAAAAAAAAAAAAACACACACACACACAATCTCCTAAACCTGTATGGTTTAGGAGATCTTTCCCTCGCGACGAGCCGCTGACTGCAGTGGGGCATACGCACAGGCGATTCTCGGCTGAAAGCCCGGCAGACTCCGAAACCTGCCGGAAAAGAAGTCTCTCGCGCACACGTGCGGGAGTGACGATATCACGGCTCCAGCCACTCACAGCGCCAGAGCCGCGATACCCGGAAGACACGCTGAGCGGAACACGTCCGCTTCCTCAGCGTGGATCGCGTGAGATGTCGGGGCCTCATTCTAAGCCAAGTACTAGCTCAGTATGCCTTTTCCCTTGCAGGTCTGAAAAAAAAAAAATAATAATAAAATAATAAGTCAGCGGGTTTACTCCCGCTTTAATAATGTATTTTATTTTTAAAGTGTTGCTTTAAATGTATTTTTTTGATCACTTTTATTGCTGTCACAGGGAATGTAAACATCCTTGTAACAGCAATAGGCATGTGGCAGGTACTCTTCTTTATGGGAGGGATCTGGGGTCCCCAAATCCCTCCTCTGTTTTTGAATACTTGATTGATTTAAGGACGACGATGACATCCGGGGAAACCATAGCAGAGACCTGATTAAAGCTGATCCCGACTTCGTTTGGGTGTCAAGACTAGCCAGCAGACGTGCCAGCTGGTAGCTCGGGTCTCCCGGTGGTGCAGGAGAGGCTGAGCAAGCTGTGGAAGGCAGGAGGGGCTTGTAATAGCAATCAAGCAGCGCCAAATAACGGCACTAGGATGCAGCTGCAGGCATCATCCTGGCACAACCACTTGAAGACCAATGATGTACCAGGTATGCGACTAGTCGGGAAGGATTCCAGGCATGGTAAATTGTTATACAGTAATATTGGTATGGTATATACCCATACCTGGCAGATGTTCCTGAAAGTTGGAAATCACCAAGGACGATACCACTAATCCAGTGATCTCCACTTCCTTCCAGGTCCTGTGCCGAGTGGCTGGCCTCAAGTATTGTGAATATACGATGGTCAGCCACTTGGCAAAAATTTGGTTGATATATTTACTAGAGGTCAAGAAGAAGAGAAAAAAAAAAAAAATACCAAATACACAAACACTTAAGGCAAATGGTCATACACTAGCTAAAAAAAAAAAAATTGTCCAAAACCCTGTCATTTGGACCCTTCGTTCATTTTTCCAGTTAATGGGCACAAATAGGAAAGGTAGAAAAATTCTGCAGAACGAACAATAAATTGAATTGTTAATGGGTTTCTATTCTGTTAAAAATTGAACTGTGTGCACTCGATACTTGGTCGGGGCTTCTTTTGCATGAATTACTGCATAAATGCAGCATGGCATGGCGGCGATCAGCCTGTGGCACTGTTGAGGTGTTATGGAAGCCCACGTTGCTTTGATAGTGGCCTTCAGCTCCTTTCTTTCTTGGGTCTGGTGTCTCATCTTCCTCTTGATAATACCCCACAGGTATCTCTATGGGGTTTAGGTCAGGCGAGTTTGCTGGCCAAAGAAGCACAGTGATACCATGATCATTAAACCAGGTATTGGTACTTTTGGAAGTGTGGGCAGGTGCCAAGTCCTGCTGTAAAATGAAATCAGCATCTCCATAAAGCTGGTCAGCAGAGGGAAGCATAAAATGCTCTAGAATACCCTGCGCAGACTTTGGACTTGATAAAACACAGTGGACCAACACCAGCAGATGACATGGCTCCCATAATCACCACAGACTGGGGAAATTTCACACTGGACCTCATGTAACTTGGATTCTGTGTCTCTCCTCTCTTCCTACAGACTCTGACCTTGATTTCCAAATGAAAATACAAAATCTTCCACAGTCCGTGATGATTGGGGAACCATGTCATCCACTGGTTTTAGCGCAACATCAATGAGATGCACCTGTGTATTTAAAGGCTTTTAAATGTTTTCAATGCTTGCAGCATTTACTGTCATGGCAGATTTGTTCCCCTATGTCCACGTATTGTTGCAGCTAGCCCCCTTATGTACCCTTGAGACAAGAATATTTCCAGTTCACACAACGTCCAATGAATGCCTGACCATTCCCACTATTGCATCACAAATATGGGACCACTAGTACCATGAAACTCTGCCTGCATAAGGTCTGTGTGTCTGAATGTTCCATGTGCCTGTATCAGATCTAATTACAGTTCAGCTCTCACCTGCACCAGCCCTAGACAGAGACCTATGGATTGTGGGATATGTAGCTTCTTCAGGGGAAGTGTCAAATCTCACACCACAGACAGAGGTTATGCATTAACCTGTGCAAGACGTTGCCAATTGTCCCATATTGCAACACAGACTGCCAACACAGGAAATGTAAAGAATTACTCTTAAAGGCTATGTGTACAGAGCAACAAATTACACCACGAAACTACAGGATCAATGCACATCTTATACAGGTGAAAAACAAAGTGCAAGTAGGAATATTTACCATGCCTTTAATCGCGGTGGTTACAACCAATCAGACTCTCTCGTGTTTCCTAATCTGCACAAGGAGCTGAAATCTTACTGGCACTGGATTGCACTTTTTATACCATAGAATATATTTTCAGTGTCAATAGGAGTTAACATCTTACCTCGTTTGTGAAGCCAACCTTCTTTTACAATCGCTACTTCATTCATAATGACGGCAATGTTTCTCGGTCGACAGCTCGCACCAAGATGCCGAATTAAAACCTTTAGCAGCACAGTAAATGTTATATCTGAAACACAAAAAAAAAAAAAAAAAAAAAAAAAAAAAAGGTAAGGGTTTATATATTACAAAAATGGTACACAAAGCACAATTGGGTTGTAAGGGCAGCAGATGGTGCATGAAGTACAATTTGCTGCTGTGGTGGCACACAGCTATGCCACTATGTCCCAACTTTCCCAACACTTGTAAGATCCCCACGGCACAAATGACACCCAGCTAGTTTGTTTGTTTGTTGACTTGCATCTCTTGGATGACAAAGTTGATGTCCTTTTTTCCTCACAAATATCTTTATTTCGGTGGTATTTGATCACCTCTGCAGCTTTTATTTTTTGCGCCATAAACAAAAAGAAGGGCGACAATTTTGAAAGAAAAAAAAATATTTTATTACTTTCTGCCATAATGCATATCCCAAAAAACAGCAGATCTCTCTCCCCCAGACTGATCCCCGTTCTGGCTCTTTCCCATGATCACTGGTGTGCCAGGAAAAGCCAGTTCACAAACTGACGTACCAGTATGTCGACTCTCGCAGTTCTAACTGCGGCGGCTTGTCAATACTTTAAGATAACAACAACAGTAAAATAAACCTACAGGTCCAGCGCTAGCGTTCCACTTTTCTCAACTATCTTGAATGTGTTGTCAGCAACCCTAGCAACTCAGAGCTGTCAAGAAAACATGACATTTAAGCACCCACTGTTTAAATTTACATTGTCCCTTCTATTTCTGTATATGGATGATGGCGCTGTAATTTTAACAGAAAAAAACAAACAAAAAAAGAAAGCCTCTGAAATACAGAGTAGAAAATATGTATATTAATACACGGTTTTAAAGAATTAGAATAAGAGGAAGGTGAAGCCTCTAATCAATCAAGATGTAATATCCTGCCCCCATCATGGAGGAGGAGGAAGTGGGCTGAGAAAAGAAAAAGAAAAAAAGAAAAAGAAAAAGAAAAAGGAAAAGGAAAAGGAAAAGGAAAAGGAAAAGGAAAAGGAAAAGGAAAAGGAAAAGGAAAAGGAAAAGGAAAAGGAAAAGGAAAAGGAAAAAGGAAAAGGAAAAGGAAAAAGAAAAAGAAAAAGGAGAAAAGAAAAAAAAGTTTACATACCCTGGCAGAATTTATGATTTCTTGGTAATTTTTCAGAGATTATGAATGATGACAAAATAAATTTCCTTCACTCATGGTTAGTGTTTGGCTGAAGCCATTTATTTCAATCAACTGTGTTTAATCTTTTTAAATCATAATGGCAAAAGAAACTACCCAAATGATCCTGATCAAAAGTTTACATACCCTGGTGATTTTGGCCTGATAACATGCACACAAGTTGAGACAAAGGGGTTTGAATGGCTACTAAAAAAGGTAACCATCCTCACCTGTGATATGGTAGTAATTAGTGTGTGTATAAAAGGTCAATGTGTTTTTGGACTCCTGACAGACCCTTGCATCTTTCATCCAGTGCTGCACTGACATTTCTGGATTCTGAGTCATAGCGAAAGCAAAAGAATTGTCAAACGATCTGTGGGAAAAGGTAGTTGAACTGTATAAAACAGGAAAGGGATACAAAAAGATATCCAAGGAATTGAGAATGCCAATCAGCAACATTCAAACTCTAAATCAAGAAGTGGAAAAATTAGGTGTCCTGCAAAAAAACCCTAACCACGGTCAGGTAGACCAACTAAAATTTCAGCCACAACTGCCAGGAAAATTGTTCGGGATGCAAAGAAAAATCCACAAATAACTTCAGGTGAAATACAGGACTATCTGAAAACATGTGGTGTGGCCGTTTCATGATGCACAATAAGGAGACACTTGAAGAAACATGGGTTGCATGGTCAAGTCGCCAGAAGAAAGCCATTATTACGCAAATGCCACAAAGTATCCCGCTTACAATATGCCAAACAGCAGACACAAGCCTCAAACCTTCTGGCACAAAGTCATTTGGATTGATGAGACCAAAATTGAAAAAAAAAAAAAAAAAATATGAAAAATTTTGCCCACAACCATAAACGCTACATTTGGAGAGGAGTCAACAAGGCCTATGATGAAAAAATACTGGAGAAACATTTGCATTCATCAGCCAGGAAGCTGGGCATGGAACGTACTTGGACATTCCAACATGACAATGATCCAAAACACAAGGCCAACTCAACCGGTCATTGGCTACAGCAGAACAAAGTGAAGATTCTGGAGTGGCCGCCTCAGTCTCCTGACCTCAATCATTGAGCCACTCTGGGGAGATCTCAAAACATGCAGTTCATGCAAGAAAGCCCAAGAATTTACAGGAACGGGACTTTTTGACAAGAGGAATGGGCAGCTTTACCAGAATATAAAGAGCCCCATCCACAAATACCACAAAAGACTTCAAGCTGTCATTGATGTTAAAGGGGGAAATATACAGTATTAAGAACTGGGGTATGTAAACTTTAGATCAGGGTCATTTGGGTAGTTTCTGTTATTATGATTTAAAAAGAGTAAACACAGTTGATTGATAATAAATGGCTCCAGCCAAACACTAACCATGAGTGAAAGAAAAGTTTGTGTTATCATTCATATTCTCTGAAAAAAAATGGCCAAGAAATCATAAATTCTGCCAGGGTATGTAAACATTTTTTTGGGGCTGAATATCACTTAAAGAGGAACTGCAGTCTGCTCACATAATTTGTAATAAAAACATCTTTGCCATTCTGAAGCTTCCCTCCAATCACTTTTGCATATTTCATATATACTGTGATTCTGTACTTGCCAAATATGCTGCAGAAATCTCCCTCCACTGAGTCTGGCTGCATCCATTTTAACTGTGGGCAGCTGAAGCTGCTGCCTGTTCACTTCCTGGATTTACAGACATGCAGAGGTACACCTCCAGCTCTGCAGCTCTGATTGGCCCTCTTATGACTCGCCCCCCCTCCCTTTCTAGCAAACTCACAAAAATGAGAGAGAGCTGTATATGAGGTCATAAGCCTAGGCTTTTTAGCAAACAGGAAGCGGGCTATATAAGGCATTTACTGGCAAAAAAAAAAAAAAGTTTTAGGCCTCAGGCCCGCCTGTCAGTTTTTCAGGCGGACCTGAACGGGTGCTCCATAGAGGTCTATGGAGCGTCGGATGTCAGCGGTGACATGTCCGCTGACATCCGACCCGCTCCGATCCGAAAAAGTGTAACGGAGGAAAAAGCTATTTTTCCATCTGTCTGCGGATCGGATGACGACGGGCACTGCGGTCCGTCGTCATCCGATCTCCCATAGGGGAGAGCGGCGCTGTGACAGGTCTGTCCCTGCGCAGTGTGCAGAGACAGACCTGTCATCTCCCTGCTCAGCAGGGATCGACGGAGTGATCCTCGCTGAGCAAACGGATATCCACGGGGCGGATCAGAACTGATCCGCCCCGTGTGAAAGGACCCTTACTATGCAAAGTTAAAACAAGGGCAGAAGAATTAATAGATGGAAAGTTGGGAGAAAAAAAAAAGAAGAAGGGGGGTGAAGGTCTGCTTTAAAAAGCAGCAGACCAGGATTTTGCCAATTAGTAGCAGAACTAAACATGACCAAGTATTCGCATATAATGCTGCCCAACATTACACTGAAATTATTAGTCAATCCAAATATTCAATCTCAACCACATCTGATCTTATCGGTCAGATGACACCATACTCCTGTTACATGAAGACGTGGTTAGACCGCATTAGAAAATTGGCAGACACTCCTTTTGGGGCTAAAGTTTTACATAAGTAAGTAAAAACAGATCATTTTAAGTACCCCTGCCAGTGATAAATGACCGGTCTTATTCCTGTAACTGAGCTTTTCTATTGAAAAGCAACAGACTTACTGGCTGGATCACCAGATGAAAATAGAAGAAAGCCTAAAAAAAATAAAAATAAAAAGAAGAAGGTGTAATATAATAAAATTTGCTTTTGGGTTCAATACCTCTTTAAAATGTAGCTACTCCTCTAGAAATGAATCAGGTAAATGTGAATGAACTTACCCAGTTACATGATCTATTAAGGCCCACAGTGATCACCAATAAACCAAGCAGTGCAGAACTGGCCAGAACCCCCCCGATTGCATCTATTTACATATGTTGCAAGACTGATCAATCGCACGCGAACGGTGATGTTTATTTGCTCAATGGCAAACTTGTTTCCTAAATGTCAGAGCGGTGATAAGATCTATTACTTTGGATTTATCAGTGGACTAAAGTTTGTACCAAGCTGCAGTAGGGACAGGTTATCAGCAAAGTGCGAGCTTCGTGCCAAGTAAGAATGAATGCAGAATCACACGGCAAACCTCATTCACATGTACTTCCTAGTATGGCACACACTACAATATTTACAGGATTACTAAATATAAAGACTGCCCACTAATAAAAAGTGGAACAAAGGCCTTGAATAGACTCTGCTTAAAGAAGGGGAACTCCACATTCAAAAGAAGAAAAAATAGCAAATATATATATATATATATATATATAAAAGAATATAGCATATATAACCACTACACAAGTCATTGTAGTTGTAGGTTATTAAAAATGACCCTTTCAATCTGCAGCGCTGTCATTTTATGTAAAATGCAATATGGCTACCTGGAGGAGTTCTGTACACAGATGGTGTACAGTATAGAACCCCCCCCCCCCACAGATCCATTCCTGTTTTGTGATTGGCTTACTGATTTCCCCAGAAGCCTGCACTAAGATACAAGTCAGATTTTGCGCTTCCCCTGCAACAACCATGTCATTTTTGGCGAGATACTCCTAATGAAAATCACATTTAAAGAGATGCAGACTCAGCCACTTTCCTCGTTAGAGACACAAACAGCTATTTCTTCAGAACAAAAAAAAAAAAGGGTAGGGATCTGCAACAAAATTTGTTAAAATCCTAGCAATGTACATAGATCACCCAGGGGGGAATGTTTTTTCCCCCCCCCTCAACAAAAATTGGGTTACCCTTTAACCACTTGGGAACTGCCCTCCTGCCATGTGCTGCCAGAGAAGATGTACCCGTACATTGCTGCCTACTTCCAGGTTAAGGGCACGCATATGCGTGCCCCCCCCCCCCAATCCAGCTCCCACTGTGATTGTATACAAACAGGAGTCCGTCAGCAAGTCCCAGCCAATGGATTCACGACCGAGACCTGTTGATTGGCTGTGTGCAAATCACAGCCCAGCGCTCCGTGTTGGCAAACACAGAGCTCTGTACAAAGGCAACGATCTGTCAGATACTCATCCCTGAGAAACAGATCTTTAGGGAAAAAAAGCAGCACACTTCACACACACATTACATATAGTTGCGTACATATTTACCCCTTGACCACTCTAGAGGTTAACCCCTTCTCAACCAGTGTCATTAGTACAGTGACAGGGTATAGTATCACTGTAAAAACGGTGGTGATGTCAGTGGCAGTTAGTCGGTGCCAGATTGTCCGCCACACTATAGCAGTCCCGTTAGAAGTCGCTGATCGCTGGCATTAGTATAAAAAAAAAAATAATAATTTAAAAAATTTTAATAAACATTCCAGTATATTATATTAGGTGCCATAAATAAAAAAAAACTCACACATGAACCAATAAATATACACTTTTTTTTTTTTTTTTTTTTTTATCAAAAACATGTACCAGAATACATTTTGGCCAATATTTCTGAAGAAGTTTTATTTTTTTATTGGATTTTTTTTTTTTTATAGTAGAAAGATATATATAGATATATATATCTATTTAACTGGAATTTGCATGGTCATGCTACACTGTACCCAAACAAAATTTTTATATCCTTTTTTATTTTATTTTTATCTTTTCCACACAAATGGGGCTTTCTTTTGATAGTATTTGATCACCACCTGTTTTTTTTTATTTTTTTGTGATTAAAAACCAAAAATATACAGAAAGTTTAATTTATATATATATATATATATATATATATATATATATATATATATTTTTTTTAACTTCTGTATATTTTGTTTTAATCACAAAAAAATAAAAAAAAATAAAAAAAAAACAGGTGGTGATCAAATACTATCAAAAGAAAGCCCCATTTGTGTGGAAAAGATAAAAAATAAAATAAAAAAGGGATATAAAATGTTGTTTGGGTACAGTGTAGCATGGCCATGCAAATTCCAGTTAAATAGTGCCGAATAGCAAAAAATATGACCTGGTCATGAAGGGGGGGGGGGGGGGGGGGTTAATCTTCCAGATCTCAAGTTGGTTAAACTAGATCATATGACCAAAGATTTGTGAACACCAGACTATCACAAGTGAGCGTAGACATCCAATTCCAGAACCATGGCTTTTATGGAGTTGGCCTCCTATTAACAGCCTTCACCATCTGCAAGATTGTGGAGTGTGTGCGCAAATCTGTGACCATTCTGCCAAGACAACTTTTGTGAGGTCAGGATGGACAAGAAGAGCAACACTCCAATTCATCTCAGAGGTTTTCAGTAGGGTTGAAGTAAGGGCAAGGAGGTTCTCCACAACAAACTTTAAAGGGTGATTTAATAAAGGCAAGGGACACTTTGCAATGTGCAGATGCTCCAGAGCTTGCTAAACGAGGTAAAGCTTCACTATGCAAAGAATACCCAAACAGGTGCAAGGGAAAAAAAAAAATGCATTTTTGCTTGGACATGACTGGGATGCCCCCCCCCCCCCCCCCCCCAAGCACCAAAAAACTGCGGCACCTCTCTGCCCCCCCCCCCCCCCCCCCACCACAAAAAATAAAAATAAACACGGCACCTCTTCGCCCCCGTATTCACCAAATAACTACAGCACTTCTCCGCCCCCCAACCACACAAAAACAGTGGCACCTCTCCGCCCCCCCTTCAACCACCAAAAAAACTGCAGCACCTCTCCACCCCACAACCACCCAAAAAAACTGCGGCACCTCTCCGCCCCCCCAACCACCAAAAAACGGTGGCACCTTCTGTCCCCAGGAAAACCTGCACCACGTCTCCAGTCTTCAAAAATCATAGCCTCTAGCCTGACAGCCCTCTGTAGCACTACACATCCTGAACATTGTAGAAGTGATGTTGAGGAATGCAGCGAGGCCGCCCTCAATACTTCCCTTAGTTTAGAACCACCTCCCTACATGCTTTTGCAATCTGGTTGTGAGCCCTCATACTAAATAAATGTAAAATAATGCCAGAAGTAGTTCATCTAGTTAACTGCCATCTTTAATGCAAAGCCATCTTTTTATTTCCCCCCTTTAAGCAAGTGACAACGCACCATATTTTACGACCCCACACAGAAGTTTAATGAATACCAAACTTTTTACACCATAAATATATCCACTCAGAACCGCTCATTTTTCCCTTTCCCATATTAAACAAATTCCATTGAAATCATTTTTCTTATAAACATGACTGCATTGTTATTGTTTGGTAGAGCATTCAAGAGCTTTATCAGTAATGAGTAGTAGGAAAATTATACAGTCTTTGTTTCCATCAATAGCCGCGTGCAGAGTATTTGCCTCATCTTGCAGCTGGTAGCTGACATTGAACGCTGCGACTTAATCTGTTGTCAACATCCTCGTCACCCCGCTAATTTGTGCGCCAGAAACACATAATATTACTCACAAAACACAAGGAGTTTTTTCAGGCTATAAACACAAACATCATCAGAGGGATTTGAGAAAAATGAGTATAGCGTCTATGTGGTCCTTGGTGGCCTCCAAGGGTTTGACTAGTCCCCGTACTCCTCGTCAGTCACTCCTACTGCCTTAAGAACATTTTTGCAGTCTCTATGCAGCCAAGCATTTTGAAATTGGAAAGAGGAACAACTTTTAGCACAAAGTATGTTGGCAAAGACCACCACGGTGTCAGACCACCCCCCCCCCCCCCCCAATGCTTGGACCATGAGGCTCAAAAGTAGTACAACAAATTTAGCAGTTAAATAGTAAAAATAAAAAATAAATAAAAAAAATAAAAAAATAACGAGATCTATACTTCAGACTAAAAGGGGGACAACAGAGAAGAAAAGAGACACATAGGGGTTTTGAGTCCAACCTAGGTATAATTGGGAGCCATGCAGCCTGAGACTGACTAATGCCGTGTACACGCGAGCGAAATCTCGAACAGAAAAGTCTGAAGGGAGATTTTCATCGTATATTCCGATCGTGTGTATGCCCCATCTGACATTTTACATCAAAAATTCTGACGGACCTAGAAAGCGAACATGTTCTAACATTTTTCCAACGGAGCCAACTCCTATCGGAAAAACCGCTCATATGTATGCTATTCCCATGTACCAAAAACGATGCATGCTCTGAAACAAGTACAAGACAGAAGCTATTGAACTTCCTTTTTTTTTTAGTCCCTTCATACGTCACCACTTTGACGTTCGAACTTTGGTGTGACTGTGTGTATGCAAGACAGCTTGAGTGGAATTCTGTCAGAGAAACCTTCAGACGAAAAAAAAAAAAAAAAAAATGTATAATTATATATATATATATATATATATATATATATATATATATATATATATATATATATATATATATATATATATATACTCTTCTGTATAAGTTGATCGTATCAGAAGGCAGTAGGGTGTAAATTGGACTGTGGAGTCTACTCCCAGCCGCCAATAGAGCAGAGCGGGCTCCGTCCATGTCCTCTCTGCAGATACTGAGCAGACATGGACCGTTCATCCACCTGCTTTGCTCCGATCAGAAGGGGGGGGGGGGGGGTGAAATCAGTGGACAGATCCCCACTGCTGATCAAAACGTAGTCCACCCCGTGTAAAAGGGGGCCTTACAAATATGGCAAGTGTAAACCCAATCACCATAACTCTGGTGCCCAACACACAGCCCACCAGTTATCTGTATGTGGCCTACCATGTGTTGGCCTGGGTCCACCACCTTTGGGTTTCAGAAAGGCAGCGGGGTACCAGGAGCTAAAATGCAAGTACAAGTAAAAAAAATAAAATAAAAAATAGTACAAGCAAAGTTCTGTCCTCAAAACAGAACACGTGGCCCTCTGCTCATTCCCTCTTTTTTTTCTTTTTCTACCACTGTTAGTGACCAGCAATGTAGGGTTGGAAAAAAATAAAACACCACTTCCTGGTCTTGGCTTTCTGGCCATGGGCTCCTGCTGCGGTCAGTCAAATCCTGTGAGGAGGGAGCATGGGGGCATGGCCGAGCCATGCTGTGTCTATGGGGGCACACAACCCAACTCAAGAGTTTGCCTGCACAGGTGCCCCCATAAACACACGGCCTGCTATTGGGGCACCTGCAGGAAGGAGGAGCAGACAGCGTTGGCGAGGGACTGAAAAAAGAGGAAAGCCACCACTCTGGGAGATATAGATCTATATCTTTAAATAAATTACTGCAACCGAGTAAGGCCTTGTTCAAATGGTCAGCCATTGAACAGGGTGGGGAACCACAAAAACAGGCAGTTGAGCACTAGCGTAGGGGGCCCACAGCACTGACACAGGCACCAGTGCTGAAGATTATCATTGCACCCATCAACATCAATGCTGTCAATTATTGCTTCCACTAAAGCCAGCACTAGGGGGTTTTGATTGTGGCCACTGGCACCAATACTGGGGCTTACTCTTGCCGCCAATGGCACCAATGCTGGGGCTTACTCTTGCCGCCAATGGCACCAATGCCGGGGCTATTTTACTAAACGTACTCTTCAGCGTATGCTGCAATATGCATCAAAAAAATGCAGCAGAACTGAAATTTTAAGAGGCTGTGGTGCATTAAAGCCCATCATTTTAAATAGGCTGCCTAACGCAACACACTGCACCTCTGATCAACTCGCAATATGCTATTGTGTGGCCCTAGATGTCGGGACCACACTTGAGGCCCTCTAATTTTCAGACTGACCACCACCACCAATTTGAGGAATTTTTCAAAAGTTTTTAAAATTGCCACTTTTCCTGCTGATCCTACCATGAAGATCCCTGACCAGGCACTTCCTTTCATAGGGAGACAGACAATTTTCTGTCACCGCCACCCAACCGTTCCTCCACATGGTCATCCAGTCACCCAAGCTTCTGATAGAGACTACAAGTGGTCATGAACGCACAACACGCGCAGGTATGACCCGTCACCAATAGGAAAACACCCTGTAAAATGCCGTGTCCGGATGGTGCTGCCGTTACCAATTTTGCTGCTACATTTTTTACCAACTTATGAAAGAAAGGCGTAGAAAGCTTCACAGGTGGTGAAATGTAGACAGGTTGATAATATAACACTCTGGACAACAAGGAAAAACATTTCGCGCTCTTAAAGCAAAGCTTGCTATTGACTTAACTGCATCCAGGCCTTCCTCAAACACATAAGGGTTTATTTACTAAAGGAAAATCCACTTTGCACTACAAGTGCACTTGGGAAAGATCTGAAACGAGGGGAAGCTCTGCTGATTTTATTATCCAATCATGTACAAGCAAAAAATGCTCTTTTTTTATTTTCCTTGCATGTCCCCCTCAGATCTACAGCGACTTCCAAGTGCACTTGTAGTGCAAAGTGGATTTGCCTTTAGTAAATAAACCCCATAGCAGTTCTTACTGCATTTGTTTGCAACGACAGTCACAGCCTGACCATGGCCATAGTCATTCCCATCCTCCATTACAGCTTTCTTCCCCTACTAGGAGCACACTTACCACTAGACACAGTAGGTGCATGTCCAGAAGTGCTGCAAATCTTTCCCTTTGTAATCAGTGATCACATTTTTGTTCCTCATCAAAAAATAGTTTTCCTAAACCTATTTACACAGTCATAATATTCTAAGGCAAACTGATGCTGACCATACACTATATAAAAAAGTTTCAAAAAATTGTCCGAAATTCGGTCAGACACTTGTTTTTCGGCCAGTTAATGGACACAAAAATCTTTGAGCTGAATAAACGAAGGACAAGTTTGGAAATTTTCCGCAAAAAACGAACGAGAAGTTAAAAAGGTTTAAGTGGGGTTTACAACCACTTTATCCTACAGGTAAGCCTAGATTAAGGCTTACCTGTAGGTGCTTGAAACGTCTCCCAGACCTGCATGGTCTAGGAGACACTTGCAAATCGGCGTACAGCGATTTCAGCTGTGCATGCGCCGGAGTTAGAAAGGGCACGCTGTACCGTTTATAGCTCGGGTCATGCGGTTGAAGGCGGCTCCCGTACGCATGCACGGGAGTGATGTCATGCGACTCCGACCAGTCACAGAGCCGGAGTTCGCAGCCCCAGAAAGAAGAGTGAAGAATGGACGCTCGCTACTAGCGAGGAAGACGGGGACATCACGGGGCTTCTCCTGCAGGTAAGTGTCACATAATGCGATGCATAGTAGCCCATTATGCTTTACCTTTACAGGGAAACAGAGGAATTAACACCCATCAGGGTTTACTTCTTCTTTAATGTGTAAGGTATACGTTTAAAAAAAAAAAAAAAAAAAAATTGATTCATTTATGTCCAATGAACGATTTATCGGTCATTACATGATGGCACTATTGTTTGCGCTCACGGCCAAAATGTTTTTTTTTTCAAAAATGGGTTCAGCCAATTTTCCATATAGTGTATGGCCAGCATAAGACTGGTAAAAACAAGAACATTTTTGTATATTATAGTGGTCCTAGCAGAATAACTTTGGGTATCGGAGCTCGTGTACCTACATGCTCCAGTTATGGAAAGCCAGAACTGTCCTATGCATGCACATCTTACAGAATAGATTATCAGCAGTGAGACTCTGGGGGGGCAAATGCTGCAATATTTACCTTCAATCCAGTACTGCTTTCTGCCAATAGATGTCCTCAGTAATAACCAGCACTATAAAGCCCATTTCCTCAGAGCCCAGGTCACCCTGGACTCCTCAGACTGTGCCTGGACAGTGAAAGGAGCAGCAAAGTAATGAGCTCATCAGTTATTCTGCTCTCTACATTTTTGCATGCCTTTTGTCTGCACATGGACCGATTGGCTCCTTGTGCTGCTTCTTCCTTTTACACTGCAAGACTGCTTGCCTTGTACCATTTAAAAACAAACAAAAACAAACATTATTTTACTGATGTAATACTTAGACTCGGTTCACACAGGGGCGACTTGTCCAGGCGACTTCGCCGCCTGACAAGTTGCCCCCGTTCTGTACTACGGAACCGTTCTAAGAGGAGGACGACTCAAGTCGCTCCGACTTAGAAAAAAGGTTGCTGTACTACTTTTGGCATGACTTCGGGCGACTTGCATCGACTTCTATACAGAAGTCATTTTGCAAGTCGCCGCTGAGGTCTCGGCAGGTCGCGGCGCTGCAAGTCGTGCCGCGTCGTGCCGCGTCCTGTGTGAACCGAGCCTAAGAGTCACATTAAGGCCTCTTTCACACGGGGCGGATCAGTAAATGATCTGCCCCGTGAAGATCCGCTCGCTCAGCGGGGATCGCTCCGTTGTCCCCGCTGAGCTGGCTGCGGACAGGGCGGTCTCCGCACACTGTGCGGGGACCGCCCTGTCAGCTCTCCATTCTCCTCTATGGGGATCGGATGAGCACGGACCGTCTGTCCGTGTTCATCCAATCCGCTCTGCAGACGGATAGAAAAATAGGATTTTCCTCAGTCTGCAGAATCGGACTGTTGCGGAGGCGGACGAAATCGGGTGTCTGCGGATGCTCATCCGCAGACACCCGCTATCCCATAGGGATGAATGTATGTCCGTATTTCATCCGCAAACGGATGGATGAAATACGGACATACCATCCGCATGTGTGAAAGGGGCCTTATTTTAGCTTGAAAAAGGTATATGTAGCAATTCTCTTTTTTTTGGGGGGGGGAATAGAGTACGGAGGAGTTAGGACCCTCTGTGATGTGTGTAGTGCTCTCAGTGTCCACAGTTTGGAGATTTGCCCTCTCTAATTGTCTTGGTCATCAGTACTGTCACTGGGATAGGAGGGAATGGGAAAACCAACATGCTACAGAAATCAAAAGCACAGGAATAGAGGGGAAATGTTCAGGGGGGACATCTCCCCAATGCTAACAAACAGCAGAAAGAAAGAAAAAAAAAAGTTTTATACATTTCCCACTCTATTTAGGTCTCTTGCACACTGCTATCTAAAAACACAGCACTTTTAGTGTCATTCACACTGATGCAAATCTGATGTGTTCCAAAAAGCCTAGATTTGCATGTCATCTGAAATTACATTGTGAGAGTAAAAGTATTCTCGCGCCTACCAATGTGTCCTAAAACTAGTGGGGTTGCAGCAAAACACCGGCAGGGGTATACACCCTCCCCAGATTAAGTGATAGTGATTAAGAAATGGTGTTGCGCTCCGACTACTTAGATCTAATTAAATTAACATGTACTCAAGTGACAACCAAAACAGAAATAAACTAAAATGTGAAACTGCATGTTTAAATAAGCTCAGACAATGTGCATAAATATTAAAGTGCAATAAACCAGGTCACATTGTGCGCTTGACAAAAAACTTGATATGAAAAATCCTCTATAGATGACAGTGAGATGATATTAAGTATATATCCAAATATATAAATGATATGAAAAAAAAAAAAAAATAAATAAAAAAAAAAAAAAATAAAAAAAAAAAAAAAAAAAAAAAAAAAACACAACTGAGTGTCGTTATAAAAGTGCAAAACAGATCAAAGAATACACAAAATACTAATAATCCATGTGTAGTGTATCACGTGTCTGAACAAAATACTAATAGTCCATAAGCAGTGAAATGTGTGTTTGAGCAAAAATTCCAAAAACAAAAATAAGGTGAACTATAGTTATATGGAGAGCATATCCATTTAGTGATAAAATGCGTCCATTTGATGATCAACAAGGCAGTATCCTGCCTGAGCTTGTCTGAGCTTATTTAAACATGCAGTTTCACATTTTAGTTTATTTCTGTTTTGGTTGTCACTTGAGTACATGTTAATTTAATTAGATCTAAGTAGTCGGAGCGCAACACCATTTCTTAATCACTATCACTTAATCTGGGGAGGGTGTATACCCCTGCCGGTGTTTTGCTGCAACCCCACTAGTTTTAGGACACATTGGTAGGCGCGAGAATACTTTTACTCTCATCTCTGATTTAAATACCCATTCATTCTTGCTGCCACAATGGAAGTCTTTTCCTTTATGGAAAAAAGGAAAATCAATTTAGAGCAGGTTTTTAACAGCTCAGACCCGAATGGCACTAAAAGTGGTGGCCTGGAGAGCCTAATACGCAGGTTAGCCCATAACATGGAAAAGAAGGTGAGCCTTTGGTGGGATATAACCACCTTCGAGCAATACCAGAAGGACAAGATAGTCCCTAGACGTCTAAGATGGGACGTCACACCAAATGACGGTCTTACGGACCAAGAATCGATTGATGAATGGTTCGCCTTTTTTAATGGGAAAGGGTTGGAATTATTAGACTTCCTAATCAAAAGGAAGCAAAGAAAACTAAATAGAATAGATCAAACGATAGGAGAAATAAAGGGAGAACTGGAGACACATAAGGATAAGTTGGAACTCACAACTATGATGACACAACTAAATAAAGACCTTGTGAAGAAAGACAGGGAAGTGCAAGCAAGGAAAAGTAAGAAATATATTAGAGATATTAATGATTTTAAAAATGAAGATGTTTTTAAATGGCAAAGACAAGGAGGGAGCTCTGATCCTATTTCTACATTTTCCACGCCTGAGAAGAACATGTCACAAGTAAACAGGCTAGAGGGACCACAACAAAATGATCAACAATATATAAACAAAATGGAGGTATCTAGATATCCGAGACAAGAAGAGAGCCGAAATGACTATAATTATTCGACTCCACAGAGGAGTGATAGGAGACCACCTCACCCCAATCAGACCCCACAAAATGGAGGTAAAAAACCATACTGGAAAAACAATAACAATTCTAATAGGAGGGGACAAAATAATAACTACAACAGACCGGGCTATGACCAAAGAGATAACAGAGGCCCACCGCAAGGAGCATATGGACAACGAGGAAGGAGCCCACCACACAACTATGGAAATGGCCATAGAGACAGTTGGGGCCCACCTCAGGGCCATACCTACTCTCATGACCAATATTCGGTACCGACGTACAATCACTATGCCCCATTAAGGGACCACTATGAGGAGAATAGAGACGGGAGAAGCCAAAATTATTATCAGGACGCCTATCAGAATAGGCCTTTTTTAGGGAGAGGTATGGAGACTCACCCACAGAGACGTCCAAATGATACCAGGGACATAAGGAGAAGTCCACCAAGAAGAGAGGAAAGAGGGCCGGAAAAAGATTACAGGCAAAGAAGAGACTGAAAGGGGAGGGGATCTTCAACCTGAGTGGGCAGCCCTTATCTCAAGAGGAAATAGGTGTACTCGATAAAGGGCTAAAATACGCTCCCACTAAGAATATGGACAAATTTGAGACGTATCTAGGAGTACAAAAATATGTTAGGACATTAAACATTAAAAAATATCTAGCGAGCAATCCCATCAAAAAACGCATCCAGGTAGCGGATCAGGATGTGACACATAGTGAATTAAGGAATAGATCGGTGTTCAACCCAACGGTCTCCAATAATAAACATGTTGAAGTATTCAAAAAGGTAGTGCTACAAGATCTCAAGGACCTAAAAATCAAGAAGCGTGAGGATCCCAAGTTTATGAAAAATGGGATTAAGAAACTATCAAAGCGGAAAGATATCGTTATCCGACCCGCCGACAAGGGCGGAGGAATTGTCATCCTCTCAAAAGTACAGTACTGCGATAATATGAAGAAGCTACTAGGAGATAACACTACATATACAAAACTAACCAAGAACCCCATGTTTAAATGTAGGAAAGAACTTGAGCAGGTAGTTCACCTCGGGCTGAAAAAGGATATCCTGAGTAAAAAAGAAGCCAAATACCTGATTCCAGAGGCATGCAGGACTCCGATTATTTACGCCTTACCAAAAATACACAAGGATAAAATTGATCCCCCGTTTAGGCCCATAGTGAATGGGATTGACTCCCTCACCTCTAGAATGGGGGAATACATAGATAAATTCTTACAACCTGTGGTCACAAAAACCGAAGCCTATCTGAGAGACACGAAGCAGGTATTGCAAATATTAGAAGAACTACCTGAAGAGGAAGGACCCTGGATTATGGCATCAGTTGATGTCTCTTCATTGTACACGGTGATTCAACACTATCAAGCCTGTGAGGCTGTAAAATGGGGCCTAAGAAAGTACAGCACGTTGTCGTGCTCCCAGCGTAAATATTTGGTTAAATGTCTGGACTTTTGCCTTAAAAACAGTTATTTTTGGCATAACCGTGAGTACTTCCATCAAAGAACTGGAGTGGCGATGGGAGCCAAATTTGCTCCCAGTGTGGCATGCTTATTCATGGCCCAATGGGAAGGGGAAGCGGTATACACTAACAGACCCAGAGAACTGGCTATATATAAAAGGTATATAGACGATATTCTGATACTCTGGAGAGGCGAAACAACCAGCCTAGTTAGATTCTTGGAAGGACTAAATATTAATAACAGAAACATTAAACTATCCTGGGAAGTGAGTACCGGATCAATATCTTTCCTAGATCTAGAAGTGACACAAAATAATAACAAATTATATACAAAGACCCATTTCAAAAATGTCGATAGGAATAGTTACTTGCCAAGAGGTAGCTGCCATCACACCAACTGGCTGTGTAATATTCCTAAGGGTCAACTGATAAGATTACGCAGAAACTGTACAAACACTAAGGACTACCACCTACAGGCTGAAAAGATAGGCCAGAGGTTCATAAATAAGGGATATGACAATGAAGACATTAGAAAGAAAATTACAGAAGTCGAAAATATGGATCGAACCACTCTAATTAGAGATAAAACCACCCCGGCACGAGGGACGGATGGGATACCGCTCATACTAAACTACAACGCTCAACACAAGAAATTTGAAAAGATTATCAGAAAACACTGGCACATCCTACGCTTAGATGTACACTTACAGGAATTGTTGCCTGAATACCCTAAATTTGTGTACAAAAAGGCAATGACTTTAAGGGACAAGATAGTCAAGAACGTCCCCGACCCCCCACCCACAGGCCTGACTTTCTTCACTGGTAAAGGGTTCTTCCCATGTAAAAGGTGCTTTGCATGCTTAAAAACAAAACGCCCAGCTGAAAAGAAATTTAATTTTACGTCTACAAGCACTGGGAACACGTACGAAATAAAAGATTTCGTATGCTGTAATACCGAGGGAGCGGTGTACGTGTTGCAATGCAGTTGTGGCTTGCAATACGTAGGCCGCACCAAAAGACCTTTAAGGGTACGAATAAAAGAGCATGTTAAAAACATCATTAATGGCTTCGACAAGCACAGCGTTTCCAGGCACTTTTGCATACACCATAACAAGGACCCTACCCAGCTTATGTTTTGGGGTATCGAACCCTACAAAAGACATTGGAGAGGGAGCCATAAGGTCAGAACACTAAGTCAGGCAGAGTCTAGATGGATTTTCACTTTAGACACTTTTGCGCCCCAGGGACTCAATATTGATTTTGACCTTAATTGTTTTATTAGTGATTTTTGACTACATTATTTATAAGCTTCTTTTGTTAGGATGTTTTAAAATTACTATTATGTGAATTTTGGATCTCCTTTCCGGTGTCCTCTCCTAAATTGAGAGTGATTCTGATATTTTGACATATTCTATCTTATCCTATTCTATTTTTATATATATTCTATTCCCCTTTTTTTACTCAGTCTCTGTTTTTAGTGTCACTCTTGGAGATCGATTATGACTACCGCTCATACTAAACTATAACGCTCATATCAGAGTGATTCTGATATTTTTACATATTCTATCTTATCCTATTCTATTTTTATATATATTCTATTCCCCTTTTTTTACTCAGTCTCTGTTTTTAGTGTCACTCTTGGAGATCGATTATGACTACCGCTCATACTAAACTATAACGCTCATATCAGAGTGATTCTGATATTTTTACATATTCTATCTTATCCTATTCTATTTTTATATATATTCTATTCCCCTTTTTTTAATTAGTCTATGTTTTTAGTGTTACTCTTGGAGATCGATTATGACTCCCGTTAGGACCATCTATGATGGCCGTTATCATGGAATTCTTACATCCTAGTCCAATATATTGTTGATCTCATATACACACAATTTTAGCTATAACTTTTAATTCTTTCCCATACCACTCAGTCTATACACTGGTAGTGATCTAGTAAATAGTCGTAAGTGTGTTTTAGATCACTGTCTCCCTCCTAGACATCACTGCTTTTTAGATGGACCTGTTGATAATTTATATCGCCAATAGCTGATTCCCAATTATTGGCCATGCTATACCACACACCTTAAGATTTTATATAATTATCGATATCTCTTACACATAATAATTTTATGACTATGGTTTTACTAGTGTAGCTTTTATTTTGATTTTATTTAATCACTTTCAATTTTAATATATTCGTCCAGTATTGCCCATACTTTTCTTTCTTGTTGTTTTATGCTAGATGTCATTTTAGAAACGAACGTTATTGCGCAGGTGCGCTAATGAGAAGGGTTGCTCTGTTATTACCTTTGGGGCTGCGCCAATAAGAATAATGTTTCCTGGGTATTTCCCAGCGGGCTATAACAGTTAATGATCATCTACAATAAAAAATACCCCCACAAAATGATCGCAAGTGAGGCTTGCACATTTCCTGCCACTGTCACGTCCGTTGACCATTACTCTATATATATTAGCCCACGAGAAAATGGCCGTAGATGGGGCCACAATGGACTTCACAAAAATGGCTGCTAATTACTGACACTATTTATACGTCCGCCCTTACCCCAGTTGTTATTCCCTGATGAAGTCATTTGACGATACGCGTAGGAACACAATTGGCCAGTAAGGACACCGGAAGTGACGTCCGGAAGCGCGAACGTGACACGCGTTCGTTTAAGTTGTGCTTTTATTATTGTTTTAAATGTGAGTACCTTACCTTCGTTTTATACCCAATAAATTGTGAATACGTACTTCACTATTGGAGTGTTCCCCTTGCTTTCTCTGCATGTTACAACGTGCCCATGGTGAATGAGAGTCCAGGATTACATCACCTACTGAACCTACATTGGACAACAAGCGTCACTTTGGAAATGCTGTTTACCTTACAGCAGTAAGGTAAGGTAATTACTGCACCTAGTGTGAGGATATTATACGCATAGGAGCACTGGTGGAATCCACCCCCTGCTTTTGGAGCACGCAGGATACTGCCTTGTTGATCATCAAATGGACGCATTTTATCACTAAATGGATATGCTCTCCATATAACTATAGTTCACCTTATTTTTGTTTTTGGAATTTTTGCTCAAACACACATTTCACTGCTTATGGACTATTAGTATTTTGTTCAGACACGTGATACACTACACATGGATTATTAGTATTTTGTGTATTCTTTGATCTGTTTTGCACTTTTATAACGACACTCAGTTGTGTTTTTTTTTTTTTTTTTTTTTTTTTTATTTTTTTTTTTTTTTATTTATTTTTTTTTTTTTTTCATATCATTTATATATTTGGATATATACTTAATATCATCTCACTGTCATCTATAGAGGATTTTTCATATCAAGTTTTTTGTCAAGCGCACAATGTGACCTGGTTTATTGCACTTTAATATTTATGCACATTGTCTGAGCTTATTTAAACATGCAGTTTCACATTTTAGTTTATTTCTGTTTTGGTTGTCACTTGAGTACATGTTAATTTAATTAGATCTAAGTAGTCGGAGCGCAACACCATTTCTTAATCACTGAAATTACATTGTGTTCAATTGTGCTCATCCATGCGTTGCGATTCGGCTGAAAAAAAAAAATCATCACATCTTGTGTACACGTGTGCAAATACAGCTGGTTCGTTTGGCTTGAAAAAAATTTGCAGCTACACATAATCGCAGCCAAAGATCGCATTACAAATCTTGTGGTCTCAAGCACAAATCGCACCACACTCGCTCTGAAAAATGCCACAAATCTGCATGTAAATTGCACCCATTTTCACAACACCAGTGTGAACCCAGCATTAGGCATACAGGCTTTTTTTTTTTTTTTTTTCTCAAATGCAGACAATTGTGTTTATTGTGCCCTGTATACACAGCTACCTAAACATGTACTGTACATAAAAAAAAAAAAAAAAAGAAGAAGATTTACAGAAATCTGCATGCCGGTCAGTATATTACAAGAACACGTGTACGCGCGCAAATACACACGTACAATGTATTTGGAGAGATTAGAATTGCATTCTAGACTTTAGAAATTACAGGTGTTCAAAACATCAGTACAATGTGCAAGTACCTTAAAAACTATAAAACATTTCGCTACAGATATGCTGCAAATTACAGCAAACGCACCTAGATGTTTCCGATTAAAATTGGGTGCCTTGTTGTAAGTTATACTTTTTTGGCACTTTTGTTACGTAAAAATCTGTAATTTTTGCTAGAAAATCCCAAAACATTATACGTTTTTTTGGGGTTTTTTTTTTTTTGTTTTTTTTTTTTTTAGCAAACAACCACCATATAAAATGGTGGTTGTTGAAATTTTTTTTTATGTCACACAGTATTTGCACAGCATTTTTTCGGGGGGATGGGGAATAAAAACACTTTAGTAAAATATAAAAAAAGTGATGCTGAGTAAATAGATATCCAACAGGTCACACTTTAAAATTTATCTTGGAATGGTGGCAAGCCACAATACGTAAAAATAGGAGACACTTTTTTTTTTTTCCCTCAACAAAACACATTCCCCGCTAGGTGATCTATGTATATTACAAGGTTTTTAACAAACTTTGTTGCTGGTTTCTACCTTTTGTTATTCCAAAAGGAATAGGTGTTTGTCTATGGCCATGTGTAGAGTGAGTCTGTTCGGTAGCACTTTTATAATCATCAAGCGGCTTCTGCACCTGCAGGACTCCAATGAGCAAAGGGGCAGGGTCTGTATCCCTTTAGAGGTGATTTACCTTTGAGTTTAGATCACCAAAATTAATTTTTTTGTTCCAGGGGATGCCAAAAATCTGATTTGTAGCTTAGTGCAGACTACTGGGAAAATCAATCCAATCACACAAGCAGAAAATCACATATCGGGGGGGGGGGGGCGTTCTGTACACCATCTGTGTTTGTTGTGTTCACAATTTCAATTTTTTTGCAATTTTATCTTTTTATTTTTTAGGACCTCCATTGGCAGGTTTTGGTCTCACTTTTGGAGACAGAGAAAGGGACTGAGGACAGTTTTGTCAGTCTTTCTCTGCAGCCTCATCTGCACATAATTAAAGCGGAGGTCCACCCTAAAGTGGACCTTCCGCTCATCGGAACCCCCCCCCCACCCTCCGGCGCCACAATTGGCACCTTTCAGGGGGGAGGGGGGTGCAGATACCTGTACAGTACAGGTATCTGCACCCACTTCCGGGATAGCTCTCTGCGGAAAGGGGCGTAGATTACGCCCCTTTCCGCAAGTGCCCGCCCCTTTCTGCAAGTGCCCCGCTGCCTGCTGGGAAACACACAGATCCCAGAGGCAGCGGGGACCGTCCTTATTGCGCAGCGCAACTCGCGCATGCGCAGTAGGGAACCGGGAAATGAAGCCGAAAGGCTCCACTTCCTGATTCCCATACCCAAGATGGCGGCGGCAGGACCCGAGAGACGATCTAGAGATCGGCTTCGGATGCCGACATCGTGGGCGCGCTGGACAGGTAAGTGTCACCATTTTAAAAGTCAGCAGCTGCAGTATTTGTAGCTGCTGGCTTTTAAAAAAAAAAAAAAAAAAAACGCGGAGTCCCGGCGGACTCCCGCTTTAATGAACAGGAATAGCTCTGTACAGAGACTCCCGTTCATTCATAAACACAGTTTACTACACGCCAAAATAAAAGGTGGCAAGCGATCATGGGGTGCGGGAGAAGCTGGCATTCCACAACCACATGGGAGGTGATCAGTTTCTCTGCACGCCACCGCCCTCCTGTCCAGGTGTACGGGGGAGCTGAACCCTATATGTACGCCCCTGATTGAGCCCCATTTGAGCATTTTTAGGCAATTTAGGCTTTTTTCCTCTCTTTCTCTTTTTCTTTAATGTGATTTTCATAGATTTTCAGGCTTAGGCCTTTTTTGCTTTAGCCAATTAAAAGTTACTAGGAAGTGGAGAGACAAGAAATCACGTTAACGTGCGTTTTCAGGCACTCCTATAGGTGCCAAAGGCATGCAACTGCCCCAGAGAAGGTCTTGTAATTGAGCTTCAGACATGCTTCAAGTGACAATAAGTGGGCACCATTGACTAGAACCAGAAACTTGATGTTGGAAGTTCTTCAGGGAAAACGTAATTCAAATCACTCAGGTATAAACAGTGTCTGGAAGAAGCCGCACATAAAATACAATAAAGCCCCATACACACTATCAGATTTTCTGCTGATTTTTTCCTTCAGATTTACCAAAAACATAATATGAGGTCAAACCTTAGGAGTTTAAATTTGTATGCAATCAGGCAGGCCCTTGTACTACATGGTTTTGGTAAATCTGAAATCAAAAATCTGCAGAAAATCTGATAGTGTGTATGGGGCTTAAGAATAGCTCAGGAGCGAAAAAAAGTCAGGCAGATTACAAGTTAAAGTGGAATTGCACTTAAAAGTCCACTATTATGCTTCCCCCCCCCCCCTCCAGTACCACATTTGGCACCTTTTGGGGGAGCCGTGCCTAGGTATGTTAGAAGCCCAGCCCCTGCCGTCTCTTTCCCCTGCTACCAGACGAGTAAAGGAGCACAGCGCGCTTCACGCATGCGCAGTAGGGACCTGGCTGTAAAGCCGAAAAGGCTTATTGGAATGGCAGTGGAAGTGCAGGGACCGGCGTAAATGTACAATATATATATATATGTTAAGCGCTGCAAAAATTTGACAGCGCTATTAAAGCATCCGTAATAAATAATGTAGCGCCGGCTCCTGAAGAGCACGCCCTATGCGTTTGTCATTTAATATTCCTGGAACCGCAGTTTGGTTTTGGGCTCAATTACACGAAATTTTGGTCTCAGTACCAGTCTAGCTGGATTGCATTGTGTTCTGCTTGACCATAGGTGGCTCTGCCATCTCTGGCAGGTGCTAGAACGCAGTCCAGTTAAGTGCATTGAGTGCCAGTTCTCTCTGAGCCAGCCCAGTGGGAGTGTCACTCTTGTTGTGCATTCTGGGAGAGGGTACTTAAGGTGCTGACATCACGTACTTTGGGGTTCCGGTCCAGAAGTGCTTTCTGTCTTTTTGGTTCTGGTCCTCTTGACCAGCCCCCAGGGCTCTCATGGCCTGGGGTGCGGATCCACCCAACTCCAAGTCTCGGGGCTGGCTAGCCCGAGGCAAATTAACTGAAGGAAGGATTTGGAGGTGGTCCGATGCCGTCTCGGTTTGTGGAGAGGCCCAGCAACTGGAGAAGCATCCAGGGGAGGACTCTTCGGGAGAAGGCCATGCAAAGGTGGGTTTCTCAGAAGGAGCCTGGAGGCTTACTTGAAAGACCCCAAGCGAATTTGATCTCGTATGGTATCGCCGGACCGGCTGCAAGATGCTGGTGCCGTATGAGGGTTCTCCAAGGGTCTACATCTTTCAGTTATTCAAGTGTCCTATAGCAAGTCAGTGGCAGAGACTTCGTTTGAGCACTCCGTCGGCTGCTAGGCCTGGTGAGAGAAGAACTATCCGATAAGGATGAGGATCCAGCTGTAAATGGCTATTCTCTGGATTTTCCTAATGGGAGAGACTCTTTTCTACTTGACTTAGTTCAAAGAGTACCTGGACTTTTCTACCTAAACCCTCTAACCCTCGACTGTTTAGTTTATTATTCTTTGCCAATAAAAATCCCTAAAGCGGATCTGGTGTCAGTCTCTGCAGTTCTTGGGCCATCTACCTCGGGAAACCCCTAGACACACGAGGTCAAGAAGGTAACGGTAAGCCCAATCAAATCAGCCGCTCCTTCGGGGGTCAGTGCTACAATAATATAAACATTAAAAAAATAAAAAAAAAACACAACACCACAAGTCCTATTTATTGATATGACCAATATTATATTTGGTCTCCAAAAAAAAAAGTTAATACTGTTGTAACCACCCTGCTGGTCTTCCCCATCAATTATCTTCACATGGCACACAAAAGGCTAAAAAACAGCCATCCAAAACGTCTTCTCCAGTCATCGGTGGACCACACTGTGCGTTGCTGCCTCTAGACTACTTCCAGTCTGGTCTACACTCCTCCCCCCTTGGCTGCCCGTGTAAATGACCATCCAGGGCACACCATGCCATGCTGCTGGAGCCAAGTCTTGGCCGCTTTGTTCTGCCCATTAAAACTCTTGCCCGATGACTAACACGGGACTTGTGGATGGTTCCTTGTTTGATCGGAGTACCGCTGTTCATAAACTAGACCCACAATACAACCAACACCCATGGCCGACCACATCACTTTAGTCTTCTGCCTGCTGGGCCAGAAACCCAGAATTGCAGCAACATCCCAAGTGGAGTAATTTGCTACACGTTGGCATTTTTTACTACTTTTGGAGCTGCTGCACTGTGTCACATGACCCACACTCGGAAATTAAACTGATAAATTGTACAATAAATAATTCTAATCTATACACCTGTATCCATTACTGCCTGATGCCC
Source organism: Lithobates pipiens (assembly GCF_037356315.1). Classification (NCBI taxonomy): domain Eukaryota; kingdom Metazoa; phylum Chordata; class Amphibia; order Anura; family Ranidae; genus Lithobates; species Lithobates pipiens. Next base: position 81,005,203 of record NW_027507791.1, on the reverse strand, counting down.
AAAAGCTGTGCTAAGGGAGCCCACAGGTCATCATAAAATAACCTTCACAAATGGATTAGATCTGGACCAAATGTGCAGATTCGTTTTTATATTGGTTGCTATTGGTAATACTTTCCTGCTCCTCACACGGGCAATAAAGTTCCACATACTGAAAAAAAAAAAAAAAAACTATTCAGTGGTGGACAATGTTTGCTGGGGGCACATTAAAGCGAACGTAATAAATTATTAAAACTGTACCTACAGGTAGGCCTGTAGGTACAATTAATATCTCCTAAAAGTAAGCCATTTAGGAGATATCAGGGTGGATAAAAAAAATTATTAATGGATGTAAAATAAATAAAATCAGATTTGTTTTATTTAAAATTGGATTTTTTACAATATTTTAAAAAAATGTTTTTGGAGTAAAAAAAAAAAAAAATCTATCTAAAAAAGATAGTTTTCTATTTAAGATACATTAATAATCGAGTTCATTCAGCATGAAATAGAGCTTAGTTATGTAGCCTGAGGCTGTATATTCTGCAATATTTACATTTTTGGTAAACTCAATTAATCCAAGCTCTACAAGCTGAGATAACATGCACTGCATTGCCATTAATGCATTCACACAATTTCACAGTAACCATCCTACTGTTTTGCAAATCGATGTACACTACAAACTGTATGATTGAATCGGTTCCAATATCGCCGACAGCTTATTATTCTCAATAGGAAACCTTCATTTTGAAAATATTAAAGATTCTAACTACCTGTAAGAATAAGTGCTTAAATTTAAAGCGCACCTGTCATTTCAGATCCATCGTGGCAGCGCCCGTTACTCACCCGCTGCTGCCACGTCCCTCAACTTGTGTCACTGCCGCATCACCAGCCACTCCATTAAAGTGAATGGGACTGTCGGTGAGTCAACAGCGGGTCAGAGGAGGAGCTGCTGCGGGACAGATGACAGTTGCTCTTTAAAAATTTAAATCAGCCCTTCAGTCATTTTTCCCCATCTATTCAATCTTCTGCCCTTGTTGCTTTAACTTTGGATAGTAAAAGATTTTCTGCCAATTACCTCATACAGTCCACTAGCCTAGGCTTACAACGACATCATGCACAGCTCTCTCGCTCAATCTTGTGAAAGTTTGCCAGGAAGGGAGGAGGGTGAGTCATAAAGAGGGCCAATGAGAGCTGCAGGGCTGGAGGTGCAAATCCAGGAAGTGAACAGGCAGCAGCTTCAACTGCCCACAGTTAAAATGGACGCAGCCAGACTCAGTGGAGGGAGATTTCTGCAGCATATCTGGCAAGTACAGAATCACAGTATATATAAAAATAATATGCAAAATGGTTGGAGGGAAGCTTCAGAATGGCAAAGATGTTTTATTACAAATTATGTGAGCAGACTGCAGTTCCGATTTAAATCAAATCCACATCGGCAGCCAATGAAGTCACTGTGCGTGCCCAGTGGTCCTCTGCGTTCAGGGCACAGCGAGTGTTCCATGGAGTACAGAGCACTGCCATGATTGACGTCATCATGGCCCAGCCATTCAAATAGCCAGGAATAAAGAACCTGGAAGACCGTGTGAATATGGACATACCAGCAACAGCGTTTTAAAGGAAAGTCTGCCATAATGTGTTAGAACCTGGTGCATAATAGCACAATACGACAGAATGCATAGCTCCCGACTGTCCCGGATTTCAAGGGACTGTCCCTGATTTGTAAAGCGAAGTCCCTCCGTCCCTCTTTCCTCCTCCATTTGATCTATATAGTGGTTTATAAAATGCACATTTTTTTTATCTTTCAAGGAGTGTTTCCCAGTGCTAAACCTTTCATCCAATTTCTAAAATTGCTGCATTTGTAAATTTGAAAAGCCAATATAAAAAGGAATAGTAGTGATAAAAAATAAATAAAAAAAAAATTAATAAATAAAGCACTTGTGGGTTTAACTAATTTTTTTTGTAGAATTCTCCTCTAAGGGGGTGTGTCCTAGGCCTACATACATTTGCTAATAGGTGTCCCTCGTTCCCATCTCAAAAAGTTGGGAGGTATGCATAACACTATGGAGGGTCAATTTCTTGGAGAAAAAAAAAATAAATAAAAATAAGCAGTCGACCATCGCTTTAAGATATTATTGTTCCGTTTTATCTCTTTGGCGTACCATTTTTAGCACATGAAAGTGTGCAAATGGTCTGAAAACACATCAAAAACCAATAAAACATACAGTACGTGCACCATGTCTGGCAATGCAGTGCCCCACAAGGCTAAGTAGTATGTTATTGTGCATTGTGGTGCACTGCAAAGCATGCACGTTGGCGCTGCATTACCATAAGCTAACCAAACATGGGAGCCAATTTAGGGCTCCTGATGAACCGGCTTAAATTCACTGCATAGGTGTCAGCACCCTCCCACCCAACATCCTTTAACTGAGGCTGGATTCACATATGTGCGAATTGGATGGGAGGTTTCCCCCCCCATCCAATTCGCATGGCATGCGAGTGTGGCCGACTCGTAATGGAGTGGTCCGTGGCAGCTGCAGTCTGCATTGCAAAAGGGGTCTGGTGCATCTTTGGTCTGGTTCAGGTGCGAATTCAGGCAAAAAAAAAAAAAAAAAACCCACCACAAGAAATCAGACCTGATTCGCACCTGAACTGGTGAACAGGGATGCACCGGATGCCATGGTGGGAACCGCGGCCACATATATGTGAACCCAGCTTCAACCAAACAGCACCTGTGTCCAATCAGATGCAGGCAATGTTTGGGTATTGTAACAGACGCCGCTGACAACTGTCAATGGCTGCGCCAGGAAATCAGTGCTGTTAATTTAGATGAAGGAGTTTTTTTTTTTTTTTTTTTTTTTTTTTTTAAGTGTGTATGGCCAGCTTTAGAGCACTGCGGTGCCAGTCAAAATGAATGGCACTATAATGTGCGTTAACACACAAGATGGCGAATTACACTAATGTGCGTTGTGTTACCCTTAGACGTGTAATCTGTGCTGACAAAGGGACAATAGTAAAAAAGCCTGAAGGAGCAGTAATATCTGTTTACAAGTACTGGGGCACGGCATCAAGCTGATGAGGTCATCCTCCAGCACCTTCTACAAGTTGATTACATCATCTTTTGGCACCATTAACACCCCCAAGCTTCCACTTTACTTCTACCCTTGCCTGCCCCCAGCCTCTCCCTGTCCATCAGACAATATGGCCGACAGAGGTTGTAAAATAACTTAAAAGCGCTTTTATCGTTCCATCTGAAAAATGTGAACGCAGAGTAAACGTTCGGCCTTTACCAGCTGCAGTCTTCTGAATAGCATTAGCACTTTACCAACATTGTATCGTGAAATATTAGAATATCACAAAGAGTAAAGTAAACTTGTCCTGTTACACATTTGAGGCAAATGTAAAAGCTCCTCTTTATAGCGAACGTCCTTATGAATAGTTACCTTCCCCTTCGCTCTGTACAGCAGATGAGTCCTTGGAAATATGAGGGAGCATCTGACCACTAGATAGCGGCCCCTGAGGGTCCATTTATCATTTGTGAGCTCGGGGTCACAACCTTGTGAAAGCTCTGACACAAAACGGGCACAGAGCTTACACAGGGCAGGGAAGTATGAGTAAGGGCTCATCCACACAGGCTGTACAGTGTAAAAACATGGCGCCTCTAGGTACAAGTGCAGCGTCCAGCAGCCTGTCAAAAATCAATGACAAGCTGAAAATTGCAGCAGCTGGGCGCGGATTTTTTTTTTTCCTTTAAAAACATAATTTCCGGTACGTGCCAGAAATGGAATTGGATGTGCTCTCAACCAAACTGTCAAACCATCCAATTGCTGGTGTCCTAACTGATCACATGTACAGCATCTTGGCAGCTAAAGATTCAGAGACCAAGATGGCAGCTTCCATGGATAAAAATAAATAGGAGGGTTTACTTCCACTTTAAAGGCTGTACCTGTACAGGAACACCCCAAATGCAGGATTATTACCACTCGGAACAGCCATGTATTTTATAGGCCATCATTTGAACAGGATGCTGGCAGTGGCCTATATGCCTCCGCCTCCCTTACAGCCCAAAAAGTGGTTACTGTGTGTGGTCCAAACCACACATGTGCATGAGAAATAAAAAAATAAAAAAATAAAAAAAAACACACACAAATAACACAATAAAGAGAACCTGTACAATACTTCACAGTGTTAGGTCCCTTTCACACAGATCCGTCCCGTGATGATCCGCTTGCTCAGCGGGGATCGCTCCGTTGTCCCCGCTGTGCCATCGTTTAACAGGACAGTCCCAGCACACTGTGCAGGGACCGCCCCATCAGCTCTCCGCTCTCCTCTATGGGGGGGGGATCGGATGAACACGGACCGTCTGTCCGTGTTCATCCGATCCGCTCTGCAGACGGATAGAAAAATAGGATTTTCCACCGTCTGCAGAATCGGACAATAGGGGAGGCGGACGATAGCGGGCGTTTATCCGCAGACACCCGCTATCCCATAGGAATGCATGTATGTCCGTATTTCATCCGCAAATGGATGGATGAAATATGGACATAATGTCCGCATGTGTGAAAGGGGCATTACAGTGGTTTGGTTTATTCATTCTGCCACACTGAAGTTCATAAACTGACGTTTTTGGGAGTTTGGCAGTTTTTTTTTTTTGTTTTTAACAGCCCATCAACTCCCCTCTATGTTATCCTATGTGTCCATGCACACTTGGATGTCTTTGGATGTTCATCAGCAGTAGAGTTTATGGGCTGTTTTCTGAACACCATAAAATCGCATTCAGGAATCATTTTTCTAACCACAAAAAATGCCAAACGCTGATAAATGCTCAGAAACGTGGCTCACCAGCATTTAACATTTTTGATCCATTGAAAATAAATAAGATGCTAAAAGCACAAACGCAGAAAAACGCTAAATTGTTAACTTTGAAAGACTCACTGCCAAGCTACTGGCGTTTTTTTCTAATGTTATTTTAACATCCAGTGTGCATGGAGCCTATGATTTAGGAGAAACAAATGTCTGCAGTTAGAGCTTGCAGGAAAAAAAAAAAAAAATGCATAAGCAGAGCGAGAAGCGATTTTTATCAGTTGCCACTCCTACTTCCCCAAGGCCCCATTCACACCCGAGCGATTTTCTGTTTGAAATTTGCAGCTCTAAAATAGCTCAACAAGTCAAATCCTATTAATTTCAATGGCCCCTGTTCACATCTGAGCGTTCTATCACCTGAAGCAAAAAGTACATGAGCTTTTTGGCAAACTGGAGACAGATTGACCATAATAAACGTCAATGGAAATGCCTGAAAATGTGCGACATGAGTGTTTTGTCGCTCATTTTCTGTTTAAAAAGCAGCTCTCCACCCCTCCTCCCCCAAGTGCTTTCTATTGGCTAAACAAAAACGCCTAAAGTGGTAAAACGCTTGTAATACACAAAAAAAAAAAACACCTCAATTAAAAACACCATTAAATCGCTACACTCAGGTATGAAGGCAGCCTAATCCTCGTCTAGGTGAGGAAGGAATCCCTTGCCCAACCCCCTTCTGGGACACATCACATGTCCCAGGAAGCTGCAGGACGATATCGCGCATGCCCAGTGGGCAGGAAGCTGGCTGTGGTTCCCCAGGAAGCCACAGCTGACTGTCATATCCAATTAAACCAATTAAAGCCCAAAAGTTTGACCACACGTAAACACATTACATGCTCTTACAAACTTCAAACTTTTTTTTTTCTGCAAGGAGGAACGGCGTCTAGGAGACATGGCAAAATCTGAGGCCTAAAAAAAAATAAAAAATAAAAATAAAAAGCCCAGGTAAAGTTGGTCCCAAATCTCATCTATTTCCTGGAGACAAACAGGATACGGAGCTGTTGACCTGCATTGGTATCTGGGGTGGCTTTTCCATCTTCTTGCCTTATTGCCCAGGGGCAGGTGTTGGCTGACCGCTATACATTATACAATTTTTTCAGGTAAAAGTGACAATGTGCGTTCAGGGCCGCGCACCCGCATCAATGTCAAACTGGGAGCAGCAGCTGTGTCCCAATTAACATCAATGGGACTGCCAGCATGGAGAAACCTGTGCCTCTATGTGTGGGTAGATTTGGTCCTCACACTGGTCTCTGCTGTATTATGCCCCACGTAAATTAGGTCTATCTGCCAAGGAAATGCAATTCTGTCCATGCATTTTTATGATTGCCACGCTTCTGCCATACTGCCCAGCCACGAAGATGACACGGCTTTCTCCATTACAGTTAAAAGGTATAGTGGTGACCCCTCCCTTACCCACCACCTGCAGAATGTGTAATAAAGGATCGGCAGCATACAGATGAGGGCAGTTTTGTGCTCTCCCCTCCTGTAAGTATGTTTACAGCATCAGAGCGATAACATTGTTCAGGCCAAAGAAACAGCACTTGATTGGCTGATATGTCTAGCTCCCCCAGTCTCAGTTTTGCTATTTACAGGATTTCAGGAAGCCAATGGAAGTAAACAGGTCTGTATTCATCCCTGATCAGACAGGGCCCTAGATATGGGTACCACTCGGTACAGCGTTCAGCCTGCCATAGACAGACAAGCTGCCTGAAGCTGGGCTGCACGCACCTGCCCCTCGTCGGTGCACTAAAGTAGGGGTCCCCAACCCCCAGACCGCTGGCTGATACCAGTTTGTGGCCCATTTAGGACCGGGCCGCACAGCAGAAGGCGAGCAGCAACAGTGGTCCGGACCGGACTATTACAGACTGCGGTCACCGCTCAACTCCAGGCCATGCCCGTGTCCTCCTGGGTCTCCTGAAGGGGAGTGAAGAGCTGGAGATCTGCACAGAGTGGGAGTCTTTCATACTAACGGGTAATCACCTGCTTGTAACATAAGTTGGGCAGCTCCCGCCCTCCATCCAAAACCTTACATTTTATTCTGATGGCATACAGAGCCAAAAGTATGAAATATGTGCCTGTGTCCAAATATATATGGACCTAACTGTCTAATCTTCAATAGCCAACAAAGCAGATAAATCTACTTTGTGTGCACCAAAAGCCTTTGCACACCCAGATATTACCTTGTAAAAGTAGTGATAACATCACTGTGTTGTACATAATTTGTACAAAGAGCAGAGCCTTTGGGAGGGACCCAGCAGGCTACACCCTCTACAGGGTGCCTGAAGAAAACTACAGGAAGGGGCGGAGACAAGAACAGTCACTCCGCACCAGGAACCGGTCTTTTCTAACCGCTTCCCGTCCGACCCATTGTCAAATGACGGCTGGGCGTCACATGACAGCCTCCCGGAACGGGACACGCTGACGATGACTGATCAGTATGCTGGCTCACTGTCCAATCAGAGCAGATTACATGATAATTGTAAACAAATGGCTTTGATTTATGCCCTTCACTGCGTACAATTGTGTTGCTAGCTGTGATTGGTCACAATTAGGGCAGAAACAACTAATCGATCATGAAATTAATTGATCAGCCAGTAATATAATGGGGGGCTACTGGAAATATTACTTTCATAGTTCTACAGAAATAAAATATATATAAAATATTTTTTTTGTAGAACTGTGAAAGTAAAATTTCCAAATCTGCAAAATGCACTAAAAAATGCATAGGTGTGAATCCAGCCTTAGACCTGGTTCACATCTGTGTTTTTTTCAGAAAACGCACTACAGTTCATTTATATGGGTTTCCTATGGGACATGTTCACATCTAAGCAATTTTTCAGCCGCTGCGTATTTGGAAAGGGTCAGGGACTTTTTTTTAAACATAAAACGGTGCTTTTTTTGGTTCAATATACTTCAATGGAGAAGCTGCAGAAAAGCATGTAATGCGTTTTTGCAGAAATTTGTGTTTTTTTAATCTGCCAAAGAACAAATTAGGCCAAAAAAAAAAAAAATAAAAAAAAAAACGCAAACTGCAGCAAAATCACGTTTGCAAAAAATCAAAAAGCACAACAGAAACAGAGCAAAAGAAAACTTCATAGGTGTGTACCGAGCCTTATGGTGGCCACACGGATCAATTTTCAGATGAGAATATTCAGACGAAAAATCTTTGTACATTCGCTGAATGAACGAATGTTGTTTGAAATTTTCACTTGTTTTTTTAAAACGAATGCAATTTCTGAACGATACTGTTTGAACCACATACTCTCTGAAAATTCCTTTGACCAAGACGTTTTCTATCATTTCATAATTTTCCCATCACTGTGGTTGAAAATGAACATCGATTTGACCCCACTAACTATTAGAAAATCGAATAAACATTCTTAAAAGACAAATATATTATAATATAAAATAATATAATATAATATAATGAATTTTCAGAGAGTATGTGGTTCTGTCTGATACTTAACAATTTACCCTCTCTTATATACACACAGTATATCTCTTCTGTCTGTTATTCTCAGAGTGGATTATATATTTTGCTCCCTAACCATATAGTTGGTTATTTATATTTACCACTGCATAGAGATATTAAAAAAAAAAAAAAAAAGCTATTTTTGTTCTTAAACTTTACATATTAACTAAATTATACACCACGCTTTTTTTTATAAAGGTTATTATCCAAAACAATAAAAATCGGCCAACTAATCGATTATGAAAATAATTGTAAGTTGCAGCCCTAGACACAGTGATCACAAGGTACAGTCAGGGCTAATCACAGTCCATCTGTACCATATAATTAGCTGTGGCCAATCACAATACACACTGAATGAACCTATTTCAGCCATTCTTTCACACTGAATTACTACACAAAATCACACCAAGAATACACATGACAGATGTATTTAGGCAATATAAGCTCTTCCCGAAATTCAGCCGCCACGTGCCTACAATACATTAATGCGTTCTGTTCACCTCTGGGAACTTTTCTTTTAGGCCTGATTCACACTTGTGCAGGTTGCAGTTTGTATATTTCCAGGAGTATTTTGCAATTTTTCAATCCACATCTTTAAACCATTGAAGTCTCTGGAATCAAAAAAAAAAACAAAAAACAAAAAACAACCCTGGCCCTTTCCATAAAAGGCACAGATGTGAACTACATCTATAGGAAACCATGTTAAATGGACTGTAGTGAATTCCTGCAAAACTTTAACCACTTAAGGACCGCCTCACGCCGATATACGGCAGCAGAATGGCACGGCTGGGCACAAGCACGTACATTGCCCTTTAAGTGCCCAGCTGTGGGTCGCACTCGAGACCTGGTCCTGAGCTCCGTGACCGCGGGTCCCGATTGCCGCTGGTGTCCCGTGATCGGGTTACAGAGCTGAAGAACGGGAAGAAGTGTAAACAAACCTCTCCCCCGTGCTTTCTAGTGAGCCTGTCACTGATCGCCTGTTCCCTGTCATAGGGAAGGAAGATTAGTGACATCACACACCAAGCCACGCCCCTACAGAAAAAACAAACAAACACACACACACACTCACACTTAACCCCTACACTGCCCCCAGTGGTTAACCCCTTCACTGCCAGTGACATTTTTACAGTAATCAGTGCATTTTTAGTCGCACTGATCGCTGTATTAATGCCAATGGTCCCAAAAGTGTGTCAAAATCGTCCGACGTGTCCGCCATGTCGCAGTCATGATCGCCACCATTACTAGTAAAAAAAAAAAAAAATTATTAATAAAAAAATGCCATAAAACTATCCCCTATTTTGTAGACACTATAACTTTTGCGCCAAACGGTTATTGCGATTTTTTTTTTACCAAAAATATGTAGAAGAATACGTATCAGCCTAAACTGAGGGCAAAAAAATTATTTTTTTTATATATTTTTGGGGGATTTTTATTATAGCAAAAAGTAAAAAATATTGCATTTTTTTTCAAAATTGTTGCTCTATTACAAAAAATAAAAACCGCAGCGGTGATCAAATACCACCAAGAGAAAGCTCTATTTGTGGGAAAAAACAAACAAAAATGCCAATTTGGTTTGGGAGACACGTCGCACAACCGCGCAATTGTCAGTTAAAGCGACGCAGTGCCGAATCGCAAAAAAGGGCTCTTTCTGGTCAGGAAGGGGGTAAAATCTTCCGGGGCAGAAGTGGTTAAGCGGACATTTTACGGGGGGGGGGGTTGTGCTACACATGTTCATTCGGAAAGCAGACACTCCTGAGAAATGACTGTTCGATGTCAGCGACCACCAACATTCGAAGTGTAAAATATGTCATTGGCACACCAGGGATCTAAGTGGTTAAAAAAAAAAAAAAAAAAAAAGGCACCAAAAAAATGCATAGGTGTGAACCAGGCCTTAATACTCTCAAACTGGTCATTTAGGTTTGTAACGTAAACAAGTAAATATTTCTCAGGTTAGTCATAGCTCACACGACTACTTTCAGTTTTTAGCCTCGGGGGAAACCAGGATGAACAAAGAGTACAAAAGGGACTACCTGAAAATCTTTACAATGGTGAAAAGAGGATGTACTAAATACACATGTCGGAAAACAGACATTACTAGAAAGCATCCTAACTACAGGATAAAGTAAACAAAGGTCTCTGTGTACATTACTGTGAAATACAATTCATCCTTCAAATCTACGGCAAGATGGCGTCGGGAAGGGACAGAACCCCTGTCATGTTTTTACTGCTATTCCAGCTTCACAGTGATGGCGAACCTTGGCACTCCAGATGTTTTGGAATTATATGTAAACTTAGCCTTATGACTCATTTAAGCATGCTGAAAACACACGGTCGAGCCATGTTTTAACCGTTCCCCCATCCGACCCTTTCTAAGGCAGCACATAGGGGCATTCACATATCACTATAAAAACTTTCCCCGTTTCATTAGTTTGCCAGTACCACTGCCAAACATAGCCAATTCAAGTGAATGGGACAAAAGTGGCATTAAAGCAGAACTAAACCCATCTAAATAACTTTACTTTTTTTTAAAACAAAAAGTTACATTCCCGGTACGCAACGGGAATTTAACTGTCACATTGTTTGTTCTCTCAACCAAACCATTTAATGGCTGGTGTCATAACTGATCACATGTGCAGCGCCACAGCAGTTAAAGCGGAAGTAAACTCATTGATTTAATAGAAAAAAAAAAAAAAAAAAAAAAAAGTTATGTTCCCGGCATGCTGAAAATGCTGATTGTCACATTGATTGTGCCCTCAACCAAACTGTCAAACCAGCCAAAGTGGGGTACACACTATAAGGAAATCTGGTAAACGTTCGTCCCAGTTTCCTCAATGTTTCACAGCAAGTCGGAAACCAATGAACAAACATTTGTACGCAAATTCTCGTACTACAAAGGGCTTTGTTGTCTATGGTTTCTGATCATGCGCAGTCTTTCTGATTTTTCTTGTACCAAAACAGAAAATCATCCATTCCCTACAAAAATTTTTTTGGAGTTTGTCCTTTTGGCAATTTTCTTCTGTCGAAAGTTGTGTACACACTATACGAGAATTCTTTGGACAAAAATGTGCGCCCGATTTTCTTATAGTGTGTACGAGCCTTTGCACACCGAATGCAGTTGGATACATTTAACTGCACACCAACTATATAGGACAGCCCAAAATCAAGGTAATCCCATGGGCATAGTTCCCATCATGGCAGTGCAGTTAAAAAAAAAAAAAAAAAAGGAAGTAGAGCATGCTGCATTTTTCTGCTCCGCAAATGCAGGGAACGCGTTACAAATGCACTGCACAGCTCCCCTTTAAGCCAAGAAAGCCAAGCCCAAAAAACGTATAGCACAATGCAGTACAAAATAGAGCTGCACAATTAATAGTTAAAAAAAAATTAAAAAAAAATCATGATCTCGATTCAACCCCCAAAATCTCTATTGCAGTTTGCTAATTCTTTCATATAACAAGTGGAGAGACTTATCTGCTCACTCAGCTGTCAAAAGAAAACATCTGGGCAGTCTGCCAAGTTTTTAACATGAAACATTGTAACTAATAACTCTTCCTTCTTAAATCAAAGGAATAAACTTCTGTGTGCAAAGAAAAAAATCCAGGCATTCTGCCAAGTTTTTAAATGCAGGAAATTTAACCACTTAGTCTAAATCTTTTTCTGACACTTGTTTCTCAAGTTAAAATCAATATTTTTGCTAGAAAATTACTTGGAACCCCCAAACATTATATATATTTTAGCAGAGACTCCTGAGGAATAAAATGTTAATTGCTGCAATATTTTGTCACACTATTTGCCCAGTGGTCTTTCAAAAGCATTTTTTTGGGAAAAAAAATACACTTAAAAAAAAATAAACTGTAAAGTTTGCCCAATTTTTTTTTGTTTCAATGTGAAAGATGTTACGCCGTGAGAATCGTAATCTATCTTCTAAGCAAAAAATAAATAAAAAAAATGCGATTCTCATTTTAGAGAGAATCGTGCAGCTCTAGTACAAACCGCAATTCAATCATGCGTCATGTTAAGCGTGCATCAAGCCCACTTCAAACGTGCTTTAAACGCACGCCGTTATGTGCAGTTTCTGGGGTGAATGATGGCAACTTCCTTAGCAGAAAATGATAGGAGGGTTTAGTTGCGTTTTAAAGTATAACTAAAGGCAAAACTTTTTTTTTTTGGGTAGAATAGAGAGGGATTAGAACACCTGTCATATTTTATTGCCATCGGTGCCCCCGTTAAAGAGATTCACCCTCTGGATTTGTCCTGTTTACCATGATCACTGAAAGTAAAAAAAAAATTGGGTTGTCCCCAGAAAACGAACAGGAGAGGAAATCTTCCAATGGGGACACTAGTTCTGGTGACCTGGGGGTGCCCCCCCCCCCCAAGGAATCCCCTTAGGCCCCTTTCACACAATAAGCCCACCCAGCCACCCATTGACTCCTATGGGCAGGTGGACGTCAGCGGCGATTTGCACGCTGACACCCGTCTGCCCGCTGACACCAGTTCCACTCAAAACTGACCATCCGATAGATGGATGGCTGAACGTATCAGATGAGATCTGATGAAAGCAGACATGCTGTCCATTTTTGTCAGAACCCCTCATGGAGATCAGCGGGGCTCTGACAGGTCCCTCCCCGCACAGCGAGCAGAGACAGACCTGTCATCCGCCGACTCAGCGGAGATCAACGGAGCGATCCCTGCTGAGCTGGCCGACTCCGCTGAGCGGATCCACCCCGTGTGAAAAGGGCCTTCATTTTCAGGGATTTCCCCTGGCTTCCTGTTCGGCTATGGGTTAGGAAGTGAAGAAAAAATAAATCCTGACAGGTGTTATAACAAATTTTTTTGCCTATAGCTCTACTTTAACAAGGTTAAAACAGGCAATGCGAAGGCCTCCTCACTGCTTGTCAAATGCCTCTGAAAAGGGATTGGAACACAGATTGCTTTCCAGAGGCACAACAATGTTCCATATGTCAAAACTTAGCCCAAAACACCATACACGTTAGATTTTGTGCAGGTTTTTGTCTTCAATTTTACCAAAACCATATAATATGAGGTCAAACCTTAAGGCCTCATGCACACTGGACGTTAAAATAACGTTATAAAAACATCAGTAGCTTTGCAGTGAAGTTTTTTCAAAATCTTTTGCAATAGCGTTTTTCTGCGTTAGCGTTTTAGCAGGGTTTTTTTTAAGAATTTTTTTTTAAATTTTTATAATGGATCAAAAATGTTAAAAAAAAACACCTTCAGAAAATCTAAATAGTGTGTATGGTGTCTTATGCCACATATACACGATCGGAAATTCGGCCAGCAAAAAGCGTGTATGCTCCATCGGACTTTTGCTGGCCAAATTTCGGTCAGCAAAAGATTGAGAGCATATTCTCAATTTTTCAGTCAGAAAAAGTTCCTATCCGAAAATGCGTTCATGTATATGCAATTCCGATGCGCAAACACTCACGTATGCTCAGATTCAACTACGAGACGGAAGCTATTGAACTTCCTTTTTCTAGTCCCGTCGTACGTCACCGCGTTCTTGACGGTCGGAATTTGGTGTGACCGTGTGTATGCAAGACAGCTTGAGCAAAACCCTGTCGGGAAAACCATCAGAGCTTTTTCTGACTAAAATTCCAATCGTGTGTACGTGGCATTAGAGAGATTTTCCTTCACTTCCTGTACTGCTGACAACTCTTGACAAGACAGGAAGTGAGAGGAAATCTCCAACTGACAGATTTTCCTTCACTTCCTGTCTGATAAAACCTCGCTAAGGCAGAAACTGAGGGAAGAGGTGTCTAACAGGAGAGTGGTAAATACCAGACAGAGCCTCTAATTCTTTTCCACTCTATCCAAAACTAAGTAAAATAGTTTTGGCCTGACACACACTTGAATTTCTTTCCTGCTGCCATAATGCATACAAGGGGTGGCATTGCAAGTAAGCCTTAACACCCAGCCACCGCACATATGTGTCCATGGGGGGTCCGAGGTTGTAAGCAGAGAGCGCACTTAATGCACCAAGCTTTTTCCCACAGTTCCTGGTCTCCGTTTGTGAATATGGGCCAGTGGGACAGGCTCCCAATCATGCGACCATCGTGAGAGCCAATCGCAAGTTTTTGATTTCGCCTCTGCTGTCTGTCCTCTAGGGAGGAAGAGGTGGAAAGGGGTCAAGGCCTACGTTTTTTATTTCGACAGCAATGTAAATAATAATAATTACTGTGAATTGTTGCCCCTGTATTAACCCCTTCCCATTGGCAGTAAACAAAGGCATGCCAGCGTGGCGGTGGGATTGCCCAGCATGCTGCCACATATGCATACACCTGGCATTGCTCTTCTGGGAGTAGATCACATGCAACCAGTACTGTGACCGCGCTGTCATTTTCAACCCCGGGTCACCATGTACAGTCAGGAAGGGCTCCTGATCATGTGACCGCCAAAGTGATCACATAATCAGAAAGCCCAGGAAACGTCCCTGGCACTAAAAGTGGAACTTTAGTTAGAAAATCAAGTCCTGCTAGATGACTTCAGGCTGGCCCCTTTTGCAGGAATCGCTATGTAAAACATTAAAAATAAGTGACTATTCTGTTTGCAATCCCGTAATAATAATTTCACCCTGCTCTTCACATGCTCCCAATTTTTAGGCATTGCCGAATTTGTAGAGGCCAATCTGCTGACAGTCTTAAAGCTGAATTGAACCCTCCTATCCTTTACAGCCAAGGAAGCTGTTTCCATTTGATCTGCAACTGCCATGGCGCAGCACATGTGATCAGTTATGACACCAGCCATTTGATGGTTTGACAGATTGGCTGAGGACACAAGCAAATGTGACAGTTGGCAATCCCAGAATTCCAAGAATGTAATTATTTTGAAACCGTTAAATCAAAGGGTTTAGTTCCGTTTTATGATTTAGGGCCGGTTCACACTGCGAGGCGAGGCGAGGCGACACGGCTCGCCTCGCCTCGCTCCCGCAAGTCGCCCCCATTCAGTACTATGGAACCGTTCTGAGAGGAGCGACTCGAGTCGCTCCGACTCAGAAAAAAGGTTCCTGTACTACTTCGGGGCGACTTCGGGGGCGACTTGCATTGACTTCTATGCAGAAGTCCTCTGCAAGTCGCCGCTGACCCCCCCTGCAAGTCGCGGCGAGGAAGTCGGAGACGCCTCGCCGCGGCTCGCAGTGTGAACCGGCCCTTACTGCTGTTCAGGGGCTCTGGGCTTCAGCAAAATGTCAGCCTCTAGCAAGAAGAAAAACAGGAGAAATGTTGGAGGCAATATAGAGCACACAATAATTTTAGTGACATAATTATGAATGTGGAATGTATGTTCCACTTCCTTGCTAAACATTATCTCTAACCCCCCCCCCCCCCCCCCCAGTGGTTATGGGTAAAGTTGCACTTTAAGATCCACTTAAAGGGCCAGCTCCCACCAGCAAACGTTTAAGTAGCCTTTTTTCTCCACCACTTAAAGAAGAATAAAAAAAAATGGGCCTAATAAGCACAAATACAATTCTTGTCAAGAACTACAAATTCCAGCCAATCCCTGCAAGCCAATAGAAAACTGCTATTCCAACAGTAAATGATGGTTTGCATTCACCAAAGGTCACAACAAAGAAATACATTCCGATTGGTTGTTGCAGGCCACCTCACTTTCTGTACTGTTCATTACACCAGTAAGGCCTCTCACACTGGCGGCAGACCTCACAACCCACTGAAAAGGCAATCGCTTCTCAGACCACGGTTGACATGCGTTTAGGAGGCGATACTGCTGCCTCCTGCATGTCTGTTTTTTCAAGCGCCAGGCCAGGGGGATTTATTCTATCCTAATGCAGATTTTACTTTGCACTACCATAGCAATGTTGTGACAAGGTTCCATTGACTTCAATGGGCGAGTTTGACAGACTGTCAAATTCATTGTGCCAGGTTAACATTGCTGCAGATATAGCGCATCTCAACCCTCTGGCCACCATGTAAACTTGGAGGTGTGCAGTCATAACACGGACCAACTGCCTGTTTTTATTACCCCTCCGCCGACAGTGTCAACTAAGCCTTAGGCCTCATTCACTCGGGGCGTATCAATGTGTACCCCATGTGAGGGCCATGTTTACCCGCATGAAGATGCACAGGTGCTTTGTGTATCCCAGTGCAGGCAGTCCCACTGATGTCTATAGGGACGCAGCAGCTATACGAGCACAAATGCTCCAAATTTAACATAAACTATATTACCATTATTGGGACGCCCACCTTTACATGCACATGAACTTTAATGGCATCCCAGTCTTAGTCCATAGGGTTCAATATTGAGTTGGCCCACCCTTTGCAGCTATAACAGCTTCAACTCTTCTGGGAAGGTTATCCACAAGGTTTAGGAGTGTGTCTATGGGAATGTTTGACCATTCTTCCAGAAGTGCATTTGTGAGGTCAGGCACTGATGTTGGACAAGAAGGCCTGGCTTATAGTCTCCGCTCTAATTCATGCCAAAGGTGTTCCATCAGGTTGAAGTCAGGACTCTGTGCAGGCCAGTCAAGTTCCTCCACCCCAAACTCGCTCATCCATGTCTTTATGGATCTTGCTTTGTGCACAGTCATGTTGGAACAGGAAGGTGCCTTCCCCAAACTGTTCCCACAAAGTTGGGAGCATGAAATTGTCCAAAATGTCTTGGTATGCTGCTGCCTTAAGGAGTTCCCTTCACCGGAACTAAGGGGCCAGGCCCAACCCCTCAAAAACAGCCCCACATCATAATCCCCCCTCCGCCAAATGATTTGGACCAGTGCACAAAGCAAGGTCCATAAAGAAATGGATGAGAGAGTTTGGGCTGGAGGAACTTGACTGGCCTGCACAGCATCCCGACCTCAACCCAATAGAACACCTTCCAGATGAATTTGAGTGGAGACTACAAGCCAGTCCTTCTCAGTGCCTGACCTCACAAATGTGCTTCTGGAAGAATGTCTATGGGAACATTTGACCACACTCCTAAACCTTGTGAACAGCCTTCCCAAAAGAGCTGAAGCTGTTATAGCTGCAATGGGTGGGCCAAGTCAATATTGAACCCTACGGACTAAGACTGGGATTCCATTAAAGTTAATGTACGTGTAAAGGCAAGTGTTCCAATACTTTTGACAATATAGTGTATGTGCGGCTACACAGCCCTGAATGCACACGGTCTACGTTCAGGGGCGCTCACCTGTGCCTGCATAGATGTCACGTCGCCACAGCATCCCAATAAACAGCAATGGGACTGCTTGCACGAAGATGCATCCCTGTGGGGTAAACACGGGCCTTGCCTGGGGTGCAAATTGATATGCCCCAAGTAAATGAGGCCTAAGGCTTAATTCACACTGGCGGCAGAGGGGTAATAACAGGCAGCTGCTCCGTGTTATGACTGCCCACCTCCAAATTTACATGGTGGCCAGAGGGGTGAGACGCGCTACAGCCACAGCCATTTTAGTTTGGCACAGTGAGTTCTACAGTCTGTCAAACTCGCCCATTGAAGTCTATGGAAACTTGTTACTATGGCGGTTGCAGCATGGTAGTGCAAAGTAAAATCCTCATGGGGGGGGGGGGGGTAGAATAAATCCCTGTGACCTGGTACTTGAAAAACAGGCATGCAGGAAGCGGCAGCATTGCGTCCTAAACGCACGGCAACTGCAGTCTGAAAAACAATAGCTTTTCAGTGAGGCCTAAGGCTTAGTCCACACTGGCAGTGAATGAGGCCTAAGTTCCTCAACAACTACAGGCCTGACAGTTGTACAGCTCCAGAACACTTCCACTTTTCAATCCTTCTTCCAATAATAAACATCACAGTAACGTCATAAATCTCGCCACGCCAAAACACGCAAAACTTAAACAAAGCTGTGCAACTCGGTTATGTCTGTCTGACAAGCGTCTACATTACCCATAGCAACCAGACACTGCCCTTCATTATCCAACCCACACTGGTTTCAGCCCTCTGGTTGCTACGGGCAGCGCAGACGCCTTTGCGCCACTTTTCTACGTCAGGCCTCAACAGAAGCCCAGATAAAATTCAAATCCCAGCAGAAACAGCAACGTTGGGGTTAAACAGCAGCCTGGTTGCTATGGCAATATGGCAAATATCAACCACACACAAACTCGCCCTCCTCCCATCTCTGCTGGCTTTATATACATATATTTTCCGAGTAAACATTTTGGCGTCTGCGTTCTCTATTCCTAGAAGGCTGGGTACCAAGCAGACGATCACGTTCCACATAGCAGAGCCGACTACACAGGCCAAAGTGGGATGGGTCACCGAGAACGCAGCCATAGATATTACACGATGTACGCAGGAAGTGGGCATCACTGGGGAGGGGTGCGTTCAACTGTCTGCAGAGCCTTGAAGAAGCAGCAAATAAGAATAATAAAAATAAAACATAACACAACACACAAACACCAACAGTTCTGCAACGATGGAAAGGAAACAAAAGCAATCCTGTCCGGGGGACAGGGAGGGCTGAGGATGTTGCAATGGAGACTTCAGCATCCTATTTTGTTATCCAATAGGAAAAAAAAAAAAGAGCCACAGACAAAAAAAAAACACCCAACGCTGCATCCTGCATCATGCAAATGCCTGGAAATGAGAATTGCACGGTGCACCGGCGGGCAGCACACGGGGGTCAGCGTGCAATGTGCCTTTCATTGGATGGCTATGCGCATATGCATGAGACAGGAGATGCTCTGCCTGCATAGGCCCTATGGCTAGGCTGCAGTCTACCCAGCACCAAGGGGGGTGGGGCACCAGACAAGATGGGGCATTAAGGGGGCTCTGGAATAAAAAGGAGGAGGAGGGGATCTCCACCAAGGCCCACTGGCGGGGGGTAAAACAGGATGTTGGTGCCAGCCTAGGGTGTGTGCTTTAGAAAGGGGGGGGGGGGGTGGTGGAGGGGAGTTTGGCGAGTAGAGGGGGGGGGGGGGGGTTGACTTACATGGATGCAAGAGGTATATAGGATCTGTCCCTGCAGGAGGAGGAATGCCACCGGGGCTTGGGGCCTAGAGGTGGATAGCAGCCAGCTGAAGCCACACCATCACCGAGGGGAGCATGAGAGGGAAGGGAAAAGGAAAGAAGGAAGGAGGGGGGAGGAGAGGAGACAGAGAGAGGGGGAGAGGGTGGGAGGAGGAGGAAGAGGGGAAGGATAGGGCTGCTGCTGCTGCTGCTTGTAGTATTGCTGCTGCTGCTGCTGCAGATTCAGCCCATTGATTGCAATGGAGGGATGGGAGGATCCGGTTGCTGCTTGGCTGGAGGCTGCTGGTGCTGCTGTCACCTTGCTGACACCCTGGGGTGCTGCTGTTCCTGTAGGATTGCTGGATGTGCTGTGCTGTCAGCCCTGGATCATTCCTCCTAGAAGAGGATCAGCTGCCCCCAGTGCTGTGTCTCCTCTTCCTGCACACACACACACAGTGTTGTAGACTGTCTCTTCCTCCCTTGTACACACAGATCCTCCTCCTGCCTTCTCTCTTCCTTTCTCCAGCCTCTCTCTGTCTATGTGTCTCCCTCTTCCACCCTGCCTGCTGGTGACCACTGGGTCCTACCACCCTCCCTCCTACTCTAGAGGGGAGGAGTCTGCTCTCACTCTGGATGTGTAGATAGCAGACAGGTGAGCTTTAACCTCTCAGCTGCTGGGCTGGAAGCAACTGAAAGCTCGCCATCCAGGGACGTAGGATGCGATTGTTTTTTCTGGTTTGATCGCCAAAACCCAAAATGCATCTTTTTCTCTTTTTTTTTGGTTTAATGCACGTGTAAACATTTCACAATGTACTATGGGTTTGGGCTTATTTACATTTGCACAGTGCATTAACGCGCGTTACGTGACGTCACATGCGCTGCATTAACCACTTCAGCCCTGGAAGATTTTACCCCCTTTCTGACCAGAGCACTTTTTGCGATTCAGCACTGCATCGCTTTAACTGACAATTGCGCGGTCGTGCGACGTGCCTCCCAAACAAAATTGGTGTACCTTTTTTCCCACCAATAGAGCTTTCTTTTGGTGGTATTTGATCACCTCTGCGGTTTTTATTTTTTGCGCTATAAACAAAAAAATAGCGCCAATTTTGAAAAAAAAACACATTCTTTTTTACTTTTTGCTATAATAAATATCCCCAAAAAATATTTGAAAATTTTTTTTTTCCTCAGTTTAGGGCGATACGTAATCTTCTACATATTTTTGGTAAAAAAAAAAAAAAAAGAAACGCAATAAGCGTTTATTGATTAGTTTGCGCAAAAGTTACATAGTTAGTAAGGTTGAATAAAGACACCAGCCCATCCAGCTCAACCTGAGTGAGTGGGGTGCATGTCCACAACCCCTCTGCATTGTGTCCCATCAAGATGCCCATCTATTATTATTATTTAAGGTACCCATATAGCATCGTCAATTTTTTACACAGTGCTACACACACACACACTAGACAGAAGCCAATTAACCTACCAGCATCGCAATAAGTGTATATTGATTGGTTTGCGCAAAAATTATAGCGTCTACAAAATAGGGGATAGATTTATAGCATTTTAATTATTTTTTTTTTTTACTAGTAATGGCGGCGATCTGCGATTTTTATCCTGACTACGGCATTATGGCGGACACATCAGACACTTTTTTGGAACCACTGGCATTTATACAGCGATCAGTGCTATAAAAATGCTCTGATTACTGTAAAAATGTCACTGGCAGGGAAGGGTTTAACTGTGATTTCTGTGTTTACACACACACACACACCTCCCTGTTCTGCGTCTCATGTCCGCAATTGCTCGTGGCCAGCGGTCATTGCAACCGTCGGCCACAAGCATCAGCACCCCCGCAGTGCAGCGTGCACGCGCCTGCTATCCCGATCCTGCGAGCCAACTTATAGCTACGACGGCTCGTGGGATCATGCCAACCTGCCGCAGTATAACAACAGCGGCTGGTCGGCAAGCGGTTAAAGTGGCGCCAAACTCTGCTTTATTCAGGTATGTATTCTTGGGGCTTCATGCACACTGAACATTTCTGAAGCTGTGAGCCAATTCACACCGAGGTGTTTTTCAAGCTCTTTGACGCTAAAAAAAAAGTACCTGAAAAGCTCCCGAAAACCCATTTCCATTAAAATCAATGGATACTTTCACACTGAGGCGGTGCACTGGCAGGGAGGTGCAAAAAATCCTGCAAGCAGCATGTTTGGAGCACTAAAAACACATTGCCTCTCTCCATTGAAATAAATGGAAAGCACTTCCGAAGTGCCTCAAAATGGTTCTTGAAGCAGTTTTTGAGTCACATGACCTTCAAAAAGCGCACTGCTAACACCTCAAAAGTGATTGAAAAGCCCCGCAGGGCAGTTTTCAAGCGCCTCAGTGCAGAAGGTCTCTAAGGCTCTGTTCACACATAGGCATTTTGAATCGTGGGTGGAATCACCACGATTTCATGTTAAAATGTCATATCGCACATCAGCGTGTTCAGGTGCCATTTATTTTAAAGCGGAGTTCCGCCTGGGAACAAAATAAAATTAATAGTCCACAGCTACAAATACTGCAGCTGCTAACTTTTAACCGCTTTACGCCCAACGGCCATCAAATGTCCGCTGAGTGGCGCGGCTCTCGTTCTGGGTGGACGTCATATGATGGCCTTCCAAAACGACCAATCTCGTGCGCACATTATGGCGATCAGTGGAGCAGTGTGTCAGTCTGATTACACCTCTTCACAGATCTCTGACGGAGGCTCTTTACCACATGATCAACCATGTCCAATACGGCTGATCATAATGTAAACAGGAAGAGCCATTGATCGGCTTTTCCTCACTCACGTCTGGCAGACACGAGTAGAGGAGAGCCAATCAGCAGCAGGGGGGGTCTGTACTGATTGTTTATCAGCACAGCCCCCCCTCGGATGCCCACCCAGGACCACCAGTATGCTGCCAGGACCACCAGGGAAATGCCAATCGGTGCCCAGGAAGCTGCCAGTCAATGCCCAGGCAGCTGACAATCAGTGCCCCTCCCCAATGCCTGCCAGTGCAAGTGCCATCAGTAATACCTCACAATGCCATCTATCAGTGCCGCCTATCAGTTCCACCCATAAGTACCCATCAGTGCAGCCTATCAGTGTCGTCTATCAGTGCCCACCAGTGCTACCCATGAGTGCCCATCAATGCAGCCTATCAATGCCCATCAGTGCTGCATATCAGTGTGGCCTACCAGTGCCCATCAGTGCCGCCTATCAGTGCCCATCGTCAGTGCCCATCAGTGCCCCCTCATTGGAGCCACCTTATCAGTGCCCATCGTCAGTGCCCATCAGTGCCACCTCATTGGTCCCACCTCATCAGTGCTGCCTACCAGTGCCCATCAGTGCCCATTGTCAGTGCCCATCATTGCCACCTCATTGGTGCCACCTCATCGGTGCAGCCTTATCAGTGCCCATCAGTGAAGGAGAAAACTTACTTATTTACAAAATTTTATAACAGAAACAAAAGAAAACCTTTTTTTTTTCCGAATTTTAGGTCTTTTTTGATTTGTTTAGCAAAAAATTTAAAACCGCAGAGGTGATCAAATACCACCAAAATAAAGATCTATTTGTGGGGACAAAATGATAAAAATTGTGTTGGGTACAGTGTTGTATGACCGCGCAATTGTCATTTAAACAGCGACAGCAATGAACGCTGAAAATTGGCCTGGGCAGGAAGGGGGTGTAAGTGCCCTGTATTGAGGTGGTTAATATAAGGACACTTACCTGTCCTGGGAGCCCGCAATGTCCTCACCCAGAGCCAACCCATCCCTCGACTCCGAGTGCAGGTGCCGGTGTTCTGGCGTATAGAGTCCGGGCATCACATAGTGTTCACTCCGTACTGCGCATGCGCAGTACGGAGCAGACGAAGCTTCGGAAAATCTCCGAAGCTGAACGGCGCCTGTGCCGTGAGTGGAGGTGGTAGCCCCACCATCCAAGCGGACATAGGGTTGTGAATTTTAGAGGGCCCCTCGCGGGCGAGCTTCACTCGCCACGCTTCGGGCTCGGCCTCGCTGCGCTCGGCTCTTTTTTATTCTAACTCTATGTCCACTTGGATAGTGGGGATAGAACCTGGACTCACGGCGCAGGCGCCGTTCATCCTCTGCAATTTTCGGAATCTGTGTTCCTGTGTACTGCGCATGCGCAGTACGCAGGGGACACTATCTGATGGAGGACGCGACGCTATTTGACAAGACACCGGCATCCTTACTAAGGGAAACAGAAAGTGAAGCCTGTTTCCTACTGCACATGCTCTGTGGTCTGAGTGGTACCTGCTGTCACCTGTGTGTCTCCCAGAAGACGGAGCGGGGGGCATTGCATAGTTCTATGCCTGTGCCTATCTATGCCCAAAAGTGGGAGCAGATACCTAGATTTGACAGGTATCTGCTCCCCCCTCCCCCCTAAAAGGTACCAAATGTGGTACCAGAGGAGGTGAGGAATCCGATCAGCGGAAGTTCCATTTCTGGGTGGAACTCCGTTAATAGCACCTAAAAACGCGGTGCGATTCTGCTGCACTAACCAAATTGCACGACACGTGTCGCCCAAAAGAAGTTCTTGAACTTTATTTGGGCGACACACGTCACATGATTTGGTTAGCTTGACAAAAGTTGATCTAGCGATCAATTTATTTTTTAACGGGAATGTTGGAAAAAAAATTCCATTCGATCAGCGGATGCAGGGCTGATCAGTGTATTCTGATATACAAACGCCAGTAGCTTTACAGTGTGTCTTTCAACATTTTTTAAAGTTTTTGCAATAGCGTTTATTAGCATTTTTTAGCTTTTTTTTTTTTCAACGGATCAAAAACGTTAAAAAACTCTGGTGAGCGATGTTTTTGAGAGTTTATCGCGATTATAAAAACACCAGTACCTTTGCAGTGAGTCTTTCAACGTTTTTTAAGGTTTTTGCAATAGTGTTTATTAGCGTTTTTAGCATTTTTCCGCATTAGTGTTTTTTAGCGTTTTTCCTTTTTAATTCTTTTTATTTTTTTTTGGATCAAAAACATTAAATGCTGGTGAGCCACGTTTTTGAGCTTTTATCGACGTTTATCAGCGTTTATGTGCGTTTGGCGATTTTTGTGGTCAGAAAAACGACTCCTGAACACAATTTTATGTCTTTCAGAAAATAGCCCATAAACTCCACTGCTGATAAAAGTTCAAAATATCCATGTGTGCAGGGACACATAGGATAACATAGAGTGAAGTTTATAGGCTTTTAAAAAAAAAAAAAAGGCACCCCTTTAACTTTAGCGCACGTTTGTCACCCGTAAAAAAACTCCAGCTCCTTTTCCAGCGACAAGCTTCATATGGTTTGTGAAGACGTAGTTTGCCGCTCAATTCTATCGCACCACAAGAATTGCATGGCGTTTGGGGTGCCGTTTAACGATAAACGCACACAGTATGTTGTGCTGCGATTGCCGTGCAATCCCAAATCGTGAGGTTACCAAAACGATGTAATATGAGGACAAACCTAAACGAATGATTCAGTTTGTATCTAAACCAGGCAGTATATATATATATATACAGTTGATGGTACATCTAAAGGAGATTGTACAATTACATTGTAGAGTGTATAGTCAGACTTAAGCCATGGATGGAAATTCAACCGGTTTAGCAACGAGCAGCCACATTTCGATCCATGTATGGGCCGGCTGATTGTACGTACTGTAAGTTTTTGCATCGTTCAACTTGGGTGCAATTAGCCTGTTGGATTTCTCTACATGCAATTACTGCCGGCGGCTACAGCCACTAGCAGTAATCATTATGTTCTGCTGGGTGGGAAGGCCCCTCCCCCACGCTGCCGGCAGAACACAATAGAACATCAATACTGAATATGGTAAATACTTCTGCCTGGGACACAATCTCACGTTATAGCTACTGTAAAAAAAAAAGAGACTTTTCTGATTAGACCTAACTACTGCCTGAAATAATCACAGCTTGTACTGATCATTTTATAGATTGTCTCAGCCTATGTTCACACTAATGAGATGTAGGAAACTCAGCCAATCATGTGCACTTCCTGCACCGCATTAAAATCGCACGGTGTTCATGCAATCTGCTGTGGGTGTCAATGTTAAAGTGATTGCAAAGGCAGAGGTTTTTTTTATCTTTACCACTTACGGTCCGCTCTCCGCAGTTTTACGTCGGCTGTTTGAAGGAGGATATCATTGTTAGGCCCCCTTCACACTGGGGTGAGAGCGGCGTCGGTGGTGAAACTGCGATTTACCGTCGTTTTAGTGGTGGTGTTCAGCCACTAACAGGGCGGTTTTACCCCCCTGCTAGCGGCCGTGAAAGGGTTAAAACCACCACAAAGCGCTGCTGCCATAACCCCGGTATCCTGTTCATCAGCGTGCGAACCGCTACAAGATAAATGCGGTCTCTGCGGCGGATTGGTCTCCTCGCTCATTTTCAGTGACACAATTCACACCAGTGCTTGCAATTCCAGTGTGGTCCAGTTTCCGAAAAAAAAAGGAGAACATGCTGCATTTTTCCTGCACAGAACTGTACTGGAACGCAGTAAAATGCATCAAAAACGCACCGGAACACACCTACACGCATCAAAAACACATTGGACAGTACAGAAAAAAAGCATCTGGAATGCACCTGGGAGCGCAAAAAAAGACGCATGCAGAGACACATCCAGAATGCATCATGTCATTTTAATAATAAGTTTGAACATTTTTTAATCTGCATCTTTCATGTAGAAAAAAAAAAAGCGGGTGATCCTAACATTGAGGTCCTTGCACAGGCAACACTGATTATAAGGTGACCACACTGTCCGTGCATTCTAAATGTGATTCTGCGTTGTCACTCTATCACATGCACTCTCAGTGGGGCCTACAATGGTCGCTTCAACACACATTACACAAACATGGCCCACTCCCCTAACCATCAGGAAATCCACCCTGAGAAATGCCAAACACCCATCATTGGTGTGCATGAAGACAGGAAATGGCTGCTAAGAGGCTGCAAGAGATCAGCAGCACTGAGATGCCACAAAGGATGAAACCAGAAAACAGTAATTTTACTTCTCTACTTTATAGTGAATGATAATCAATAATAAAAACATCATCAATGGGTTTAACACATCATTTTATGTCCATCAATCCCATGTGGTCCCTATTTTCCATCTCAGAAAGCTGTATATATGTAGAAAAAAAAATGTGAACATTGTATTTTCTAAAAGACACTGCATGGCAATTGTTAATGATGCACAGTGCTTTAGCAATCTAAGGCTTAAAGTGGTAAAAAACCCAAAAGCAAACATTTATTATATTGCAGCTTACCATTTCTTAGATGGGATGACTGCATTTGTTTTCTTTTTTTAGGCTTTCTTTCTTTTATTTTCACCTGGTGATCCCGACAGTAAGTCTGTCGTTTTTACAACATAACAAGCTGTCCTGTAGAGGAAGCAGTTACATGGTTGAGACAAACCATTTAACACTGACAGAGGTGCTTACAACGATCAGCTTTTATTTATTCATGTAAATGGCTTCAATTTGTTAGTGTATTTAGTGTCTCGGCTTTAGGAAAGGCCGCGGCTTCGGCCTAGTTCTGGAGCGGCTGCCATCTTGGTGCACCTGTCAGAGTTTACAATGTGATCGCTCTGTCAAATGATGGAGCGATCACTTGTAAACAAACCTGCATCATGATGACGCCAGTTCCTCTCTCCCCTCTGTGTACAGATCTGTACAGTGGAGGGCAGAGATCGGATGGCAGCAGCGCTGTGGGCTTCATCTGTAGAGCCCACAGCGCTGCTCTGCGACAATTGCAGTCACAGCCATCTCTCCATACCCTTGCAATACCGTGCCAATACCCTGCCAGTACTCTGCCAGTACTCTGCCAGTACTCTGCCAGTACTCTGTCAATACTCTGTCAATACTCTGCCAATACTCTGATCCGAGGAACGATCCGATCTGTGACTTTTTTGATCCGTTGCACCCCTACTTCTAGTACATCTAACCAGAGGCGTAACTAGAACCCTCAGTTCCCCAGTGCAAGAAACCATGAAGGGCCCACCGACCAGGCCCTTCCCACTGATCCCAAGGCCCTTTACTCCCATCATGTGACCCTTTATTATGGTCCTGCAGTCTTGCCCCCCCCCCCCCATGGTGGCAGAACACCAGAGCCCAGTCACATGTTTGCCCACTGCTGTCAATAATTTTTTTATTTTTAAACTTTTTTTTTATTTACAATTTTATTTTTTATAATTTTTTTACATATTTTTGAGACCCCTGTTGGGGGGCTTTGGTGAAATATTAGGGGTCTAAAGAGAGTCTCTGATGTGTCACTTTTGAGCTGCAGAGAATGAATGAACAGGAAGGGCTCTGTACAGAGCTTCCTGTTCATTCATAAACTGAAGCATAATAAATTTACTATGCCCCAGCTATGAATGAATAAAAAAAAAAAACTGTCTATACAAAAAAATCGGTTTCTCTACATGCTGCCGCCCCCCTATCCAGCTGGGCACCCATGGGCCCCCTGGAGCATGGAGCCAGGTCGCAATGGCGACCCCTGCGACCCCTGTACATATGCCCCTGCATCCATGGACATTCGCAGGTAGGGGCAAGGGGGGTCAAGTGCCCCCCTCTGGAATCAGGGATTAGATCAGAACATGCAGCACAGTAGTGTCGCTATGGGGCTGCAGGCAGCCAGCGGGGTGACACCATCAAGGTGCTGTCAAGCCCCCTATCAGTTTAGTGTGACTGCGGGCTCTTTTCCCTGCTCAGTCCAGCAGAGAAGGAGAAAGGGGAGCTGCGTGCTGTCAGAGGTTTCCCCTGCCCGCCGCCCCTTGCTCCGGTCAGGGAGAAGAGACTGCGGCTCTCACCAGGCTCCCCGCTCAGCTTCCTGCCCACTCCATTCCTTCCCCATTGGCCATAACTGAGGAGACTAGAAGAGGAGAGCATAGAGAGAGCCACACTACCCAGCACCAGAGAGAGAACCACACTACCCAGCACCAACACAGAGAGAGAACCACGCTACCCAGCGCCAGAGAGAAAGTCACACTACCCAACGCCAGAAGAGAGAGAGATCCACATTACCCAGCACCACCAGAGAGAGAGCCACGCTACCCAGCACTACCAGAGAGAGAGCCATGCTACCCAGCGCCAGAGAGAGAGCCACGCTACCCAGTGCCAGAGAGAAAGTCACGCTACCCAGCACCACCAGAGAGAGATCCACGCTACCCAGCACCACCAGAGAGAGAGCCACGCTACCCAGTGCCAAACAGAGAGAGCCAGGCTACCCAGCACCACCAGAGAGAGAGCCACTCTACCCAGCGCCAGAGGGAGAGCCATGCTACCCAGCACCAGAGAGAGAGCCACGCTACCCAGAGCCAGAGAGAGAGCCATGCTACCCAGCACCAGAGAGAGAGTAACACTACTCAGCACCACCAGAGAGAGAGAGAGAGCCATACTACCCAGCGCCACCAGGGAGAGAGCCATGCTACCCAGCACCAGAGAGAAAGCCATGCTACCCAGAACCAGAGAGAGAGTCACACTACCCAGCGCCACCAGAGAGAGAGAGACACGCTACCCAGCGCCACCAGAGAGAGAGCCACGCTACCCAGCACCACCAGAGAGAGAGCCACGCTGCCCAGCACCAGAGAGAGAGTCACACTACCCAGCACCACCAGAGAGAGAGAGCCACGCTACCCAGCTCCACCAGAGAGAGAGCCACGCTACCCAGTGCCAGACAGAGAGCCACGTTACCCAGCACCACCAGAGAGAGAGCCACACTACCCAGTGCCAGAGAGAGAGCCATACTACCCAGTACCAGAGAGAGAGCCACGCTACCAGAGTGTGAGACTGAGCCACTGCCAGGGTACAGACATGCTACACTACTGAGTGAGCGATCGTCCAGCCGGAGGGATCACTGCTGTAGTTTCGCCGGGTCTGGTAAGAGGGCCTGACGGCCATTATTCATTACTTATCCTAGGGACGGTACTACGCCTGCTGTCTTGGACCATGACAATGTGATAATGACATTGTTGAAAAGGGGCGGCACATGGGTGACCCTAAAATGATGCCCCCCCACTGAAAAAAGTTCTGTGGATGCCCATGCCTGCATCTAACACTACATCAGACTGAAAATGCTGCTGTCTTAAGGTGTCTCTGTTGCTCCTTCATCCAGAGTGTAGACACCCTGATACAGGAGGTATGTTAAGCCTCTTGTACACGGTACTGGTGTTTGAGCATCAGCATTTCTGGATGTGATTTCAGGTGTTTGCTTTGCTTCTATTTATGCGTGTAGTTGTGTGTTCGAGCATTCGTGCCTACAATACATGCCTAGGCAAAATTCATTAATATTTATGCTCATATGAGCTTATTTGCACTTATTTGAAAAATTGAAAAAATCTAATTTCTTCATAAATTTAAGCCAATATGTATTCTGCTACATATTTTTGGTAAAGAAAAAAAACAATAAGCGCAACAATTGCGCAAAAGTTATAGCATCTACAAACTATGGGATATATATATGGAAATGTTGTTTTCTGCTAATAATGGCGGCGACCAGCGAGACTGTGATATTGCGGCGGAAAAATTGGACACTAGCTGACACTTTTGACACTTTTTTGAGGACCAGTGACACTAATATAGTGATCAGTGCTAAAATATGCACTATCACTGTAATAATGGCACTGGCAGGGGGTTAACACCTAGGGTGCTAAATTAAATCTAATTATTTTTTTTATTTTTATTTTTATTTTTTTACACTGTTGCTTTTTTGATCACTTGTATTGCTTTCACAAGGAATGTAAACATCTTTGTGACAGCAATAGGCATGCGGTACCCTTTGTAGAGAAATCTGAG
The DNA here is from genome assembly GCF_037356315.1 of Lithobates pipiens. NCBI lineage: Eukaryota > Metazoa > Chordata > Amphibia > Anura > Ranidae > Lithobates > Lithobates pipiens. Next base: position 80,975,146 of record NW_027507791.1, on the reverse strand, counting down.
GTCTATAAGACCCCAAATTTCTCCTCTGCCCTTAAAAGCATTTGATCACACCAAAATCTGTGTTTTTAAATGCTGTTGATTTTTTTTAAATGGTGCTGTTGACATCTGGGTAAACCAGAAGTGATGTCAGGTCATCACTTCCAGTTTACCATGGTGGAGAGCCGATCAATGCCGATCCTGGCTTTGTTCGGCTGTCCGACTAGCTGGCTGGTTGCTCGGTTCCCCCGGTGGGACGGAAGAGCTTGAGCTGTTGTAAAATGTTGGTCAATCTTGTACTGTATGCGTATATATATATATGAATTGGGTTGCTGCGGAAGAGTACTTATAATAACTACTAATTAATTATATACACCACGATAATATATCATTACACGAGCAAGTTGTGAAAGGTGGCAAGAGAGAGGGAACATCCTTTCCTGCTGCTTGTAAAAGCATTCCAGTGGCTAATTAGCCACTAGGATTGCTTTTACAAGAGAGCCAACTGCTGGGTCTAAAAAACTTTACTGGGGTAGGCATCATCCTAGTATAACCACCTGAAGTCCAGCGGCATATGGTTACGTCGCTGGTCTGGAAGTGGATGTAAATATTATAAAATGAGGAGCAGTAATACCCAGCTGGAACATGATTTCCCACTTCTCTGAGTTTCAGGGACACCTCCTGGTCTAAAGGAGTTGTATGGTCACCACATACACTCAAAACTCTCCTTGCATGGTGTAAGTTCTGCCTGTCTGCTGGCTCTCTCTTTCCACAACCTCCTGGATTCCCTGCATGCATTCCAGCTTCTCCTCTGCTAGTTACTTTAATTTCTAAGGACTACATGTCCTATGGTACCTTGCTGCTGGCAAGCAGTGATTCCTGTTCTGACTCCGCCTCCTGAAACTCCTCCTCTCTGGTCCTCTGTAGTTCAGAAGGCAGGCTCTGTGAAATGTGTGACACAGCAGTGACTATGTGTCCTACAATTCAAGGAATAAGTGTATGGGGATATTCGCAAAGTTTACAAACTTCAAGATCGTTCATATTAATAGGAGTCGGCTTGAAATAATGGAAATACAATGTGGGAATTAATATAGGATTTTATATTTAGACCATAGATGCACTTTAACCACTTGCCAACCATAGGTCGACATTTGAACAGCTACATGATCACTTCTCGGAAGGCGGTAGAAAGTGGCCCCTCCTCCCGCCGCCTGCTGTCCGATCGCAGACCCCGGGAGCGCTCCAACCGGTGGCAATGGCTGCACAGCACAAAGCGAGAGAGAGGAACTGATCTTGTTCCTCCCGCTCTGTGACTCCGGGAAACGGAAGCGGGCAGAAAAGCAGCCGATAAGACCGATCTGTGTCTGATTGCCCGCATTGGAGGCCAGAGACTAATGCCCAGTACACACGATTGGACTTTCCGACAACAAAACCGTGGATTTTTTTTCCGAACAATGTTGTCTCAAACTTGTCTTGCATACACGGTCACCCAAATGTTGGCCAAAAATTCTGAACGTGGGAACATACAACACGTACGATGAGCCGAGAAAAAGGAAGTTTAATAGCCAGCGTGGCTCCTTCTGCTTGATTCTGAGCATGCGTGAACTTTTGTGTGATGGAATTGTGTACACACAATTGGACTTTCCGACAACAAGTTTTGTTGTCTGAAAATATAAGAATGAGAACCTGCTCTCAAACATTTGTGTTGGGAAATTCCGGCAGCAAATTTTCGATGAAGCATACACACAGTCGGACTTTCCGACAACAAGCTCACATTGAATATTTCCCATCGGAAAGTCCTATCGTGTGTACGCGGCATAACTCGCTGCTCAATTGCTATTACAAGGAGCGGGTGGGGACATCCACCCTTCTGCGGCTCTCCCAGGCTTTCCTGTCCCACCGGGAGGCCTGGGTGACCAGGTGCAGAGTCAACCGGCTGGCGGGACGACCAAGCAAAGCCAGGATCACTTCCAGTTTCCTCCGAAACCATTGGCGCCATTTAATCTCAGAAAAGTGCAGGAACCTTTTTCAAAGTTGGTGCAACTTGAGTTGCAACGATTTGAACGGTTCAATTGCGAAAAATAGGGTGCAAGTTGTCATGCGATTTTGAACTGTCAAATTGCATTGGTGTGAACGAGGGCTTAAGACCTTTTAACAGCGGTGGATTTCTGTCCAGATTTCGGGGATGTTACTGCCTACAGCTGTTTTGTTATCCCAAAGGATATTTTACCTGAAATAATGCGCCGCAACCACCAGCGCCGCATTTAGCTCATAGCTGCAGAGCGGCCTCCATGATTTTAATGGGCTCACAGCAGTGAACTGTCCTGTTTGGCACTTAGGTAACACACATGGATGTAGCTACCGCAACGCACATGCCTGCTTCTTTTGCAGCGCTCTACCCGTGTGACTGGGGCCTAAGAATGGCAGTTGGGCCGTTCGGTCCCCCCGAGGGACAGTGGAGGTACACACCGTGGCTCAGCCTTCATTCTATGTACACATCTAGGAATGTGGCAGTTGCTGGTTTTACTTCTCTCGCTGTGTATGAGTTTGTGCTGAGGCTTTGCACACGAATCTGGGTCACCACTAACCAAATGACGTTCTTTTAATAGCAAATTATTCAGAATTTGAACACGCTGTCTCGACCTCTGACCAAACTCAGCGCAACTTGTGATCGGCGATAAGAACAAATAGCGATAGGATGACGCACCGGGTTTATGTTCTATTCTTTAGCACTTTCTCTGCATGTAACTAGACAAAGGGATGTGTCACTCAAAGCAGCCAATCAGATTTCAGCTATCACTTCACTGCTGTAGGGCAGAAAGGGAAAAAGGATCTAATTGGTTGCAATGCAACGTACAGGCATATGTCTACTAACTTTAGTAATGTGAGTAGTTCATATTCTTATTTATGTTGTTTTGCTCTTAAATTGTCTTCCTGTTCCTCTAAGGCAGGGGTCTATATAAACAAAGGAACAATTTATTGTCCTTCAGACTTTAGGGGAGCTGGACCGAGGCCTGTGGGAGTAGAAAAAGCCCTGGCATCAGTGGCCTTATACTTGGTGGTCGGTGTGAGCAAAAAGTTACATGTAGTCAGTAGGAGGATGGATAGTATCTCATCATTGCTATTAGTGGGAGGAATAGTGCCCCATCGTTGGTGTCAGTGGGAGGAATTTGCCCCATTGTTGGTGTCAGTGGGAGGACTTTGTCCCATTGTTGGTGTCAGTGGGCGGAATTGTGCCCCATTGTTGGTGTCAGTGGGAGAAATTGTGCCCCATTGTTGGTGTCAGTGGGAGGAATAGTGCCGTATTGATGTCAGCAGGAGGAATAGTTCCCCATTGTTGGTTTCAATTAGAAGAATAGTGCCCTTTTACTGGTGTCAGTGAGAGGAATAGTACCCCACCATTGGTGTCAGTGAAAGGAACAGTGCCCCATCGTTTGTGTCAGTGGGAGGAATAGTGCCCCACTGTTGGTGTCAGGAGGAATAGTGCCCCATTGATGTCAGTGGGAGGTATAGTGCCCCATCGTGTGTGTCAGTGGGAGAAATAGTGCACCATTGTTGGTGTCAGTGGAAGGAATAGTGCCCCATCATTGGTGTCAGTGGGAGGAATAGTGCCCCATCATTGGTGTCAGTGGGAGAAATAGTGCCCCATTGTTGGTATCAATAGGAGGAATAGTGCGCCATCATTGGTGTCAGTGGGGAGAATAGTGCCCCATCGTTGGTGTCAGTGGGAGGAATAGTGCCCTATCATTGGTGTCAGTGGGAGGAATAGTGCCCTATTGTTAGTTTCAGTGGGAGGAATAGTAGTGAATGGTTGGTGTCAGTGGGAGGAATAGTGCCCCATCGTTGGTGTCAATGGGGGGAATAGGGCCCCATCATTGGTGTCAGTGGGAGGAATAGTGCCCCATCGTTGGTGTCAATGGGAGGAACATTGCCCCATTGTTAGTGACAATCAGAGGAATAGTGTGCCACAATTGGTGTCAGTAGGAGGAGAAGTGCCCCATCAGTGTCATTGGGATCATCTGTACCCTGCACTGCAATGCAATTTTAAAAACAACTCAGATCCCTTTTCTGTCTGTTTTCATGCATATGTCATGAATACATATGTTTTAAATCCCTAAATGTCGGACTACTGTGCCACAACCACATGAGTGGTTGTGTGACAATTGTAGTGCTGAGAGGGACAGGGATAGAATTCCTGCATGTGTACACCCCAGGTGGCTGCCTTTCCAGCTAAAGGGGTAGCAGATGAGGGGCAGTAAAAACGTTCCCCCCCCCCCCCCCCCCGCCCACATAGAACCTTTTTATGCCACGTTTACATGAGCGCATAGTTTCCCACATACAGACGTGGCTAACATATAGCCTATGGAAGCAGTAATAGTTACTATGGTTATAGTTGCTATGGCTGCATACAAGCTGGCCAGTCAAGCCGCGGTCAGTTTGTGTTGCGACTGGAACTCCACAAAAACGCAGACTCTGGATGCACACTAGCTGTGGCCAGGGTCGGTCGGTGGCTCTTTTTGCATGTAACCGCTCAACTGCGATCAGCGGCAGCACTGACCATGGATTTTTATAGAGTACAAATCTGACAGCCACCAATGACAGCTGACTTACATGAGTTGCCTGAACGCAGCATCTGCTGACGCAAGCCACATCAACAAACAGCTCATTCAGCGCATGTCTAAATAAGGCCTCATACCTCTCACATCACTTTTTCCTGCTTTTAGATGCTTGTGTTTTAACCACATTTCGGTGCACTTACACTTATTTAATCGCATTTAGAGTTTCTAACCAGATCCTGGACACACAGAATTCTATATTCTCTGAATACAGCCAAACTGACCGCACCTAAACACAGGTGAACGCACAGTATGAATGGCACTATTAGAAAATGATTACATGCGATTATATGCGTTTTTTGGCGCAATCTTAGTGCGTTTCTGTGTGTTGTGCATAGGACAGCCCATTCACTTGAATAGGCAGCCCTATTCACAACAAATACACCAAAAAAGTTCCTGCATCTTTTCAGGCGTGGAGAGTCACATGTTTTTTCATGGCGTGTTCTTTACACAGACCTGCTACCTGCGTGTTTGTGCGTTTTACAAGCTGACATTTGCCGTCACAAAGAATTCTGGTCCATCCATCTCCAATAGTACGTGGAAGTGCACCGCGCCAAAGGGATCACCTCTTCTCTGCAATCAGGCAGGGTGCTGGCTCTGTTTGCAACAGAGATAATGGAAAAACAGAACGCTGGATAGTCGCACTCCAAATAAGTTTACCTTTATTAAAAAAAATTATATCAAAGCATCACAGGGCAATACAGACTAACAACATAGCAACTGACGCGTTTCACACCAGATATGGTGCTTAGTCATAGCTAGAGTGCTAAAGATACATACAGATATATATACCAAACAAAATAATTAAACATATCATTAAACAGATGAGTAAATCATGTGTGTCATTAGATCCCAATGAGAAACGCACCTGTGGCCACCGAAAGTTCAGGAATTAACCGTGGGTTGAGAGGAGAGAATAAAATCCCCCTCCCTTCACCCAGTAAAAAAATACCACATAAAGTAAGTGATAACGTGTTTCCCCGAAAATAAGACTTACCCGAAAATAAGACCTAGAATTATTTTCCAGGAGGGCTGCAATATAAGCCCTACCCGGAAAATAAGCCCTAGTTTAAAATACTTGTAAAATCCTATAATCTGCTCTATTACAGTAGTATATAATGTACAATGTGTGTTTTTCTGTAATATAATTGCAGGGAAGAGAGCTCTGGTGGGTCACAGAAGCACAGAGCGGCGCTATAACAAAGGTATTTGGCCCAATTATATTACAGAAACACACATTGTACATTATATACTACTGTAATAGAGTGGATTAAAGGATTTTACAAGCATTTTTACTCAGTTCACACTGGGGATTCCTGACAGGCAGGGAGGAAGAGGGGGAGAGAAGACAGCACATTACATGGTAAGACCTACCTCGAAAATAAGCCCTACTGTGTCTTTTGTTGCCAAAATGAATATAAGACCCGCACTTATTTTCTGGGAAACACGGTAGCAACGGTAAATATCTAATGTAAAAAGAAAGAAAAGGAGACTACAAGTGCGATGTAGAAGAAAAATGACACAAAATAAAAAATAAAACCATAACATATGTATTAAAAAACTCGGCATAAACCAGCATGTGCACCTGGAGAGTCAAGCGTTTTTTCATGGCGTGTTCTTTACACAGACCTGCTACCAACGCGTTGGTGTGTTTTACAAGCTGGCATTTGCCGTCGCAAAGAATTCTGGTCCATCCATCTCCAATAGTACATACCAACTGCCCTGAAGAAGAGGGAGGCAGTTTGCCTGAAACGCGTTGGATCAACCTGTACGTTCTCATGCTTTCAATAAACGATTGTAATCTCCCACCAAAAGCATTTTTTTTTGTTTTTGGACACAAGAGCGCTCCTTTCTTCTCATTCAAACATTAGGAATGAATGTCACCTTGAGCTCGTTGCCTGTTGTGCCGAGATTTTAGCATAAACCATAATCGTGAATTGCGTGATTCTGCTCACGATTTTGCTGCAGTAAGGCATGAACGGGGGGCCTTTTTTAAACAATCCAGAGACAGAGTTGGCAACAAAAGGATGATATTGTTTGTATCACCTTTCAGTAATGACTAGGACATCATAAATACTGCCTATAACACATTGAATATAAATGGATACAAAGCAGTAGTCCCGTCATCTCGCTCAGATTAATGCATACCAAATGATCTACAAAACGCTTTTCCATCAGCAGAACAGAATGACTACAGAGAGAATTTTCAGTCTGTAAACATCTCTTCCCCTAACCATTCCAAACATGTACACATCATTTCTAGTCTAGATGCTGCAAACAAGACCAACACCTGTGTACGGGGCTCAGATAAACCAGGGATTCCGATGTCAGTGCAGCCAGATGGAGCGTACTCAACCAATGAAAGAGATGGAGAAGGGAAGACCTGGAGCCCGAGAACAAAGCCATCCATCGGATATCCGAAATGTGTACTAAGATGGAGAGTCCAAATGTAGAACTACCCCTGTAGGAGCCACTGATTAAAATGGGCCTTCTGTTCTTAGCCTCGACCTCCTAAGGAGCCTCGGCCCCTCTGACACGCCAGGTTGAGTGAATAACACGATGATACTCAATACCAAAGTTATCTTATAAAAGCAGGCACCGAGTACTTGATAGGGGTAAACTCTATTATTCTCTGATAACCCCTTAAGTACAGGACAAGGAAAATAGTTATTGGGGTAGCACAGGTCAGTACACTGAATGGCTAACAAAAAATGGCGTAGGACATCTGAATCATCAGGAACAGTAACAATGCCACTCCAGGATGCAATAACAGGCAGTAGTAAAACACAATCTCACAATAACAGGGCTTTACTTCCAGTATGCACTAATGGTGGCTGTGCTATATCTTGACTGACTGGTAAAATATAGTCAGAATTTAAAAAAAACATAAACAGCGTAGGAGCATGAGGGGAACTTGTAAGATAATTGGCGAGGGCAGTCTTTAAGGTTGATCTTTTGCCGGCTAATGTTGGGGTCCTTTTGAGGAATGTTGGTACACTTAAGATGGTCTGTAACCTTGCACACAGTTAAGTGGCAATGGTCAAATGTAGACTGTGGTATTAGGAACAAACTGGGCCAGAGTGTCAGGTCACCTTGAGGCGAGGTGACAGGTGCACACCGTAGGGATCCGGAGTGCACCGCAAGGTTGTGGACCCTACGGCTGACTGCTGCAGACGGGGGACAGATCCCACTGGGGATAGAGCGTGAGATTCCCTGGGGCGCAGAGTCTAAGAGCCAGCAGGTGTTCACCAGAGCCTCCAGTGGTGAGGATGGACTTGGCCGCAACTGGCTCCAGGTCGCGACCCCCAAGGTCCCCCAGCTCACACCCACAGTAGGCAACAGGAGGATAGGGATGGTGAGGGACAAAGCCAAGGTCGGGGCCACAAGCAGACAAGGATAGTCAGGTACACGCCAAAAGGTCAGGGTCACAGGCAAGCAGGGATAGTCAAGACACGCCAAAGTTGGTAACGGAAACCAGTACCAGAGCACACGGCAGAAAACAGGAAACTAATACACAATGGATACACAATGGTTGATCAGCACTGAGGCCTGCAGTGCACAGGTTAATATAGGGCTCCCTGATAGGGCTTGGGGTGGAGCCATGCTTAGAGGAGAGGTTATAAAAACCCCCAGGTGGAAGTGGCTGGCTTCTTAGTCTGAAGACATGGGGGAAGGTAAGCAAACACAGGAAGATCACTGCATAACCATGACACAGAGGTGGTAATGATGCACTACAGAGATTTTGAAGGAAATCATTTAGAGGATGGAGGAGTGTAGAAAGCATATTACAGACATCCTACTTTCAGTAACAGCTGACAGTACAAAGCGAGCCAGAGGCTCTCACTGACTCCCAGAGGTGGCAATAGACTTAGCGGTGAAAAAGTCTGGTTGCGGCACAGCTGCAACTCACTCAATGAGAGGAAAGAGGCTGGCAAACTCTCTGGTCTCTCAGCGTCAACCCCATATTGTTAGCAGTGGAGTTAGATGTGACTGGATCCTTGGGGATGTCACTCTCCACTTTGGGCTCTTTAGGGCTGGCTCAATCTCTACCAACAGGTCTGAATCTGCAGACTCCCGCAAGGCCAAGAAAGAGGGCTTTTCCCGGGCAAAAGCATAGAAAGACCTCCAGGCTGCTCCTGTGGTTTAGAAATGTCAATTGTGTTATTATATGGCCGCCACCTTGAACTACAGCTACCATGAATCCAGATTGTCTTGCGTAGACGTCTATGGGTTTGTATCTACTTAACTCTCCCCCTGCTGGCCGGAGGAGAATTTTGCAGCTCAATATAAACAACTCAAAGGAAATGAAAACAGAGTAGTGTCTTTGTCTCCATATTGCCATAACTAAGCACCTTGCTACACAAAGAAATTAGATGTTGGTGTAATGCTTTACTGAATTTTTATACAGGTTATTTATAGTTTATAGCACAATTTAAAACAAAGATTTTTTTTTAACAAATTTGAAAGGGCACTATTAGTAAAAGTTGACGTTTAAACCTTGAGATGTATACATGAAGTACATCCTATCTGTTGAGTAGCTCTATATTTAACTACTGGCTGACTGCCCACCCTCAATATACTGCGAGCGAGCAGCGGCTGTAGGCAAAACAACATACCCATATGGCGCTGCCTACTTTTGGGTTTAGGGTATGTGCGGCCCCCTGCTTGACTCTGGTTGTGATTGAACACAGCGGGACACTGTCAGCAAGTCCCGGCCAATGATTGATGGTCCGGGACCTGTTAATCGGCTGTATGCAATCACAGCTCAGAGCTCAGTGTTGGTAAACAATACAGAGCTCTGTGCCAAGGGAATGATTGGTCAGCATCTACAAACTACAGGATATTTTTATTTATTTTTTTACTAGTAATGGCAGTGATCAGCGACTTATTGCAATATTGCGGTGGACATTCTGACACTAATTGTCACTTTTTGGGAACCAGTGACAAAAATACAGTAATCAGTGCTAAAGATATGCACTGTCACTGTAATAATGACACCGTCTGGGAAGGGGTTAAACATCTAGGACGATCAAAGGGTTCACCGTGTGCCTAGCCAGTGATTATGTGAACTGTATGTGGTGTTTTTACTAAGGGAAGTAATGGATTTTAGTTCCTTTTCAGGGACACAAAATCCATTACTTCCCCTGTCAGAATGGAGATATGCCTTGTTTACATAGACATATCTCCGTTCTGTGTTTCTGCCTGACGTTCGGTTGGTGCCGGTGGACATCCAGTGCCCGGCACCCTCAGATCAGCTTCTGTTGTGAGTACCAGGAAGTGCAGAATCATATATATATATATATATATATATATATACATGATTCTACACAGAATGGCCACCCTGTAGCAGGATATCTGCTATGGGGTGGTCCTTCTTAAATTGTTAACCTATTAGCATGTCTGGGTTAAAGTGGATCGCTACCTTTTTTTTTTTTTTTTTTTTTTTACTTTTTGGACAGAGAGGAATTAGAACTTCAATTGGATTTGTAATGCTATGTAGACATAGAGAAGATTTCCTCTCTGTTATCCTGAATATTGTACAGAAGCTACTTTCACAAGGGATTCATTTCTTGGAGGACAAAGTAACAACATTGTTTCTTCTGTATCTGATCGGTGACCTTGTTTCCCATCGACATTCCTCACCTCTTTTCCTCTTATTCTATAGCAATGGCAGCACTTCATAGTTTTGTTGTTTCTTATAGCAAACCAATTGATACGATTCACAGGAATCTCAATATAAAAGTTGTAAAATTTTAAGGGGTATGAATACTTTTTCAAGGCACTGTATGTTATTGGCACACCAGGGATCTCCGAACGGGTCCAAAGCTTTATTCAGTGATCTCATCATATTTACAGAAGCAATGTTTCAGAGCCACACAGGGCCCCTTCACCAGACATGCCTTATAAAGGGGCCTTATAATGGCGCCTTTCACATGCCTGATGAAGGGGCCCTGTGTGGCTCCGAAACATTGCTTCTTTAAATATGATGAGATCGCTGAATAAAGCTTTGGACCCATTCGGAGATCCCGGGTGTGCCAATGACATATTTTCCACTTTGAATGTTGGTGGTTTCCAGTTGGTGGTCGCTGACATCGAACAGTCATTTCTCAGGAGCATTTGCACATGTGTAGGACAACCCCCGTAAAAGGTCTGCTTAACCACTTCAGCCCCGGAAGATTTTACCCCCTTCCTGACCAGAGCACTTTTTGCGATTCAGCACTGCATCGCTTTAACAGACAATTGCGCGGTCGTGCGATGTGGCTCCCAAACAAAATTGACGCCCTTTTTTCCCACAAATAGAGCTTTCTTTGGGTGATATTTGATCACCTCTGCGGTTTTTATTTTTTGTGCTATAAACAAAAAAATTGCGACAATTTTGAAAAAACACATTATTTTTGACTTTTTGCTATAATAAATATCCCCCAAAAATATATAAAAAAAATTTTTTTCCTCAGCTTAGGCCGATACATATTCTTCTACATATTTTTGGTAAAAAAAATCGCAATAAGCGTGTATTGATTGGTTTGTGCAAAAGTTATAGTGTTTACAAAATAGGGTATAGTTTTATGGCATTTTTATTGATATTTTTTTTTTACTTGTAATGGCATCAATAAGCATTTTTTATCGTGACTGCGGCATTATGGGGGACACATCGGACAATTTTGGCACATTTTTGGGACCATTGGAATTAATACAGCGATCAATGCTAAAAAATTGCATTGATTGCTGTAAAAATGTCACTGGCAGTGAAGGGGTTAACCACTAGGTGGTGCTGTAGGGGTTAAGTGTGTCCTAGGGAGTGATTCTAACTGTGGGGGGAGGGGTTGTGTGTGACACGTCACCGATCATCCTTCTTAATTACAGGGAGCGGGGCCATCTTTAATATTGATTGGACCCGGGGCAAAAATTTTCATGGCCTTCCCCCCCATGCAATTTCCCTCTTCACCTGCTGTTTATTAAGTTGTATCTGAGTCTATGACATTGGTCCCTAAATAAATGAGAGTTCCTTGGTGAGGTCGGATGGGCACCCAATGTTCCTGTCCCTTGTGGGGGGGTGGGGGGGATACAGTAGTCCTTTGATGCAGAAGTGAAGGGGCCCAAAGTACTTGTGAGATAATGACATTCAGCAGTACAATAGGTAGATGTCTCCTTATAGAGCTCTAATGAGGAAGGCAATGTAAAGGTGTCTGCATGCAGTGTCCATGAGTGCAAAGAGGATGGGCATGCGCCCGCTCACCAATCCAAGCGATACCAAGCTCAGGAGGGAGTGTGTGAAGATCCTACAGCAAGCCTCTGCAGATACTGTGCTCAAGGGATGGTGCATGACCCTGCACCTCCCAGAGCCGCAGCTCAGCTGGATCTGTGATGCAGGTGATGTGAGTGACCTCCTGGCTGCCACTCGATGACCGGACCCTGCCAACAACAAGTGCCTGCACACTAACTCTCCAGAGGCTCCCCTTGGAGCCTAGGGCTCAGTGCAGCTGCACTCTCTCCCCAACTGGTCTGATCACTGCTTCCAGATGAAGAGCATGGTCCCAAGAGACAGACTCCTCCCCAACACAGGCTATTTATCACCTCTCCCAGCATTCTGTTCTCTTCCTTCAGCTGGCTGGAACTTGTAGTCCACAACAATCCAGGTCAATGTAGATTTGAGCTCTTTGGACTACATGTCCCAAGGTCCTCCATTCCTCTGCAGGTTTTCACTCACTCTGCATTCAGGATGTGACAAGGCAGATCCCAGGCTGAGCACTAGAGGGAAGAGCCGTACTGTGGCATGTGCTGTAGAGTGTCCTCTGATAACACAGGCAATTAATTCAGCCATATCTTAGCTACATATGCATGATGTGCTGCTTTTTTCACGCATTTTTTTACATTTGTCGTGCAGCAACATTCACTTTAATGGGCTGCTCTATGCCTGACAAACACACCAAAGTAGCTCCTGTACTTTTTTTTTGGAAAAGAGCCTTGCATGTTTTTTCAATGCACATTTTGATGTGCAACAAAATGCGTGACTGCTACCTGCATTTGGGCTGCCATTAAGAATTTTGGTGCATTTTCAGGAACATGTGCATAAATGCGCATTCCCTCTGTGCATTCCAGGAATGTGAAGGTGTGATTGGAGCCTGAATGCTGCAAAAGTGATCGGGAAAATGAACAATGATATTACAAAGATCTTTCCTCAACTGTCATACAAGCCGTTGATCTTTACTCCAGCCAAATATTAGACCAATATCCTAACCCATCCTATCCCTCTAGAATCTAGCATTTCATAGCGTTTTATTGTTTTGTTTTCACTTGGAAGTGAACTGCTCATCTGATTTACAGAATTTAAACGTCCTCTGCTACCCCCTCTGCCTTCCCCTGGCACTCTCCCGAACAGAAGGCATCAGAGAGAGCGAGGGCCGGAGTGTCAATGACAACAGATGCTGCAGCCACATTCATTTTAGGATGGTGCAGCCAAAGCCAAACACTTCAGGCTCATTTAGACATGCGGCTAGGGTATGATAAAAGCAGGCTGAGACGCAGTTTTACCCCCCCCCCCCAATTGCCCACCTACACAAGGACGTGCAGCCTCTTAGAACTGCACACATGTCCTGGCAAACATTAAACCCCCTGTTACATTCAGTGGGCAGTACCACCACCAAACGTGACCCACTGAAGTACACAGAACCATGATCAACCGCCCTGCAACCCCACGCATTGCATTTGTGTCATGGTGGTTTAGCTGGTTCAGGCATTGAAGAGCCGATATATCTCCTCCCAGACACCTGTCACTAGTGATGGACGAACTTCCGACGGGACGTTTCGCGAAAGCGAAATGCGAACGGACCCAAACGTTCGCGAAACCGAACGTTCGCCGCGGGCCCCATTGACTTCAATGGGAGGCGAACTTTGCAAACCTTCATGTCGAATTTGCGGCCACGTGGTAATTATTAGGGGGTAAAACGTAGTCCCACCATCTGGACAATGACATAATACATGTATGAGGTGAATTTGGGATCGATAACTACAAGCATTTTTATTTTATTTGGGAAATTGTTCTAACAATTCAGGACTATGGAGCTAATGAAGGCAATGGAGGAGAGGGAAGGTCAGGGACCAGGGTAGGCAAAGAAGAGGGTGCAGGAGATGATCACCAGCAGCGTGACATACCGGAATGACACATGCACCGTGATAGAGGCATCTGACAGCAGCACCGTAATACAGAGCACTGACAGCAGCACCGTGACATACAGCGCTGACAGCAGCACCGTGACATACAGCGCTGACAGCAGCACCGTGACATACAGCGCTGACAGCAGCACCGTGACATACAGCGCTGACAGCAGCACCGTGACATACAGCGCTGACAGCAGCACCGTGACATACAGCGCTGACAGCAGCACCGTGACATACAGCGCTGACAGCAGCACCGTGACATACAGCGCTGACAGCAGCACCGTGACATACAGCGCTGACAGCAGCACCGTGACATACAGCGCTGACAGCAGCACCGTGACATACAGCGCTGACAGCAGCACCGTGACATACAGCGCTGACAGCAGCACCGTGACATACAGCGCTGACAGCAGCACCGTGACATACAGCACTGACAGCAGCACCGTAAGCAGCCCCAGGAGGAAGTCAGCACAGCACAGGGATGGTGTGATCCCCTCATAATAAGAACCCCCAGGAGGAAGTCAGCACAGCACAGGGATAGTGTGATCCCTTCATAATAAGAACCCCCAGGAGGAAGTCAGCACAGCACAGGGATATCATAAGCAGCCCCAGTAGAAATATGACACCGCTCAACCTCTTCAAAGAGGAGGGTAGGGGCATATAGTACGGTGTGCTTTTTTGGGTCAAGGAAGTGAGCCAAATGAATTAAGAAGGTCTGTGTGCTTGATTAAAAAAATAGTTTATAGACATATACATGGTCTACTGGTCACATGTGTTGAATTCCTCCGAGATCCATGCCTCATTCATTTTTAGAAATGTGAGGTAGTTAACACTGTGGTGAGCTAGGCGAGTACGCTTATCGGTCACAATCCCCCCTGCTGCGCTGAACGTCCTTTCGGACAGGACACTGGATGAGGGGCAAGCCAACAGTTCGATTGCAAATTGGGCAAGCTCTGGCCAGAGGTCAAGCCTGCCCACCCAGTAGTCTAGGGGTTCATCACTCCTCAGAGCGTCCACATCGGCCGTTAACCCAATGTAGTCGGACACCTGACGGTCTAGGCGTTCCCTGATGCTGGATCCGGATGACACCTGTCGATGGGTCGGCTGAAAGAATGACCTCATATCCGAAGTCACCAACACATCTTCAAACCGGCCTCTTCTTGCAGGCGCTGTTGGATTGGTACCCGCAAATCCTTCTCTGGGAGTGGGAATTGCTCCTCTGCCAGCGCACGCAAAAGCAGAATGCAGCATTTCTCGAAGCAAGGCCTGGAAGTGCTGCATTCTGACAGCCCTCTGCGACGGCGGTAACATTTCCGCCATTTTGTGTTTGTACCGGGGGTCTAAGTACGTTGCCACCCAGTACTGGTCCTAGACCCTCATGCTTTTTATACGGGGGTCCCTATTAAAACACTGGAGCATGAAGGCCCCCATTTGCACTAAAGTGGAAGCGGTGTGGTGGCCTGGCTCCTGCTCATCATCCAGGATAATGTCGTCCTCTTCATTCTCCTCTCCCCATCCTCGCACAACAGGGATCCCAGAAAGGTTTAAAGCATGCTCTTCTTGCTCCTGCTCATCCGCCCCGGCACCATCCTCCTCTGACTCCTCATCAGACTCCTGTTGTTGACTTGTCTCAGATAGAGTAGCCCCCCCCTGGGAATTCATCCAGCATTGCGACTTCCTCATCTTCCCGCTCCTGCTCCTCCACAGCCTGATCAATGACACGACGCAATGCACGCTCCAGAAAGAAGGCATAAGGTACCATGTCACTGATGGCGCCATGGCTGCGACTGACCAGTTTGGTGATCTCCTCAAATGGCCGCAGAAGTCTGCATGTGTCGCGCATGAGCAGCCACTGGCGCGGTGAAAAAAAACCCAGCTCCCCAGAACCGTTTCTTTCGCAGAGTTCATACAGGTAGACGTTAACTGCACGTTTCTGCTGGAGCAGCCTATCAAGCATATAGAAGGTTGAGTTCCATCGCGTCGGGCAATCGCAAATAAGACGTCTGACCGGCAGATGGTGTCGCCGCTGAATGTCAGCAAGGCGAGCCATGGCCGTGTAAGATCTTCTGAAATGGGCCGAGATTTTCCTTGCCTGCCGCAAGATGTCCTGGACCCCAGGGTATTTGACAAGGAATCGCTGCACGACCAAGTTTAAGACGTGTGCCATGCACGGCACGTGCGTGATTTTGCCCTGTTTCAATGCGCTAAGCAGATTGGCACCGTTGTCACACACCACTTTACCAACTGTCAAATTGAGCGGTGTTAGCCACTCATCTGCCTGTGAACGCAAAGCTGAAAGGAGTGCCGGGCCAGTGTGGCTCTTTGCTTCCAGGCACAACAGACGCAGCACGGCATGGCAACGTCTCACCTGGCATGTGGAATAGGTTCTGGGGAGCTTGGGCGGTGCAGTGGAAGAGACGCTAGCAGCGGAAAAGGAGGAGGCAGCTGAGGAGGAGAGGGAGGAGGATGGAGTAGGAGGAGGAGAAGAAGAGTCAGGCCTGCATGCAATCCGTGGCGGTAAAACCAAATCTACACGGGTGCCACGGGTTACATGCTTGACGGCCGTCAGAAGGTTCACCCAGTGGGCAGTAAAACTGATATACCTTCCCTGCCCGTGTTTGCTAGACCACGTGTCTGTGGTCAGATGTATCTTGGCACCGACACTGTGTGCCAGAGATACATTCACTTGCCGCTGAACATGGCCATATAGCTCTGGGATGCCCTTCTCTGAGAAATACTTCCTTCCTGGGACCTTCCATTGTGGTGTTCCAATGGCCACAAATTTGCGAAAGGCCTCCGAGTCCACCAGTTTATATGGCAGTAGTTGGCGGGCTATGAGTTCTGACAAGCCAGCCGCCAACCGTTGGGCAAGAGGGTTATCCGGCGTCATCATTTTTTTACGCTCAAACATTAGGCCCACGGAAGCCTGCCTTTTTGCAGAAAAATGTGAGCTTGGCGTGATGGAAGGTGGAGTGGAGGACAATTGTGAGGAGAGAGGAGAAGGAGAAGTAGAAGACGAGGCTGGACGGTGAGAGCCTGCAGTGTGGCTTTGTGTGTTCCGTTGCTCCCACTGGGCTCGGTGATGGCTGCTCATGTGCCTTCTTAAGGCGGTCGTCCCTAGGTGAGTATTGGGCTTACCGCGACTAACGCGTTGACTGCAAAGATTGCAGATGGCAACGCTATTGTCAGCAGCGGACACGTTAAAAAAAGCCCACACTGCGGAGCCATGTGCCGGTGTCCTGGGAGCGCCAGATGTGACCGTACATGGTCGATGACTCGCTCCTGATACATTTGCAGTCTGCTTTGTCCCTGCTGTGCAATGTAAGTCATTGCTGCTTCTCCTCCCTATCTGCTGGTCCATATCTCCCTCTGAACTCCCCTCCTCTTCCTCTCTTGTGGGCACCCACGTGACATCACTAGACACGTCATCATCAACGTCACCTTCCCCACCGCTATAAGTAGAGATCTCGGAGTAGGCAGCAACACCGGGGACCAACCTCCTCCTTGGGCTGATCTGGGTACTGGCGTCAGACTGCTGAGTAGCGCTTGTTGCTACCTCCTCTTCCTGATCCAATACCAAGAGTGGCTGCGCATCAGAAATGTCCTCTTGATATGGATCGGAAAATAATTCCAGTGACTCAAGCGGAAGGTATGTGGTGGTGGTGGTGGTGGTCGTGTTGTTGGTGGTAGTGTCTTTGGGGGTGCACATAGCAGAGAGTGAAGAAGAGGGTGCAGATCGAGAGGATGAGGAGGGTGCAGAAGAGTAAGGCTGAGCGAGCCACTCAACCAAGTCTGGTGCATCCTTTAAAGTAATTGAACGCACCTTCTGCAACTTCCCACTTTGGCTCAAGCCTGTTGCTCCTGCCCTACCCCTACCACCCCTGCGGAAGGGCCTGCCTCTTCCTCTGCCTGTCATTTTTTAAATGACCCTGTGACAAAACTCTTAGTCCCTATACCGATGAAGGACTGCTGCAGTATAGGGCAGCGGTCAGCAGTGGTGCACGTCAACCCTATCTATTGTGGACCGATAGCGGTCCTTACAGAACAGCAGACTGTACCGCACTCAAGCCTATGTACCGTAGCACCCTATACCAAGTTACCAGTCCTTATAAGAACTTTTGTGGAACAAGCAGGTTGTGTGTTAGTGATTAGCAGACTGTACGTCAGTCCCTATACCGCTGAAGGACTGCTGCAGTATAGGTGAGCGGTCAGCAGTGGTGCACGTCAACCCTATCTATTGTGGACCTATAGCGGTCCTTACAGAACAGCAGACTGTACCGCACTCAAGCCTATGTACCGTAGCACCCTATACCAAGTTACCAGTCCTTATAAGAACTTTTGTGGAACAAGCAGGTTGTGTGTTAGTGATTAGCAGACTGTACGTCAGTCCCTATACCGCTGAAGGACTGCTGCAGTATAGGTGAGCGGTCAGCAGTGGTGCACGTCAACCCTATCTATTGTGGACCTATAGCGGTCCTTACAGAACAGCAGACTGTACCGCACTCAAGCCTATGTACCGTAGCACCCTATACCAAGTTACCAGTCCTTATAAGAACTTTTGTGGACCAAGCAGGTTGTGTATTAGTGTTTAGCAGACTGTACGTCAGTCCCTATACCGCTGAAGGACTGCTGCAGTATAGGTGAGCGGTCAGCAGTGGTGCACGTCAACCCTATCTATTGTGGACCGATAGCGGTCCTTACAGAACAGCAGACTGTACCGCACTCAAGCCTATGTACCGTAGCACCCTATACCAAGTTACCAGTCCTTATAAGAACTTTTGTGGACCAAGCAGGTTGTGTATTAGTGTTTAGCAGACTGTACGTCAGTCCCTATACCGCTGAAGGACTGCTGCAGTATAGGGCAGCGGTCAGCAGTGGTGCACGTCAACCCTATCTATTGTGGACCGATAGCGGTCCTTACAGAACAGCAGACTGTACCGCACTCAAGCCTATGTACCGTAGCACCCTATACCAAGTTACCAGTCCTTATAAGAACTTTTGTGGACCAAGCAGGTTGTGTATTAGTGTTTAGCAGACTGTACGTCAGTCCCTATACCGCTGAAGGACTGCTGCAGTATAGGGCAGCGGTCAGCAGTGGTGCACGTCAACCCTATCTATTGTGGACCGATAGCGGTCCTTACAGAACAGCAGACTGTACCGCACTCAAGCCTATGTACCGTAGCACCCTATACCAAGTTACCAGTCCTTATAAGAACTTTTGTGGACCAAGCAGGTTGTGTATTAGTGTTTAGCAGACTGTACGTCAGTCCCTATACCGCTGAAGGACTGCTGCAGTATAGGGCAGCGGTCAGCAGTGGTGCACGTCAACCCTATCTATTGTGGACCGATAGCGGTCCTTACAGAACAGCAGACTGTACCGCACTCAAGCCTATGTACCGTAGCACCCTATACCAAGTTACCAGTCCTTATAAGAACTTTTGTGGACCAAGCAGGTTGTGTATTAGTGTTTAGCAGACTGTACGTCAGTCCCTATACCGCTGAAGGACTGCTGCAGTATAGGGCAGCGGTCAGCAGTGGTGCACGTCAACCCTATCTATTGTGGACCGATAGCGGTCCTTACAGAACAGCAGACTGTACCGCACTCAAGCCTATGTACCGTAGCACCCTATACCAAGTTACCAGTCCTTATAAGAACTTTTGTGGAACAAGCAGGTTGTGTGTTAGTGATTAGCAGACTGTACGTCAGTCCCTATACCGCTGAAGGACTGCTGCAGTATAGGTGAGCGGTCAGCAGTGGTGCACGTCAACCCTATCTATTGTGGACCGATAGCGGTCCTTACAGAACAGCAGACTGTACCGCACTCAAGCCTATGTACCGTAGCACCCTATACCAAGTTACCAGTCCTTATAAGAACTTTTGTGGACCAAGCAGGTTGTGTATTAGTGTTTAGCAGACTGTACGTCAGTCCCTATACCGCTGAAGGACTGCTGCAGTATAGGGCAGCGGTCAGCAGTGGTGCACGTCAACCCTATCTATTGTGGACCGATAGCGGTCCTTACAGAACAGCAGACTGTACCGCACTCAAGCCTATGTACCGTAGCACCCTATACCAAGTTACCAGTCCTTATAAGAACTTTTGTGGACCAAGCAGGTTGTGTATTAGTGTTTAGCAGACTGTACGTCAGTCCCTATACCGCTGAAGGACTGCTGCAGTATAGGGCAGCGGTCAGCAGTGGTGCACGTCAACCCTATCTATTGTGGACCGATAGCGGTCCTTACAGAACAGCAGACTGTACCGCACTCAAGCCTATGTACCGTAGCACCCTATACCAAGTTACCAGTCCTTATAAGAACTTTTGTGGACCAAGCAGGTTGTGTATTAGTGTTTAGCAGACTGTACGTCAGTCCCTATACCGCTGAAGGACTGCTGCAGTATAGGGCAGCGGTCAGCAGTGGTGCACGTCAACCCTATCTATTGTGGACCGATAGCGGTCCTTACAGAACAGCAGACTGTACCGCACTCAAGCCTATGTACCGTAGCACCCTATACCAAGTTACCAGTCCTTATAAGAACTTTTGTGGACCAAGCAGGTTGTGTATTAGTGTTTAGCAGACTGTACGTCAGTCCCTATACCGCTGAAGGACTGCTGCAGTATAGGGCAGCGGTCAGCAGTGGTGCACGTCAACCCTATCTATTGTGGACCGATAGCGGTCCTTACAGAACAGCAGACTGTACCGCACTCAAGCCTATGTACCGTAGCACCCTATACCAAGTTACCAGTCCTTATAAGAACTTTTGTGGAACAAGCAGGTTGTGTGTTAGTGATTAGCAGACTGTACGTCAGTCCCTATACCGCTGAAGGACTGCTGCAGTATAGGTGAGCGGTCAGCAGTGGTGCACGTCAACCCTATCTATTGTGGACCTATAGCGGTCCTTACAGAACAGCAGACTGTACCACACTCAAGCCTATGTACCGTAGCACCCTATACCAAGTTACCAGTCCTTATAAGAACTTTTGTGGAACAAGCAGGTTGTGTGTTAGTGATTAGCAGACTGTACGTCAGTCCCTATACCGCTGAAGGACTGCTGCAGTATAGGTGAGCGGTCAGCAGTGGTGCACGTCAACCCTATCTATTGTGGACCTATAGCGGTCCTTACAGAACAGCAGACTGTACCACACTCAAGCCTATGTACCGTAGCACCCTATACCAAGTTACCAGTCCTTATAAGAACTTTTGTGGACCAAGCAGGTTGTGTATTAGTGTTTAGCAGACTGTACGTCAGTCCTTATACCGCTGAAGGACTGCTGCAGTATAGGGCAGCGGTCAGCAGTGGTGCACGTCAACCCTATCTATTGTGGACCGATAGCGGTCCTTACAGAACAGCAGACTGTACCGCACTCAAGCCTATGTACCGTAGCACCCTATACCAAGTTACCAGTCCTTATAAGAACTTTTGTGGAACAAGCAGGTTGTGTGTTAGTGATTAGCAGACTGTACGTCAGTCCCTATACCGCTGAAGGACTGCTGCAGTATAGGTGAGCGGTCAGCAGTGGTGCACGTCAACCCTATCTATTGTGGACCTATAGCGGTCCTTACAGAACAGCAGACTGTACCACACTCAAGCCTATGTACCGTAGCACCCTATACCAAGTTACCAGTCCTTATAAGAACTTTTGTGGACCAAGCAGGTTGTGTATTAGTGTTTAGCAGACTGTACGTCAGTCCCTATACCGCTGAAGGACTGCTGCAGTATAGGGCAGCGGTCAGCAGTGGTGCACGTCAACCCTATCTATTGTGGACCGATAGCGGTCCTTACAGAACAGCAGACTGTACCGCACTCAAGCCTATGTACCGTAGCACCCTATACCAAGTTACCAGTCCTTATAAGAACTTTTGTGGAACAAGCAGGTTGTGTGTTAGTGATTAGCAGACTGTACGTCAGTCCCTATACCGCTGAAGGACTGCTGCAGTATAGGTGAGCGGTCAGCAGTGGTGCACGTCAACCCTATCTATTGTGGACCTATAGCGGTCCTTACAGAACAGCAGACTGTACCGCACTCAAGCCTATGTACCGTAGCACCCTATACCAAGTTACCAGTCCTTATAAGAACTTTTGTGGACCAAGCAGGTTGTGTATTAGTGTTTAGCAGACTGTACGTCAGTCCCTATACCGCTGAAGGACTGCTGCAGTATAGGGCAGCGGTCAGCAGTGGTGCACGTCAACCCTATCTATTGTGGACCGATAGCGGTCCTTACAGAACAGCAGACTGTACCGCACTCAAGCCTATGTACCGTAGCACCCTATACCAAGTTACCAGTCCTTATAAGAACTTTTGTGGAACAAGCAGGTTGTGTGTTAGTGATTAGCAGACTGTACGTCAGTCCCTATACCGCTGAAGGACTGCTGCAGTATAGGGCAGCGGTCAGCAGTGGTGCACGTCAACCCTATCTATTGTGGACCGATAGCGGTCCTTACAGAACAGCAGACTGTACCGCACTCAAGCCTATGTACCGTAGCACCCTATACCAAGTTACCAGTCCTTATAAGAACTTTTGTGGAACAAGTGAGTTGTGAATGTTTAGCAGACTGCAGCAGAAGGGCAGCAGTCAAGTATAATATCCTTTCTATATTTGGAAGAAAGAATATTATACATGTACAAGCCTATTACTGTACCACTGATACCAGTCCTGAAAAGAACCTTTGTGGAACTAATAATAACAGCAAGTCTTTAAAATTACCCTCACTGCCTGACAACACTGCTTCCTTCCTGTCCCTATACAAATTGGCAAAAAAAGAGAACGATTAGTGGTTACTGGAACAGCTCTTTTGTGGACCTTGATAGTAACAGCTAATGATGATGATGATGATGATGATGATGAAAGACTAATCTGGCTGTCCCTGTAGCATACACCGTCCTTTCCCTTTCTCTAAACTAACAAAAGACACTCAGGCTGCTGCAAGAATCAGCAGCACAGCAAACCTATCAACACCTAACACCTATACCAGTCCTGAAAAGAACTTTTGTGTACCAAATAGCTAGTGGTTTATCTCTCCCTACTCCACACAGGAACCTGTCCCTATCTTAACAGAAGAAAGAATGTAAAATGGCCACCGGATCGGGTGTATTTATAGGTTAGGGGGAATGTCCAAGTGTCCATGTGCTGTCATGTCTCAATTGGCTGTCCTGTATCACATGATAAACGTGTCACCAAAGGTTAAAGTTCTTGTATACATTAAACACGTAAGTCCGCCGCGGCGAACGACGGAAAAAGGCGTTCGAACGTGCGGACCGCGAATGTCGGAAATTCGCCGCGAAACGACCGCCGGGCGAAACGTTCGTCCATCACTACCTGTCACCCTCCACTATGGATTGATCTTCTGAGGGGTGGCAAGGGCTACTGCCCATGTGAACAATCCTTAGAAAGCTTTTGTGTGTATTGAGCCTAAAGCCTCATGCACATTTGACGTTATAATAACGTTATAAAAACGATAGTAGCTTTGCAGTGAGTTTTTCAAAGTTTTTGCAATAGCGTTTTTTAGCATTAGCGTTGTTAATGGGATCAGAAACGTTAAAAGCCGCTGGTGAGCCGTGGTTTTTAACATTTATCGACCTTTTTTGACTTTAGAGCTTTTTTACAGCTGGAAAAACTCCTCTCAGAACTCACTAGTTTTGGGTGTTTTTTTACAGCCCAAAAATTCAACAGCCAAAAACAGTTGATAACAACCTATGTGTGCATGGACACATAGGATAACATGCTGAGGAGTTTATTGACTGTAAAAGAAAACGTCTGAAGCCAAAAACAGCAGCTGTAAAAACATCCAGTGTGCATGAGGCCTTACTGTTCTATAGACTCTATCAGCTCCAGGCATCAGGATGGGCATTAGGAGCGCAAGCTGGGCTCCCTATTTTCAAATGACATGTAAACCCTAACAATGAACGACTTCTATGTGATACATTTCCCTCTGTTAAAGCAGAACTCTGGGATTTTCAAAAAATCCCCCATTAGATCAATCCTCCCCCACACACACAAAACACTAAACAGTTATTACATTTGTGAGATTTCTTACCGTTTAAGAGATATGACTGATTGAATTTTCAGGAAGTCAGTTTTACAATTCAAAAAATGCATAATTTTTTCTCTTAGAAGAGTGATTGCATCATATCCTCTTCTCCCGCTCTAACTGTAATCAGACTACATTTCCCATGAATCCTTAGGATTGGAGTGAATGTGGGAGGTACACGAGGCTTGTACATGTAAATGTGAACTCGCCCACTTCAACGTAAATCACACCCCTCATTCTGCAGCCAGCAAGCCGTACATAACACGCAGTATGATAGGTTACAGCCTTGTAAATGCAAAGCATTTTAATATAATATATAATTTATCATATATTTAATAAATACATTTAAATTAATTGAATACATTTAATGCATTTGATATAAATGCAAACAAGTGCATCTTATCAGTGTTCACCAGTGCCGAATGTCAGTGACCACCATGTCAGGGACCACCATGTCATGGACCATCAATGCCACTTGTCGGGGACCATTGTGTCAGGGACCACCAGTGCCACTTATCAGGGACCACCATGTCATGGACCACCAGTGCTGCTTGTCAGAGACCACCAGTGCCATTTGTCAGGGACCACCATGTCAGGGACCACCAGTGCTGCTTATCAGGGACCACCATGTCAGGGACCACCAGTGCAGCTTGTCAGGGACCACCAGTGCCACTTGTCAGGGACCACCATGTCAGGGACCACCAGTGCCGCTTATCAGGGACCACCAGTGCTGCTTGTCAGGGACCACCATGTCAGGGACCACCAGTGCCGCTTATCAGGGACCACCAGTGCTGCTTGTCAGGGACCACCAGTGCCACTTGTCAGGGACCACCATGTCAGGGACCACCAGTGCAGAGTGGGATTATTATCAGTAATTACTTGTATATACACAGCAGGGATCTCCTGTGGTGTCCGGTATTATTATACGAGAACGCAGAGCGCTGATTCCCCGCCCCCCGTTATTATGATTGACAGCGCACTGTTCCTATAATGGCGGGGGGGGGGGGGGATCAGCATCGGTGTTCTTGTATACTATACTTGACACAGTGGGACATCCCTGCTGTGTCATACAAGTAATTATGGTTTGATAATCCCTGCTCTGCACGGAGATAGCAGCCTATTACTGAGGAACTACAGAGCTCAGAAGAACATGGATGGCAAAGTGGGTGAAGGTAGAACATCAGCTTATGCTTTAAATTTACCAATGTAAGGGATTTGTGAGATCTGATAAGTGTTAAAAATGACCTGTTGATCCTGCCAGAAATCTTGTGAGCTGATAACTTCTTGTGTTCCGTGCATGTGCTGACTGTTGTCAGTTACATTAATCCCAGTTACACACATTGCACAAAACTGCATGATTTTTGTGCGCGCTTGCAGAACATGCACAAATGTGTCACACTTGGCGTACCATTCTGCCATTCATTGTTAATAATGATCCAGACGTGGCAAGCAGATGCATGGCTTTCCCATAAAAAATGTAGCAAAATGCACAGTTAAAAAATGCACTAAGCTTAATCCTCAAAAAGGTGCATAAGCTACTTTGTCGCATAGGGCAGCCTATTGCAATGAATGACACGTGTGTGTCAGCAATGCAGGTGATCCTTAATGGTGACTATAGGCATATATATGAGTGAGCTGACTACCCGTTTCCTGCACAGTGACCGAGCTGTCATCAACAGCTCCTGGTCAGCGTTTCCAGTCAGTGGGAGGGTTTCTGATCATATGACTTCTGCGACATGCTATACCGTGATCAGAGAACCTCATCCACATCCCACACTTCACACCTCCTTAAAGGGCTGGTGGGAGCCACTGCCAAACAAAAATGTTACATGCACCTAATGTACGCACCTGATTTTTATGTGATATCAGCCTATCCCCCCACACAGCAGCACCCAGAATAGGGCCAGCACTATTAGCCAGGTGTACTGCTGCCGGGAGTTGTGAAAAATCTGTTGCTGCTCCTTTACCAGCCAATCACAGGCTGAGGACAGGGAGGTGACCAAGCTGTCTTGCTTAAAACGGAACATCACCTAAAAAAAGGGAAGTTCCACATTTCCTCCACCTCCTACCCCTCTTCTACTAAAATTGGATGTTTCTTTTTTTTTCAGGGAGTGGGTACCCAGTTTTGACAGGTACCCGCTGCCACTTTCGCTTGGATCGTCTAGACGATTCGAGCAGATGTTCGCCCCCCACTTCTTCGGACACGTCACAGGTCCCAGAAGGCTGTGGGTCCATTGAGAAAGTGCAGCACTATTCACACCTGTGCAGCTTGAAACTGGTCAGGAAGCACCAGGAAGTCATAGCTGGCTTCCCACATCCAAGATGGCTGCACCAGGGACCCGAAGACCAACAAAGAACTGACTGGGGTGGGCACACACTGGATCCCTGGACTGGTGTGTGCATTTTCACTTAAAGTCAGCAGCTACAGTATGTAACAAAAACACACAGGGGGGGCCCCACAAAGTGCAATATTTGTAAGAAGCAGCCAAATAAACACATGTTCCATAAGAATGTGAATATCTAGTAGTATGCACAGAGGAATCACCCAGGTTCCAGGTCGGTAGCCAGCCGCTGCTGGTGGTGTCTGATGGTGCGAGCCGGGTCACCACATATTGGATATAGAGAAGGACTTTCGTAACCATTTTTGTAACGCAAAAGTGATGTCATGCCTCTGAGGATGATCTTGTTGCCCTGGTAATGCGTTTCGGAGAGCCAATCAGCTCCTTTACCAAACCAAGTGCTCCACAGTGGTTACGGAAATCCTCCTCTACATCCGATGATTGGTGACCCGGCTGGCACCATCAGAAGCCACCAGCGGCGGCTGGCTGCCGACCTCCAACCTGGGCGATCCCTGCGCATGCGCCGTAGACAGCGGTGCCTGCCTTTCTGCAAATATCTCCTAAACTGTGTAGGTTTAGGAGATATTTCTTGGACCTACAGGTAAGCCTTAATCTAGGCTTACCTGTAGGTCAAAGTGTGTTGTAAGGGTTTACAACCTCTTTAATACTACTAGATATGCACATTCTTGTGGAACACATGTGAGTGTTTATTTGGCTGCTCCATTAAAGGTCTTACAAATATTGCACTTAGAGGCACCCCCTTTGTGTTTTTGTTGTCTTAGGCCCCTTTCACATGGACGATCCATTCAGGTCCACCTGTCAGTTTTTCAGGCGGCCCTGAACGGATGCTCCATAGAGCTCTATGGAGTGTTGGATGTCAGCGGTGACATGTCCGCTGACATCCGACCCGCTCCGATCCGAAAAAGTGTGACGGAGGAAAAATCTATTTTTCCATCCGTCATCGGATCGGGTGACGGCGGACACTGCAGTCCATCGTCATCCGATCTCCCATAGGGGAGAGCGGCACTCTGATAGGTCAATCCCTGCGCAGTGTGCAGAGACAGACCTGTCATCTTCCTGCTCAGCGGAGATCACTCTGGCGATCCCCATCGAGCAAGCGGATATCCACAGGGCGGATCAGCACTGATCCGTCCCGTATGAAAGGACCCTTACAGAGATCCTTTCCTGTCTCTGGGAGGAGCTGCCAACCTAGTGCTCTCTTGATACTCTAGATACTCTTCGTTGCCCCCATTTTGCTAAACCCCGTTCCTGCACAGTGATGATACACCGAGAAGGGGGCAAGTAGACATCTTGTTACACCCACCAGAGCTTTGCATTTCACAGTTATTTTTAACAAGAAACAGAGCTTATATGGGGAAATAACTTATTTAGAAATCCATCGGACTGTTTACATGTTGAATTATAAAAGCAGTGGTGTTCTGTCACATTAGCAAACCTGTGAGATCAGCAGGCTTGCCGCTGCTTTTAAAATACGACATCTAAACAGTCAATCGGATTTCTAAATACTCTATTTGAATTTATAAGCTCAGTTTACTGTTAAAAATAACAGTGAAATGCAAAACTCCAGTGGGTGTAACAAGATGTCCGCTTGCCCCCTTCTCGATGTATAGCTACAGTGGAGGAGTGCGAGGTGTAGCAAGATGGCGGCAATGAAACGTCACTTCCATTACACATTCTGACTAGGGTTGCCACCTTTTCTTCAAGTCAAGTCAAACCTGAACACTTTAGCGGTGCACAGAAATATTTTTTTATAGTATGAACTATACATATAATTTGCAATTAAATAACATTTCGAATCAAATGAAATTAATCACAAGAGTCCCCCTTTACATTAGAGTCCACAGAGTTCCCCTTTTACATATGAAATTGTAGAGTTCCCTTTCGCTGTAAGTGGGGAGGGGGGGGGGGCTCTGCAGACTCTGATGTAAGGGAGAACTCTGGGGACTCTAA
Source organism: Lithobates pipiens (assembly GCF_037356315.1). Taxonomy (NCBI): domain Eukaryota; kingdom Metazoa; phylum Chordata; class Amphibia; order Anura; family Ranidae; genus Lithobates; species Lithobates pipiens. The sequence continues at coordinate 80,947,057 of NW_027507791.1, read as the reverse complement.
CATAAGAGATGCTCTGGGAACCCTGATCTAAGAGGGAACACTGAGAACTCTGATCTACGGAGAGGATTTTGATGTAAGGGGGAAATCTGAGAACCCTGATTTACTTTAGTGTACTCACTCAGAGGCAGGAGAGAGAAGGGGGGGAGAGACTTCAGCCAAAGACAGGGATGGATGGTGAGCTCACTCACCCCTTGGCAGTCAGCACCTCTCATACTAGGTATAAAAGTAATGCTATTACAAGATAAGGAAAATACATGTTGTAAAGGTGCACTTGTTTAGTTGTTTTAATGTGGCGAATTTACTTTCCAAGAAAATTACAAAACAAATTTCCGAAAAATTGTAACCAAATAAAAAAATAAATAAAATGTAAATAAGAGCTATAAAAATAAGCACTGTAGAAATACAAGTACAACATAAAATAAAGGTTTCTTTTGCTTTTAATTTAAATTAAATTAAAAGTTTTAAAGATTTTAAAGTGGTTGTAAACCCTTACAAACCACTTTGACCTACAGGGAAGCCTAGATTAAGGCTTACCTGTAGGTCCAAGCAATATCTCCTAAACCTATATGGTTTAGGAGATATTTGCCCGAAAATGGGCCCTGAGCGCGGCATTCTCAGCGACGGAGCTGCCGCGCGTGTCGGCTCCCGTGCACATGCGCGGGAGTGACGTCATCGCGGCTTCGCCGAATGACAGCGGCAGAGCTGCGAGACCCCACCAACAAGATGGATGCGGCGGACTACAGGGGACAGCGGCGACTTCGCATGCATGAACAGTATGCCGGAGGACAACACCATACTCAGAAGATTTACCCAAGGAAACATTTGTATTAAGATGCTCTTGTGAACAAAAATAAATAAATAGAAAATACAGTCAAACAGATTGACAGAAAAATGTAATATTACAAATAAGTCTATATGGATATGGTTAGCCCAGAGGAAAGATAAACTATATTACCAAAAGTATTGTGACACCTGCCTTTGCATGCACATGAACTTTAACCACTTGCCAACCAGCCACCGCAGTTGTACTTCGGCGGAATGGCATGGCTGGGGGAAATTACGTTATGTTAGGTCACTTCGCCCTGTGGCCATTAGGGGCACCCAATGCCAGTGTCCGGTGGTCACAATCACTGCCTGGCTCCCGCGATCGCTGCTGACACACTGAGAACCAGGATCTGGGGGGGGGGGGGGGTGAGAGACAGATCTTTCATCTCCCCTATACAGTCTTCTCCCCCTTTGGTTAGAACTAGGGATGAGCTCGGTGTTCGACTCGAACACGGGCCGTTCGCCTGTTCGGCGAATTCAGAACTTTGTGAACCGTTCGCACAAAATTTGTACGGCCCATATTGCACTATGCCATCGCAGTGCATTGCTGGCTCATGATTGGCCAAGCATGCAATGTGACCCTGAATTCTTGGCCAATCACATCGCCGGCAGCGAAGGAGAGCCATAATTGGCCACAGGCAATTATAGCTCAGGGGGGTTTAGTACACGCCCCACACTATATAAGGCCGCCAGCGCAACGGCCTTGTGTAGTGTGTTGGCGAGCAGGGGAAGAGCAAGATAGGCAGGGACAGTGTCTTTTTGCTTGGGAACTTAGCGCTGTTACAGTGGGTGTTGTGTGCCTCCTACACAGTATACACTTGACGCTACCCCTTATTGCTGGTGTTGTTCTGTTGCATATCTTGCACCTTTAAAATGAGCACTTTTGATTTCGAACGTTCGAGTCCCATAGACTTTAATAGGGTTCTAAAATTCGTATGAATTTTAGGTCCGTTCGAAGGTTCTGGTGCGAACCGAACCGGGGGGGGGGGGGTGTGTTCGGCTTATCCCTAGTTAGAACACACACTAGGGAACACAGTTAACACCTTGATCGCCCCCTAGTGTTAACCTTTTCCCTGCCAGTGACATTTTTACAATAATCCATGCATTTTTATAGCACTGATCGCTGTATAAATGACAATGGTCCCAAAAATGTGTCAAAAGTGTCCGACGTGTCCATCATAATGTTGCAGTCCCGATAAAAATTGAAGATCGCCGCCATTAATAGTAAAAAAATAAAAAATAAATGCCATAAACTATCCCCTATTTTGTAGACGCTATAACTTTTGCGCAAACCAATCAATATACACTTATTGCGATTTTTGTTACCAAAAATATGTAGAAGAATACATATTGGCCTAAACTGAGGAAAAAAAAGTTTTAATATATTTTTGGGGGATATTTATTATAGCAAAAAGTAAAAAATACTGCTGTTTTTTTCAAAATTGTCGCTCTTTTTTTGTTTATAGCGCAAAAAATTTAAATCACAGAGGTGATTAAATACCACCATAAGAAAGCTCTATTTGTGGGGAAAAAAAGACATCAATTTTGTTTGGGTGCAACGTCGCACGACCGTGCAATTGTCAGTTAAATTGATGCAGTTCCAAATCGCAAAAAGTGCTCTGGCCAGGAAGGGGGTAAAATCTTCCAGGGCTGAAGCGGTTAATGGAATCCCAGTCTTAGTCCGTTGGGTTCAATACTGAGTTGGCCCATCCTTTGTGGCTATAACGGCTTCAACTCTTCTGGGAAGGCTGTCCACAAGGTTTAGGAGTGTGGCCATTCTTCCAGAAACACATTTGTGAGGTCAGGCACTGATGTTGGATGAGAAGGCCTGGCTCGCAGTCTCCGCTATAATTCATCCCAAAAGGTGTTCTATTGTGTTGAGGTCAGGACTCTGTGCAGGCCAGTCAAGTTCCTCCGTCCCAAACTTGCTTATCCAAGTCTTTATGGACCTTACTTTGTGCACTGGTCCAAATAATTTGGTGGAGGGGGGATTATGGTGTGGGGTTGATTTTCAGGGATTGGGCTTGGCCCCTTAGTTCCAGTGAAGGGAACACTTAAGGCGTCAGCATACCAAGACATTTTGGACAATTTCATACTCCCAACTTTGTAGGAAAAGTTTTGGGATGGCCCTTTCCTGTTCCAACATGACTGCTTACTAGTTCACAAAGTAAGGTCCATACAGACATGGATGTCCGAGTTTTGGGTGGAGGAATTTGACTGGCCTGCACAGAGTCCTGACCTCAACCCAATAGAACACCTTTGGGATAAATTAGAATGGAGACTGTGAGCCAGACCTTCTCGTCCAAAAAATCTGTGTCTATGTTCAAACATTCCTATAGACACACTCCTAAACCTTGCGGACAGCCCTTCCAGAAGAGTTGAAGCTGTTATAGGAGCATAGGGTGGGCCAACTCAATAATGAACGGACTAAGACTGGGATGTCATTAAAGTTCATTTGCTCAGTTTACTATGCTTCAGTTATGAATGAACACAGTAAGTGAGTGTGTTCACTGTGTTCATTTAGAAAAGAAAGTCACTGGTAAATTACATATTTATTAGCCCCCTCCCCCGCTCTCCATCCTGAAGCATCCCCCGCAGCAGCTGGGAGGGAGAGGAGAGGAGGGAAGCCAGCAGCACTATGGGGCAGGGGGCCAACACTGGGGCAGCCCGGGCAGTAGGCGGAATCTGCACTAGTGCACATAGTGATTAGGGTGTGCCCAGGCACACCTGGCACACCCCATGCGCACGCCTATGAGTGTATGCAGAAGGTCCTTTTAGTAGAGTTCTATAATTATTACCTTTTGTATAAGGTTATTTATGTTTTTTTCTAATTGTAAAAAAAAAAAATTAAAAATCATCAGCTACAAATGCTGCAGCTGCTGACTTTTAATAATCAGACACTTACCTGTCCCAGGGTCCAGCTATGCGGGGGATCAAAGCCCCACTTGTCTCCCCTCTGCTCGGCGGCACTGGCATTTTAACTGTGGGTGCCCGGTTGTAGCTTCACCGCCAGGGCACCAACTGCACATGCGCCAGCCGCGCTGTGAGCCGTGACTGGCCGTGCAATCATCTGGGACATGTGACGTGTCCCAGATGATTGCCTAGAGGGAGGGGGGGGGAGAGGTGATCTCCCTTCCTGCACCGAGGGAAGTGACGTCAGGAGCCCAGGCGCTGAAGGAGGCAGATTTCAAGGGACCCCCTAGCAACAGGCATACAAAGGTTAGTAAAAACATTTTTTTTTTTTCAATTTTGTTTTCCTTTTTTCATGTACATTAATGAAATTTTTATTTTTATTTTTTGGGGGTAGAAATCCACAGCAGCATTTTTAATCCTAAATACAATACATATATTGTAATACTGACATATAATCACACACACAGGTTGGACTTGATGGACTTGTGTCTTTTTTCAACCTCACCTACTATGTAACTATATCATGTCTACAGGTGCATCCATAATAAAACCCAACAGATGGGAGTTAAAATACAAAAATTATAATCCCTAAATTATAACTTTGTGCTATAGGTTGGGTGTGACCGTTCGTCACCTTCGGGAGTTCCTGTTCCTCCTACAAATGAAGAAATTCAACAGGAAAACTGGGAACCCTCCTAAGAGCAGTGATGGATGTTCAGACCTGAGAGCGAGAACATGCCACACTGAATGGGTTAATAAATGGCATAAATCAGGTACTGTATGCCATTGTGATTGCTTCTCATTAGGGATGAGGTCGGCATCCGACTCGAACACGGGCCGTTCGCCTGTTCGGCAAATTCAGAACTTTGTGGACCGTTCGCAGCAAATTCGTGTGGCACGAACGGCCCACAATGCACTACGCCATCGCAGCGCATTGCTGGCTCATGATTGGCCAAGCATGCACTGTGACCCCGCATGCTTGACCAATCACATTGGCCTGCAGCGAGGAGAGCCATAATTGGCCACAGGCAGGGTGCTCATAGACCATTTATATACCCTAATGAGCCCATGATCCAATCCAATACACCACTAGCATTGCTGTTATCCGAAGTATAATTGGAATTTGACCCATATGTTGTTAGATTTTAACAAGCAGCTTGTGACAGGTGACATTGCAAGTGGACAATCCACAACTTGTGGCAGGTGATGTGGCAAGTGGACAATCCACCACTTGTGGCAGGTGACGTGGCAAGTGAGATTGCAAGTGATGTGGCAAGTGGACAATCCACAACTTGTGGCAGGTGACGTGGCAAGTGGACAATCCACAATTTGTGTAAGATGACGTTGCAAGTGGACAATCCACAACTTGTGGCAGGTGACGTTGCAAGTGGACAATCCACAACTTGTGGCAAGTGAAGTGGCAAGTGGACAATCCACAACTTGTGTCAGGTGACGTGGCAAGTGGACAATCCACAACTTGTGGCAGGTGACGTGGCAAGTGGACAATCCACAATTTGTGTAAGATGACGTTACAAGTGGACAATCCACAACTTGTGGCAGGTGACGTTGCAAGTGGACAATCCACAACTTGTGGAAAGTGAAGTGGCAAGTGGACAATCCACAACTTGTGTCAGGTGACGTGGCAAGTGGACAATCCACAACTTGTGGCAGGTGACCTGGCAAGTGGACAATCCACAATTTGTGTAAGATGACGTTGCAAGTGGACAATCCACAACTTGTGGCAGGTGACGTTGCAAGTGGACAATCCACAACTTGTGGCAAGTGAAGTGGCAAGTGGACAATCCACAACTTGTGTCAGGTGACGTGGCAAGTGGACAATCCACAACTTGTGGCAGGTGACCTGGCAAGTGAAATGGCAAGTGATGTGGCAAGTGGACAATCCACAACTTGTGGCAGGTGACGCAGCAAGTGGACAGTCCACAACTTGAGGCAGGTGATGTGCCAAGTGATGTGGCAAGTGGACAATCCACAACTTGTGTCAGGTGACATGGCAAGTGGACAATCCACAACTTGTGTCAGGTGACGTTGCAAGTGGACAATCCACAACTTGTGGCAGGTGATGTTGCAAGTGGACAATCCACAACTTGTGGCACGTGATGTGGCAAGTGATGTGGCAAGTGGACAATCCACAACTTGTGTCAGGTGACGTTGCAAGTGGACAATACACAACTTGTGGCAGGTGACGTTGCAAGTGGACAATCCACAACTTGTGGCAGGTGACGTTGCAAGTGGACAATCCACAACTTGTGTCAGGTGACGTGGCAAGTGACATGGTAAATGGACAATCCACAACTTGTGGCAAGCGACGTGGCAAGTGATGTGGCAAGTGAACAATCCACAACTTGTGGCAGGTGATGTGGCAAGTGATGTGGCAAGTGATGTGGCAAGCGGACAATCCACAACTTGTGGCAGGTGACGTGGCAAGTGGACAGTCCACAACTTGTGGCAGGTGACGTGGCAAGTGGACAGTCCACAACTTGTGGCAGGTGACGTGGCAAGTGACATGCTAAATACAAGTACACTGCTGCTCTCACAGCTGCTGCTACTCACTGTGGTCTCACATAATAGCTGAAATAGTTAAATAATACTGTTTTTGAGCTTGGGGAGGGTCTTATGAGGTTATCTTATATAAACGCTTCTAAACGCAAACGCGGCTAAACGCGGAATGCAAACGCAGCAAAACAGGGGTTTCTAACCGCTGGTTTCAGCTTTTAAAAACATGTGTTCAGCAGAGTTTGCACCAGCGTCTCGTGTGCATGGGGCCTTAACTTGACACATTGTAACCCACGTTTAAAACGTCTGTTTTTCCGCGTTTATCGGCGTTTGCGTTTAGATGCGATTGAAAGCATTTTATTTTATTTTTTTAAATAGGCAAGAATGAAAAATGCCTGTAAACGAAGCGCGACTAAACAGGAGTATTAGGTGATGTTGCAAGTGGACAATCCACAACTTGTGGCAGATGATGTTGCAAGTGGACAATCCACAACTTGTGGCAGGTGATGTGGCAAGTGACGTGGCAAGTGGACAATCCACAACTTGTGTCAGGTGACGTTGTAAGTGGACAATCCACAACTTGTGGCAGGTGCCGTGGCAAGTGAGATGGCAAGTGATGTGGCAAGTGGACAATCCACAACTTGTGGCAGGTGACGCAGCAAGTGGACAGTCCACAACTTGTGGCAGGTGATTTGCCAAGTGATGTGGCAAGTGGACAATCCACAACTTGTGGCAGGTGATGTGGCAAGTGACATGGCAAGTGGACAATCCACAACTTGTGTCAGGTTACGTTGCAAGTGGACAATCCCCAACTTGTGGCAGGTGATGTGGCAAGTGGACAATCCACAACTTGTGGCAGGTGACGTTGCAAGTGGACAATCCACAACTTGTGTCAGGTGACGTGGCAAGTGACATGGCAAGTGACATGGCAAATGGACAATCCACAACTTGTTGCAGGTGACGTGGCAAGTGGACGCGATGCATTTAGATGCGATTGAAAGCATTTTATAAATTTTTTTAAATAGGCAAGAATGAAAAATGCCTGTAAACGAAGCGCGACTAAACAGGAGTTACCACGTTTAGATGTGTTTGACAACTGAAACATCGGAAACTTCGGCGTCTGAACTAATTTTTTTGCCTTCAAAGAAAAGCCTCTAAAGCAACTGCCTAAAAACGACATTAAACGAACCTGTGTACATGTACACATAAGAGAACATTGGATGAGATCAGGGGCAGATGAAAAAATCATCCGCCTCTGAATGTCCGTTTAGCAGCAGCAGTTTACATGAGGCCTTAAAGGGGTTGTAAGGGCTCGTGTTTTTTCACCTTAATGCATCCTTTTTTACTTATCCGTTTTACTTACCTGAGCCCCTTCATCTTTTTCGGCGCCGTCCTTCTCTCCACGGAGCCCAGCTTTGATTGAATAGATTGATAGCAGCACAGCCATTGGCTCCCACTGCTGTCAATCAAATTCAATGATGCGGGTGCCAGGGGGCGAGTCATAAATTCGGCTTCTATGGACACTGAATGAATGACTCGGGAACATACCCGCAAGGTAACCCCCTCGGAAGAGCTCTTCTCCGAGGGAGTTATCTAATGTGGGGAGGAGCCGCGAGAGCCTCCGGGGGACCCTAGAAGAGGATGTTCGGGGCCACTCTGTGCAAAACGAGCTTCATAGTGGAGGTAAGTATGATATGTTTGTTATTTAAAGGGGAGGGCCACCCTAAAAAACCAAACTATATTAAAATTTTCCAAAATAAATAAATAAATAAATAAATAAAAATGTTAAACTTACCAGAAATGCCTGTTTCTAGGCAGATCGTACTAATCTGCCTCTTCCTACTCGGCGGTGATCTTCTCTGGTCTTCTCCTCCTCGCGTTGTCTTCTGGGGAATGGGGCTCTGTGTGTGCTGAGCGATTCATGCATGCGCAGTAGGAAACGGGCAGCGAAGCAGCAAGGCTCCACTGCCTGTTTCCCTTAGATAGAATGGCGGCGCCGGGACCCGAGAGCCGAGGGATGGGTCGGCCTCGGGCGGCCGACATCGCGGGCACCCTGGACAGGTAAGTGCGCTTATTAAAAGTCATCAGCTACAGTGTTTGTAGCTGCTGACTTAAAAAAAAATAATAATAATTTCAGCTGGCCCTCCCCTTTAACAAAAAAAACAAAACAAAAAACGAAGCTTTAGTATCACTTTAATTTTGTCATTGGGATATGTCCCCCATGGCAGTGCCCAGTTGCCCTTTTGTTTGACAATAGCTGGCTTTATAGTCCTACAGTTACCCAGAAGTGAATAACATGATTCTGTGGAGAAGTTTGGAAATTTCCGTGGCAGATTCACTCATTATCCTATTGGTAATGAACAGTTACTCTCGTGCAAATTGAGGACGGGCGTTTACCGGTATGTTGTTAGCCGACCGGTTTACTATCCATGTTGAAAGAACCTTACCTACTGTATATGTAAGTGATATTTTTTATTTTAAATAAACATTAGTCTGGTTTTACCTATGGCGAACATTTCCTTTTTAGGGACTATATGAACTTGATTGTTGAGTGAGGACCCTGGATCCCTGAGACCATCCAAGTCCATCCACCCCTTAGTAATGTTCAGAGGCTGCTGTGATTGGATCTGCCATTGGGTTGCTATCCCTAAAGGAAAAGGCCCTGGTTGGGTATTAGCCACAAGCAAGCTGCTGACAGTGCACTCTGTGTGGTGGTGGAGTCACAATTGTCTATGTGATCGTGGTATTCGCAAGAGGAGGACTTTAACCACTTCAGCCCCGGAAGATTTTACCCCCTTCCTGACCAGAGCGCTTTTTTGTGATTCGACACTGCGTCGATTTAACTGACAATTGCACGGTCGTGCGACCTTGCACCCAAACAAAATAGCGATTTTTATTTTTTGTGCTATAAACAGAAAAAGAGCAACAATTTTGAATAAAAAAGCAATATTTTTCACTTTTTGCTATAATAAATATCCTCAGTTTAGGCCGATATTTATTCTTCTACATATTTTTTGTAAAAAAAAATCGCAATAAGTGTCTATTGATTGGTTTGCACAAAAGTTATAGCTTCTATAAAATAGGGGCATTTTTATTATTAACTTTGTTTTTATTAGTAATGGCGGCAATCTGCAATTTTTATCATGACTGTGACATTATGGCGGACACATCAGATACTTTTGACACTATTTTTAAGACCATTGTCATTTATACAGCGATCAGTGCTATAAAAATGCACTGATTACTGTGTAAATGACACTGGCAGGGACGGGGTTAAACACTAGGGGGCGATCAAGGGGTTACGTGTGTCCTAGGGAGTGATTCTAACTGTAGGGGGGATGGGCTCACTACAACATGACAGCGATCATTGCTCCCAATGCCAGGGAGCAGTAATCTCTGTCATGTCACTAGGCAGAACAGAGAAATGCCTTGTTTACTAGACAAGTGTGAAAGTAGCCTTACTGCAGACGGGCGGCAGCTGCAAGCTAGGCAATGTAACTGTATGTCGCCCAACTCCTGGGTTTGCGGAGCGCATACACGCACTCCCTGCTGACTTGTGCTGTGATTAAACACAGCATGAGTTTGTGAGCAGGTTACAGCCAATGATTATGACTGTACACCTACTGATCAGCTGTGGCCAATCACAGCACAGAGTTCTGTGTTTACAAACACACAGAACTCTGTACACGGACAGGGATCTAGCTATTTATTCTTCCCAAAACAACTCTGAGTTCAGGGAGAAAAAGCAGCCAGATCTGTGAGTTAGACCCCTGTCACACTGTGGCGCTTTGCAGACGCTACATCGCTTAAAATAGCGCCTGAAGGAGCCGCTGCTGTGTCTCCAATGTGAAAGCCCCGAGTGCTTTCACACTGGATCGGTACGCTGGCAGGACGGTAAAAAAAGTCCGGCTAGCAGCATCTTTGGAGCGGTGAAGGAGCGGTGTGTATGCAACTCCTCCACCTCTCCTGGCCATTGAAATGAATGGGGCAGTGCGGCTATACAGCAGCAGTGCTTTGCGGTGGTTTTAACCCTTTCTCGGCCGCTAGCTGGGGAGTAAAACAGCTCTGCTAGCGGCCAAATACCGCAGCTAAAACTACGGTAAAGCGCTGTTTTACTGCCGGTGCATGCATCGCCCCAGTGTGGAAGGGGCCTAAAATCAGCACACATTACACTCATTAGGCACACAGTTAACCCCCTGATTGCGCCTAGATGTTAACCCCTTTCCAGACAGTGTCAGTGTACAGTGTTATCACTGATCACTGTATTAGTGTCACTAGCAATGTCAGTGTCAGTCAGTTAACGTCCCTCCCAGATAGTGTCTGTTAGCACCAGATTGCATGCCACACTATCACAGTCACACTATAAATCACGGATCACCACCATTTCTAGAATAGCGTCTATAGTTGTGTAAATTCCATTATATATAACTTTCACACAAACCAATTAATATACACTTATTGGGATTTTTTTTTTTTTTTTAACCAAAGACATTTAGTAGAATACATTTTGGCCTCTTTTATAACAGAAATGTTTGGCCTTTCTTTGTTTATATAATAAATTTAAAAAAACGGTGGTGATTAAATGCCACTAAAAGAAAACTCTATTTGTGTAAACAAATTAATATAAATTTCATTCACAGTGTTGCATGACCGAGAAAATGCTAATTAAAATGCTCTAGTCATGAAGGGGGTAAAACATTCAAAATCAGTCTGTATGTGCAGCAAAGCATGCTTGCTATACACAGTATGGAACCCAAGGGGTTAACCCTCCACATTGTGTAAAAAGGCTATTTGATTCTGTCTTCTCCGATCCTTCCCTTCTTCCACAGTCCTCAATACATCTCCTGATAGTACAGAGACTTGGAGGCATCCTGCACATGCCCAGTTTTTTTATTTTACTTTTTTGAATGATGGATGCATGTGATCAGCACTGCCCAGACAGAAGGTCAGGGGTCCTGCAGCCTCAGAGGACAGTCAGAGGAGAATGAAAACTCCTCCTACAAGCTTTAATGAGTGCTCGGTCGGCCACCAATAGAAGTCACAAGACTGCTATATACTTCTGATGAGAAAGGGTATTTAGCAGTTTAAATTTACTAAAATAATTGCATTTCCATGTTTTGTGTACTGTGGGAGACCAGATATAGTGAATGCAGGCTCCTGGGTTTTGTAACACTTTAGGGCTTTATTCATACTTTGAAGTGTAGTTATAAAAAAATGCAGAACTGTTTGCCTATCAAAACTGCATGTAAATTAGTTCTGTTTGAATGGGGCAAAATGTAATATTCAAATCTAAAATCATTGAAAAAAACAAACAAACATTGTGCGTGGGAAAAGTACTGCATTACGACCAACAGAAGGAGCTGAGACATACTTATTTCCTATGATACTTAGGTCCATCTAGTGGCCACAATGTGGTATTTTCCCAATTCACACTTCGCAAATAATAACATACAATCTGCATTCAATTTTGCGCCGTTGTCACAGAACAAATGTACATGCAGTTGCAATGAACACACAGCTATGCAAACTTTGTGTTGCTTTAATGCATATTCTTTAACAAAGTGCATTATCACTCAATAATAATGCTGTGTTAGGGCAGCTTATTCATTTAAATGGGCTGGCAGAGCACCTTATCCATGACAAAATCAGACATGATCTCTTGTGTTAGAATTGACCACTCTTGCAACAGTGCATTGGGTTGCTTTTCAAAGAGGAACTAAACCCTCCAATCCTTTTCAGCCATAAAAGCTGTCATCTTAGCTTCTGTTTGATTTGCAACTGCCATGGTGCTGTTTGGCTGAGAGCACAAGCAAATGTGGCAGTTAGCATTCCAGGCATTCTGGTAGGGCTTTGGATAAGGGGGTACCACTGGTCCTCCTTTATGGGGTCTGAGTCAGCAGGGGGCACAGGCAGCAGGGTGCCTTGGGGGTGGGCATGGAGGGTGATTGGCGCAGTGGGAAGCAGGGGTACTTACTGGAACAAATCCCCTCTACGGCTCTCTGCAGCAGCTGAAAACTGGCTTATTTTCCTCTCCCTCCCATTGGCTTTCAGCTACTGCAGAGAACCCTACAGGGAATCGGTTCCAGTAATTGCCCCCTCCCATCACACCAATTACCCTCCATGTGCACCATATGTTTCCCTCTGTTGCCTGGACCCCCCACCACCCCTCCTTCTTCCCAGCCCTGCCAGGCTTCCCTACTCCCCTTCACATGGGAAGCTGCAAGCACACAATAGGATCCTTCAGTATGGAGAATGGGGGAAGGGTCTGGTAAATATTTAATAGCCCTTTTCTTTCCTGAATGAACACAATGAGTGATCAGTACTGATCCATGCATGCTGGCAATGTAACTGTTTTTTTAAACTGTTAAATTGATGAGTTTAGTTTCTCTTTAAAATGAATGGCATTACATTGCATCTGTCACGTACCTTATAACAGAGCCTGACGTGTAGAAGGAGACTTCTCTTACAGCCTTGGCTCATTGGCCACTGGAGTTGCGACAGTGGCCGCGAGAGCACAGTAAGGTAGGAGTGCCTGCGGAATTCCTTTTTATTGTATAGATGTGCAGCTCATGAGCCAGCAGACCAGGCTGGGTGGTGAGCAGCAGGTGGCAGCAGGTGGCAGCAGGTGCGGATGTACAGCAGATGCAGGACAGCGTAACCAGGTAGTGGATGGAGCAAGACTGGAGCAGGGTCAGAAAAGCCGGGTCAATCACAGACAGGGCTGGTGCAAGGATTTTTGACACCCTAGGTGAAACCGCATTTTGCTGCCCCCGATGGTACCACCCCTAACTCCACCCCCTTTCTCCTGCCCATATATTCCCCACCTTTTTAATGAAGTGCCCATCAATGCAGCCTACCAGCGCCCATCAATGCAGCCTCACCTGCACCCATCAAATGCAGTCTACCAGAGCCCATCAATGCAGCCTACCAGTGCCCATCAATGAACGTTTACTTGCTTCCATTCATTCAGGAGATGGGACACAGACACAGTACTCTGCCGCCGCTGACACTACGCTGATGCTGAGATTCAGTTACTTGCTGCAGAGAGAAGAGAGTATGAACACCAGTGGCCTGGTGTCCTAGGCAGCAGGGCGCCCTAGGAGTCTGCCTAGTTTGCCTAGTAATAGCTCCGGCTCTGATCACAGATAATCAGATATGGCATAAGCAGTAAGCAGAGATTGGTCAGTAGACAGGCAGAGGTTGGCAGCGGGATATCAGGTGCAATAGCAGGTATAACAAGGTTAAGGCAAGCCGGGGTCTGGAATGGAGATAAGCATGTGTAGTCAAGGAAGCCGTGTCAAACACAGGTAATCAGATGCAGATACAGGATCAGACTCAGGTAAAGCTGCATATCTGACAGCATTGTACTATTGCAACTGCTGTCTTTATAAAGGCCATTTGGCGCCAGCAGTAATGGCTAACGTGCGTGCATATTTTTGCACATGCGCATATGCCTTCACCTGCTAGCGCTAATGTTCCCGTGAATGCTCACAGGCATTAACCTATGCCCGGTAAGATGGGCACCTGCAAATGCACGTCTGCGCATGCCATATCCCTGACAGCATTGCAGTTTGTGTGTTATCATGTGTTGTAGTAATGCATTAATGTGAATGGGTTTTAATGGCATATCTACTAATAAAATACGCCAATGTTTCACAGATATGACATAGGCTGGAAAACTGCTGGAAGTGTTTGGAAGAACTCAGTACTTTAACGTTGTCTTGTGTATTGGATCATCTGAGACAGACAAGTATCACTTTGAAAAAAAAAGTAATAGAATTATATCATCAATAGTCAAATCTTGTCACTGCCGGTAGAGCAAACTGTAGAGCTTTGTGTTACACAAATAATACTAAATGCAGCACCCTGTCTGCTGGACTCCTGCACAGGAAGTTTGTGGGAAATAGTTCAGACAATACTGAAAAGGGGAAAGTATCACTTCCTTTTTACAAAATTCGAAACCTAAATAGATCTGTGACAAGCTGTTATTGCGTCATCAGTCTAGTATTTTAAAGTGTACCTCCACTTTTCGACGAATTATCATATAACGCCGGGTTCAAATATATTCTATTTATTGTCTTCTCTTGTGTCTCCAGGTTCTCAAAATATCATTTGAAGCCAGATAGAAACTTGGCTTGCTATTCCACTTATCTGTGAGCTTTCTATTCTAGTGGCTGTTCTTAAAGCGGAGTTCCGCTTAAAAAAAAAAAATTTAAGTCAGAAGCTACAAATACTGAGGCTGCTGACTTAATAATTGGACTCTTACCTGTGCCAGGGTCCAGCGATATGGGGGAATGAAGCCCTACTCTTCTCCCCCTCCTCTCTGCAGAGCTGGCATTGTAACTGTGGGCACCTGGCTGTGGCTTCACATGCACAGCACTCCGTGACTGGTTGGGCAATCATCTGGGACCTGTGACGTGTCCCAGATGAATGCCAAGAGGGAGGGGGGAGAGGTGATATCCCTTCCGGTGCCATGGTTCGCTGGGAGAAACCGGGAGTTGGAACCCTCTAAAAAGAGGGTATCCGCTCCCCCCTCCCAAAAAAAATTACATGCCAAATGTGGCATGTCAGGGGGTCACCTCCCTTAAAGCAGAAGTTCCATTTTTGGGTGGAACTTCGCTTTAAAGTAGTCATTTTATTCAGCAATTTTGCTGAACATGTCCTGAGATAACCTAAATCAGCCACAAAGTTTTTTAATTTAGCATCATCTTTTTCTTGCTGTTAAAAATGGTCATGAGCACAAAAAGAGGATACATCCAGCAGGGACACCCCAATGTCTAGATCTCCCTGTGAGGCACGTACATGGAAACTCTCAGCTCTAAGCACTTCCAGGTCCAGAGCTGTCAGATCTCGGTCACTGTGGCATCAGTGCCACTAATAGTAGAATAGGTGCTTATCCTGTATCAGGGTATTTTAAGGAAGCCTGCCCCCTGCCAATCCTAGTTGGGGATTGGTCAGGGCTCCCTGAGACACCACAGACAGCTCCACCTCTCTTCCCCTCCTCTTCTTCTAAAATCCTCTAGAAGAAAGAGGGGGGTGACAGTGGAGTGATGCTGTCTGTGAGTCACAACTGCTGCTCTGAGCCACTCCCAGCCCACACAGATACTACCAAAATCCTGACTTCTAGCACCTACCTAGGTAGAGGGGGCTATATATGCATCTTGCAGATCAGCTAGCAACACAAGGTTTCCCTGGTGATTGGGGATGCAACTGCAGTTTTGCTATATGTAAAACTGGTAGTTTGTGGGCTTTGTTTTGCTTGTTGGGTACATGGGAATGAGTGGGGGGGGGGGATTGGGGGGCTACTAGACTTGGTACAGGTTTATAGATCAGTAGGACCTGGATTGCTGGTAGAGATGAGCACAGCCTGAAATACAAGATATAGGGGATGATGTGAGGCCAAAGAGTCCTGACTCTTGCTACATTACACACTTCTGTCCCGTGTACATACCTCCCAACTTTTTCAGATATTTACTATGGAGTCTTATTCTTCTCTGATCTTTTTGTGTTTGTGTGCAATAAGGTACACTTCAGTGTATTTTTGAATACAGTAGGTTTGATTTACAGTTGCGGTAATATGGTGTGACAAAAACTGCAACTGCCATTATTTGATTCCATGAGCATTTAAGTATGTGTGCACAAAATAAAAAAATGTCTCCAGCAGTAAAAGGGTTAAAGTGGAACTAAACCCATCGATCTAAAGTGATTGTAAGGGCTCATTTTTTTCCCTATAAAAATAACAAGCATATTATACTTACCTGCTCTGTTGCAGTAGATTTGCACAATCAGCCCCGGATCCTCCTCTTCTCCTGGCCCCTCCCTTCTGTTCAGTGCCCCCACGCCATGCAGCTTGATATGGGGGCCCCTGAGCTGAAAAAGAGACACAGGGCCCCGACCTGGTCCTGCCCCCTCTCTCCCCTGAATGGCTAGCTGATTTGATTAACAATAGTGGGAGCCAATGGCGCCACTGCTCTGTCTCAGCGAATCAGGAAGGAGAATCTCGGATGGCTGAGACAGTCGTGGACATCGCTGGACAGAGAGGGACCTTAGGTAAGTATTAGGGGGGCTGAGGGGGACTGCTGCACACAGAAGGCTTTTTATCTTAATGCATAGAATGCATTAAGATAAACATATTTTCTGCTTTTATAACCCCTTTAACTGTTTCCTAAAATCAAGGCATGCATGCTGTAAATGATAACTATCACAGTTGCTTATCCTCTCAACTAAACTGTCAAGCCATCAAATAGCTGGTATCATAACTGATCAAATGTGCAGCAACATTGCCACCACAGATCAAACAGAGGCTAAGCTTCCTTGACTGTTATGGATAGGAGGGTTTAGTTCTGCTTAAAATCACATGACTTCCAGCTGACAGAGCTTCGCTAGTATGAATTGGCAGTAAGTTCTGCAGGGTATGACCACAAAGTCCTGCCAAACAAAACAACAAGCAAACTTGAAATGAAGATGGAATTTTTCAGTTACATATTTCGAATAACTGTCTGTTTAGAGTAGCAGGTGAAATGCAGGAGATATCATTTGTAGGTCTGACAGTTATGTCAGGAGGAAGAAGCTAGAATACGGAGCTCCCAAGAGGAAGTCATCATAAAATATTCAGGAAGGATGGATTTTCGAGCACTGTAGCGGTATATATGGTACTTTCCCTTCACCTAAATAAGCACTTCCTGCTGCTTAATTGATGGATTAAAGAGAATCAATTGTTTTAGAACAAGAATATTAATAACTAATGTGTAGCTTTATTGCGCCTAACAGTTTAGCAGCATAACAAACTGATTCTCCTGTTCTAATTAGAAGCAGGAAATTCCTCAATCTAAAGAGTTCAGGAAACTTTGTAATTTGTGGATTTCATAGGACATATCTAAAACTCAACTACTCTAAATCCACAGCAACAAACTTTAACATACCTAGGGACATCAGACGGACTTTTGGAAGAAATTTTTCCTTTCACTTGTAGGTCTCTTTTTAAATATCTGGGAATACGTTTACCTCCTTCACTTACTCAAAATTTTGCACTAAAACTTCCTGCCCCTACTTCTTTAGATCAGATCATGTTGTCCTGAATGCCCTCAGAATGAATATAAGAATGCCCTAAGAATGAATATATTATATCTGCACATAATGCAGACCTCTCCCACCTGCCTAATTTCAAAACCTTGACAAGGATCTAGGCCAATATATCTAGCTAGACAAATGACCAAGACTTAGGAAAATAAGACTCTAAGCCCTTGTACACACGGTCGGAGAATCCGTCGGAATGTGTCCTATCCAGGGGCGGATCCAGGGGGGGGCAACGGGTCAATTGCCCCCCCACTGAGAATACCGGCAGGCTGGTTCCGCGGGTCCAATCGCGGCCGGTTCCGCGGGTACCAGCGGGCCGGTTCCGCGGGTCCAATCGCGGCCGGTTCCGCGGGTCCAATCGCGGCCGGTTCTGCGGGTCCAATCGCGGCCGGTTCCGCGGGTACCCGCGCTGAGTGGACGGTGAGGGGGGGGCAGCTGGGCGGCTTAGGAGGGCTGCTGGCCAATCAGGAAGCCAGCAGGCAGGGGAGCAGGGAGATGACATCATCTCTCACTGCCCTGCATCCCTCCAGTTCCGCCCTCACTGTGTATGAAGCTGTGTGCAGCAGAGAGATTGCATCATCTCTCTGCTGCCTATCTTCACTCTGGGACCCAAGAAAAGACCACCTTAGCAGAAAAGTGACACAGTAGGTGACAATCCGCAATGTGTGGCAGGCTACGTGGCAATCCGCAATGTGTGGCAGACTACGTGGCAAGTGGCAATCCGCAATGTGTGGCAGGTGATGTGGCAAGTGACAATCCGCAATGTGTGGCAGACTACGTGGCAAGTGGCAATCCGCAATGTGTGGCAGGCTACGTGACAAGTGGCAATCCGCAATGTGTGGCAGACTACGTGGCAAGTGGCAATCCGCAATGTGTGGCAGGTGACGTGACAAGTGACAATCCGCAATGTGTGGCAGGCTACATGGCAAGTGGCAATCCGCAATGTGTGGCAGGCAACGTGGCAAGTGACAATCCGCAATGTGTGGCAGGTGACGTGACAAGTGACAATCCGCAATGTGTGGCAGGCTACATGGCAAGTGGCAATCCGCAATGTGTGGCAGGCAACGTGGCAAGTGACAATCCGCAATGTGTGGCAGGTGACGTGGCAAGTGACAATCCCCAATGTGTGGCAGGTGACGTGGCAAGTGGCAATCCGCAATGTGTGTCAGGCAACATGGCAAGTGACAATCCGCAATGTGTGGCAGGTGACGTGGCAAGTGGCAATCCGCAATGTGTGGCAGGCTACGTGGCAATCCGCATCTGGTAGGAGGCGACGTGGCAAGTGACAATCCGCAATGTGTGGCAGGTGATGTGGCAAGTGACAATCCGCAATGTGTGGCAGGTGACGTGGCAAGTAACAATCCGCATTTGGTGACAAGTGACGTTGCAAGTGACAATCCACATTTGGTGGCAGGCGACATGGCAAGTGACATCCTCAGGGTTCCCACTGATTCTGCATTATGGTGAGTTGAACCATTTAATTTTATATTACAATGTATTAATAGAAATAATGCGCTTCAATCATCCTGACACCATAACAACCATGGTGCCGTAATGATTGAAGCGCAAATACCAGCCATTTCCCATATAAATTGCCCCCAAAAAAACATATTTTATAGCAGTGCCCCTCCCGAGATTAGACTCTGGATCCGCCCCTGGTCCTATCGGACCGTGTCGTCGGATAATCCGACTGTGTGTGGTATGCATCGGACCGATTCCGTCGGAATATCCGTCGGACCCAATTTTCCAACATGTTGGAAATATTTCCCGACCAACTGGGCCGATCGGACATACTCCGATCATGTGTAGAGAATTTTGATCGGACCAAGTGCCACGCATACTCAGATCAAATTCCTACATCAAAGCTATTGGCTACTAGCCTGAATGTAGTCCCATCGTAACGAAATTACGTCATCACGTTCTGAAAGATCGGATTTTTCGCCAACTTTGTCCGACCGTGTGTATGCAACAGTTTCGGACAAGATCCGACGGACAAAATCCGACGGACAAAATCCGACGGGCAAAATCCGATGGATTTGGTTGTGGAAATCTCCGACCGTGTGTACAGGGGCTAAGTCCCTAAAGAAAAGGAAGGTCTAGAGCATGGTTTCTCAACCAGTGTTCCTCCAGAGGTTGCTAGGGATTCCTTAAACAATTACCGATTTCTGCCCCTCAGATAAGTTCCCACTGACAACATTGATCTTTTTAATGCTCTCTAAGGGGGTTATTCTTCCCAATGACCACAAGTGTAATGAGCATTCATTCCACTGACCATCATACTAATGTATCATGAGTTGAAGACAAAGTCATTTTTAACAGGGCTTCCCTGAGACCGGAAAGTTATTTCAAGGCTTCTTCTGTGTTGAAAATTTTGACAAAGGCTGGTATAGACCTTCCTGACATATAGAAATACGTCCTTATTGCAGTTGGTGGACTGATTTCTCCAAAAAAATGTGAAAGCCTGGTTGGTCATGAAACAAGGATGGGCTCCCCAACCACTTAAATGCATTCCCATAATCTGCCTTTGAAACAAACAGCATAGTAAAAACTACTCTTTGATAAGAGCCATGCTAAAAGTCTTCAAAATACTTTGCAGAAATCCCAAATTCTCAACATAAAGAAGACCCCTTAAATCCTTGAAAGGAAATAGGGAATTTGTACAAGGAAATACCAATGAATTTGGACCGACCATTGTCCAGTCACCACAGGCTTCTTTAAGAATGGAAACATTCTCTCCCAGAATTATGACACTAACAAGAGGATTGTCCTGGTGGATATACAGGTATCTCCCAGTCAAATATTTCCTATTGGAAACTCCTGCACATGCTCAATTACAAAAGACCCCTTGCATTTGCACTATTGTTGTACTCATACAAAACTCATGCTCAGGAGTCAGGACACAAACTACAAAGTCCTGTCCTTTTGGTACAGAACCCCAGTACCTTTACACAAGATTAACAACACAAATTACTGTTTACTTCACCTTTACACCAGCAATGTATCTCCTACATGTTGATACCAGTTCCGTTACACACCTGTTACAAAATCTCTCCTGAGACACCTCTTTACCGCTACTAATACCATAAATCTGTGACAATGGGAGTCAGAGGCACTTCCAACATTTAAAGAATAAAAAGACTATGCAGATCAAATCCACAAAATGGAAGCAACTCTGCACTCAAAACAGGACAGGACTACGCAATTTAAGAACTATTTCCAACATTGAAAGATTGGATAGCCCAGGTGTATAATTGGTACACCTGGACAGCATTTAAGCAGATGGGAACCTATAAAGACATTAGGACAGAGGGATGAAAAAAGGTGGAATATACCACTTTGAATCTATAAATGTCATAGAAATAGAATATAATCAGAAGTGATATACCGCGATATAAAACAAGTGTAACCACAAAAACAGTGATAATAAGGACTGCTGCACCAAGTGATATATCAAGGTAACATACATAAACAAAAATAAAATCGCGCTAGTCCATAATGATTGCTAGAAGTGCTATGATACACTAAAAGAAAAACATCATAAAGTGTATGGGGCAATATAAAAAAAAAGTAGAATCTCTAAATAAATGAATCAATGAGTCCTTTGTTGTAATGAGGAAAAGTCCCAACAAAAATTGTTAATATGTATTACATCACCAAGTGATTAGTGTAGAGTCTTCTGTGGCACGCCACATGTGGTAATCAGAGACTCTTACCAGATAGGAGGGACCATCTATCACTAGGATGGTCAAATAGGCAGACAGGTGCCCCTGGAAGACGTCACGTGTGACGAAACATGTCAGATGGTGCTATGCGCTGACGCCATAGCGCCTCACATGACTCCGAAAGTGCAGGTGTTTGTTTTGTTTGTCGGCAAAGTACTTTTTATATGCGCATACATATTTTATATCCTGTAAGTTTCCATTTGGCTTTCTTTTTCAATAAATATAATTGTTAAATGGTATCACACTATTGGAGCCCTTTTCTTCCTCCTATGAATTTCTCCCTGGATGACTGGGATATCACGTCATTAAGGGATACCCTGGTGAAGGATCCATCTGCTGTTCCATCCCCCTGAGTGGCTTAGTTCCCATACCTTGCAGTGGTTATTCTGCCTTCCTATTCGACCATCCTGGCGATAGGTGGTCCCTACTATCTGGTAAGAGTCCCCAATTACCACATGTAGTGTAGCACAGAAGACTCTACACTAATCACTTGGTGGTGGAATACATATTAACAATTTTTGTTGAGACTTTTCACATTACACCAAACTCATTGATTAATTTATTAATTGATTTGACTTTTTCATATTGCACCATGCACTTTATGATGTTCTTTCAATGTGTCATAGCACTTCTAGCAATCATTATGGACTAGCTTGATTTTTATTTTTTTTCTACATAGAAATAGAATAAATAGACCAATCCTATGGGTTTACCCCCCCTTTTCCAAATTTTTTTCTCTTTTCATCTCACTCTTTTTTCCCCGTCTTTCCTTTTTCCTGGGCTTGTTCTCTCTGAACACAGTATGTAATGTACATCACAGCTTACAGTGTGCAGAGGTCAGGACAATGACATAAATCACAGCCAATGCAGTGCAGTAGTCAGTAGTATGTAATGTGTAACACCCTATAGAGTGCAGAGATCAGACGTAGAACACACAGCATGATACAGAGTATGGAATATGGGCTATGTAACATAAATCACAGTGTATGAAGCAATCGGTAGTATGTAATGTACAACATAGCATAGAATGCATAGATTGAAAGGAAAAAAATCCAAACAACACAACCCTTATGCCACGTACACATGACCGGACTTTTCGACGGATTTGGTCCGGCGGTCAATCCGACGGACTTTGCAGCTGAGGTCCGCCGAACTTTCAAACGAACGGACTTGGCCACACATGATCACTCCAAAAGTCCGACAGATTTGAACGTGATGACGTAGAATAAGGAAGTTCATAGCCAGTAGCCAATAGCTGCCCTAGCGTCGGTTTTAGTCCATCGGGCTAGCACACAGACGACCGGATTTTTCGACCGGACTCGAGTCCGTTGGAAAGATTTGAAGCAAGTTTTATTTCTAGGTCCTCCGGACTTTTGGGAAGAAAAAGTCAGCTGGTGCCCACACATGATCGAATTGTCCGATGGATTACAGTCCGCCGGACCAAGTCCATCGAAAAGTCCGGTCGTGTGTACGCGGCATTAGTGTAAAGCTGTTTATAACCAAAAACAGATGTATCTAGTCTTATGACCAGATTGCCTCCTTAGGAGAATAAAACTAAGAGAATAACACAGTTAACATAAATGTAGCAAGGTCCCAGGCCTCCTTTGGTCTAATGAGAACCTGCAGAGTCAGAGATAGCTGACATATTTCTGCATATGTGAGGCATAGTGGGTGCAAAGCAGTTAGATTCATTGGGCGCCAGACACTTCTTGAATGCAAACGAGATTTTATTTCTCTTAACAGAGCTTTAGAACCAGGACACCCTTTGTTAGTTGCAAGATTAATTGGCAGACTCTGAGACTTCAACAGGAGGACAGCCATGCTGGGAAAGGCATCCAGCAAGACACCACATCTGCATGTGTAGGAACGCTGTCTCCTGTGGCAACAGATTTTAACAGTTCCTAACACAAAGTGTAACAGTTCCTTCACTTCCACTACAATCACTTCTTGTAGTTCTTCAGCCCACTCAGCTGCCAGTCTCTCGCTAGACTAGTTGATTCATTGCCATTGAATCCCTTGAGCTCCTCCAATCTTCACGGTAGTAGCTTCCTCAAGCGTCAACCCTGCCTCTCTCCTGTGTCCCTAGCTTGGCACTCAAGATACTTCTCAAGCTTTACCCTGCTGGCCTGCTCAGTCCCTGGCTTGACTCAGAAGGATGCTCTGCAAATGTCACCTGCTAGGTCCCTGGCTTGATACCCACTGAAGTTTCCTAATTCTTCATGGTCCCTGGTGGGTGAGAATACTGCTCTGGTACTTGCTTCAGCTACCCACTGTGGTCCCTGGCAGGGCCGTCTTTAATATTGATTGGACCCTGGGCAAACATTTTCTTAGGGCCCCCCTCCCCCCAAGCAATTTCGCTCTCCCCCTTCTCTGAGACATACAATAAATAGCAGCTAGACTTAAAATCAGTTTACTGTATCAGATCTGGTAGCGATTGCGATTGGTTGCCAGAGGTTACAGCATATCATTACTGCTTACTGACTGGTTGCTAGAGGTTACAGCACTCCTTAAAGCTCACTGATTAGTTGCTAGGGGTTACAGCACATTTCTGCTTGTTGATTGGCTGCTAGAGATTGCTGTACAGTAATACTGCTCAGTGGTTGCTATAGGTTACAGCACATCTTCTCCTCACTGCAGGGGGGCATGATATACCTATGAATGCTGCCTTTATTTACATATCAATGCAGTTGGCCTCAGCTATTTACATATGCATGTCACTGCTATTTACATATGAATGCCAGTATTTACATGTAAACACAGGTCTGCAGGTGAGTCATCTGTACACAACAATAGGGCAGAGCTGAGCAGCATTAGTAGCACCACAGGACTAAAACTTCAAGGGACAAGGGAATGTAAACTGGTATAGTTGGCAAGTATGAGGCAGCTGCTTTGGGCCCCACAATGATGACAGGGCCCAGGGCAGCTGCCCCTTTTGCCCTGCCTTAAAGACGGCCCTGGTCCCAGGCAATAAGGTGGTTGGTCTCTTAGTGGCGACAGCTTCTCCTCTACCTCTGACCACAACAGGCTCTCCGACCGGCAGAACCATCACTTCTGGTTCGACTGCAAGCCGCAATCCCAACCATGCACTGCTCTCTCTTGCTTCTGGATAGCCCTTCAGACAGCCCAGCAGCCAGATTTGACCCAGGATAGGCCCATACTCTGGCCTAGCAGCCTGGGAAATACAACACACGTCCACGCAGACAGCCATCCAGGTGGCAGAGAACCCCAATCAACCGACTCCACCAAATATATAGGTTCTCCCAGCAGGCCAAGGGATCCAAGAAAACCCCTTCCTATTGGCTGAGACACCCCATATACCCATAATCTGAGCTTGCATTGCGCTTCCCGTATCTAATGCCATCAAGTACCCGGCCACATATTGACAGAAGAGAGAGAAATGCAGCAGTGCCAGACCAGGGAGAAATCAAATGATCCCTGCCTAAAGAAATCAGCTGACCCCTGCCTAAACTCCAGGGTGCTCCATTAACAACAGTTTTATTGGTGTATTTATTGGTTTGTCTAAAGTTCATCTTTACCAGATCCTATGATTCCAAACCCAGTTTCCTAGAAGAAAATATACAAATTGATGCCCTATAGGCAGGATCCATGCACACAAAGACACCACTAGAAAGTCTATTTTTATATCCGACCAGTTACCATTTAAGAAAATCTCACTTAAAATCAATATCTCATGCCAGGAAAACCCTTCTCCCTGTAACTTAATATGGTCGGAATAACATATATAAAGCCAGTTCTATTTATTTTAATTATTATATTTTTCTATTTAAATAATCACCAACATACAAATCTATATTTTTGTTATCAAAGGTTTGGAAGAAGGCACAACCCTGCTGAGCACATGAGACTTGAGAAGTGAAAATCAGCACTTATAAATGCCTTGCCGTATGACACAATACTGGACTAAAACATTTTCATTACTGTGGGGCTTAGTATGAAAGGCTTGGGCACTGCACTGGTGATGATTACGGACATTAAAGTGGAACTAAACACATTATTGTAACAATTTCCCAAAACAGTTACATTTCAAGGCATTTAGTGGATGATAACTGTCTGTCACATCTGTTTTTTCCCCTCAACCAAACAGATAAATGACGAAATGGCTGGTGTCATAACTAATAACATGTGCACCACCATAGCAACTGCAGATCAGACAAAAGCCAAGATGGCAGCTTCCTTGGCTGTAAAGGATTGGAGGGTTTAGTTTCGCTTTAATAGCAGCACCCTGAAAATAATGCTGTAGAATGAGTTCCAGCACCCTGCAATGGGGCACAGCCCAGATCCGTGGGACACTGGGATTTCCACCAGGAAGTCTTCAAGCGGAGTTCCACCCAAAAGTGGAAGCTTTGCTTATCTGCCTCCCACCCCCCTCCGGTGCCACAATTGACAACTTTAGGAAGGGGGAGTGGGTACCTGCTTTCGACAAGTACTCGTCCCCACTTCCGAGAGATCTCGCCACGGTGAGATCACTCAGAAGTTTGGCCCCCTCCTCCTTCCCCCATCACCGGGCCACTCAGAAAGGGTAGCGGTTTTCCTTACAGGCAATGGCGGCAGCAGCACCCGAGAGCCGATCGAAACATTGGCTGGGGTGCTGACATCACTGGATTCCAGGACAGGTAAGTGTCTTAATATTAAAAGTCAACAGCTACAGTATGTGTATCTGCTGACTTTAAATGTTTTTGCTGGGGGGGGGGGGGGGGGGGGAACTCCGCTTTAAAACAGTCCTGCAGAAACCCGGACTGTTGGGAGGTTTGAGAAGGTGGTGTAGGTAAGCAAACGGGGGGAGAGTGGTACAGGCAGGCAAGGAAAAGAGCAAGGAGGAGAGTGGTAAAGGTAGGCAAGGGAAGGAGAGTGGTACAGACAGGCACCAAGTGGAGGGAGAAAGAGAGGGTTACAGGTAGGCAAGGGAAGGTGGGAGAAAGAGAGTGATACAGGCAGACAAGAGGAAGAGTGAGAAGGAGAGTGGTACAGGCTGGTATAGGAAGGAGAGTGGTACGGCCAAATAGGAGGAAGAGTGAGAAGGAGAGTGGTACAGGCAGATAGGAGGAAGAGTGAGAAGGAGAGTGGTATAGGCAGGCATAAGAAGGAGAGTGGCACGGGGCAGGCAAGAAGAGGAGGGAGAAAAAGAGTGGTGCAGGCAGGCAAGGGGAGAAGTGAGGAGAAGAGTGGTACAGGCAGGCAAGGGAAGGGAAGGAGAGTGGTACAGGCAGGCAAGGGGAGAAGTGAGGAGACGAGTGGTACAGGCAGGCAAGGGAAGTAGATTGGTACAGGCAGGCAAGGGGAGGAGTAAGGAGAAGATTGGTACAGGCAGGCAAGGGAAGGAGAGTGGTAGAGACAGGCAAGGGAAGGAGAGTGGTAGAGACAGGCAAGGGAAGGAGAGTGGTACAGGCAGGCAAGGGGAGAAGTGAGGAGACGAGTGGTACAGGCAGGCAACGGAAGGAGTAAGGAGGAGAGTGGTACAGGCAGGCAATAGGAGGAGTAAGGAGGAGAGTGGTACAGGCAGGCAATGGGAGGAGTAAGGAGGAGAGTGGTACAGGCAGGCAATGGGAGGAGTAAGGAGGAGAGTGGTACAGGCAGGCAGGGGAAGGAGAGTGGTACAGGCAGGCAATGGGAGGAGTAAGGAGGAGAGTGGTACAGGCAGGGAAAGGAGAGTGGTACAGCAGGTAAGGGGAGGAGTAAGGAGGAGAGTGGTAGAGGCAGGCAGGGGAAGGAGAGTGGTACAGCAGGCAAGAGGAGGAGTAAGGAGGAGAGTGGTACAGGCAGGCAGGGGAAGGAGAGTGGTACAGCAGGCAAGGGGAGGAGTAAGGAGGAGAGTGGTACAGGCAGGCAGGGGAAGGAGAGTGGTACAGCAGGCAAGGGGAGGAGTAAGGAGGAGAGTGGTACAGGCAGGCAGGGGAAGGAGAGTGGTACAGCAGGCAAGGGGAGGAGTAAGGATGAGAGTGGTACAGGCAGGCAAGGGGAGGATGGATTGGAGAGTGGTGAAGGTGGGCAAGCAAATGGGGAAGGAGGAGGGTGGGTGGTGCATGGGGCTAAGTAGAGTATGGGAGGAAAGTGATGCAGGAAGGCAATGCTGGTGTATGCCATTTTTGGGAAGAACACCTGCGATCAGGTCACTTTTTCTAACTGCCGAATGTCTACCTTCCACTACAAACATTAGTGCAGATAAAAATGTTTTTTGAAACATGAACTCAGGACTACCAAAAAAGAACATCTTGTCCAAATGTTGTTATTCTTTCTCTGATTACAAACTGAGACTTTTAGTTTATTCATAAAAATTATTTAGCTTGACTTTTTTTGTGAATCTACAAATCTACAATACTCAATCTGTTGGTGGAAATAACGATTGTGGTAGAAAAGATTATATGACAACCCCTTCCCCCATTCCCAAACCACCTCGACCAGTTGATTGTATGTTGACTAACCAGGCCAGTGAAGCAGAGCAGATCGAGCCAGTTGGGAGGAAAAGAAGAATAATGAATAATGTCATCTGAATAGATGACCTCCGTAATTTATAGCCAGACCTTGTATGGCATCTGTTTATCCCCCTAAATTCTCGCTCACAATGAAACTGGTGCAGATATTTCAAATCCAATCAGAGTGCTGATATCAGATGTATATTTTGACTTCAATGCCATTCTAGTGCTTTTTCTTAAATTCAGTATTTCTTTTCCATTTATTTAAAGATACGTTGCAATCAGACATGAAGGTTTTACATTAAATGGACTCAGGGAACTCAGGGAATTTCACAGTTTAATGTTATAAAGACAGATGATAAAATGCAGTTTCAACTATAGTGGGTATAAAGTTTCAAACCATACATACAGGTATATTAAAACAAATCTACACTTTATTATACCATAAAAATTACTAACGTTGTCCATACACGGTTAGCAGACTGAAAAAAACCCCCAAAAACCCAACATATTCCTCCATCCACAGAAGAGGCAAATGGACGAATCCCCCTGACTGGGACATTATTTACTGACAGCGGCACACACTGCTGTCAGAATACATTAATCATTCATCTGTCAATGGCAACAAACTTCCTTGATCTAAATTTTCCATAGGCATCATTTTAAGAGCCATCATTTTACCATTATCCATGAATAATGGGCCTAGAATTATTGCTCTCTGACATACATGCAGATAAACTATTTTACCAAAAGTATTGGGACACCTGCCTTTCCCCACACATAAACTTTAATGGCATCCCAGTCTTAGTCCGTAGGGTTCAATATTGAGTTGGCTCACCCTTTGTAGCTATAACAGCTTCAACTGTTCACTCTGTGCAGGCCAGTCAAGTTATGGACCTTGCTTTATGCACTGGATCAAATTATTTGGTGGAGGGGGGATTATGATGTGGGGTTGTTCTTCAGGTGTTGGGCTTGGGCCCTTAGTTCCAGTAAAGGGAACTCTTAAGGCGTCAGTATACCAAGACATTTGTGGGAGCAGTTTGGGGATGACCCCTTCCTGTTCCAACATGACTTCGTGCCAGTGCACAAAGCAAGGTACATAAAGACATAGATGAGCAAGTCTGGGGGGGAGGAACTTGACTGCCATGCACAGAGTCCTGACCTCAACCCGATAGAACACCTTTGGGATGAATTAGAGCGGAGAATAGGAGACAGGCCTTTTCACCCAACTTTAGTGCCCGACCTCACAAATGCGCTTCTGAAAGAATGGTCAAACATTCCCATAGACACACACATAAACCTTGTGGACAGCCTTCCCAGAAGAGTTGAAGCTTTTATAGCTACAAAGGGTGGGCCAACTCAGTATTGAACCCTACGAACTAATACTGGGATGCCATTAAAGTTCATGTGCGTGTAAAGGCAGGCATCCCAATACTTTTGGTAATATAGTGTATCTAACTTGTGTAGCACAAATGACAATCTAATATTTAGGCACCGCAATGTGTTTATATGCATATGTGTATGTACTTGGGGGTGGGGCAGGTTCAAAACAGTTTTTTTTTGTTCTTTGATTCTCTTTGATTTTTAAATTTTTTTTTCTTCTTCACCAAAACTCTATTTATATCACATAGGGAACCAAAATTCCACTATCTGATATAATGTCGTTGCAAAAGATTCTCTTTAATGAGACATCAGGGGTCTTTTAGACCCCTGATTTCCAACGTGCCATTCATTGAAGCTAACTGTTTACCATTCTCTGGACTTTTTCTTCTGTCATTCTAGCTTCTGTCTGTTAAAAATGATCATTGTCAGTTCGGAAAGTGTCTTCTGATTACAAATTAAGGAAAGTCTGTGTCATGGTTATGCAGTGATCTTCCTGTGTTTGCTTACCTCCCCTCATGTGTTCAGACTAAGAGGCCAGCCACTTCCAACTGGGGTTTTTTATAACCTCTCCTCTAAGCATGGCTCCACCCCAGGCCCTATCAGGGAGCCCTATATTAACCTGTGCACTGCAGGCCATCAGGACTGATCAACCATTGTGTATTCCTTTGTGTGTTAGCTTCCTGTTACCTGCCGTGTGCTCTTCTACTGTTTTCCGTTACCGACTTTGGCGTGTCTTTGACTATCCCTGTTTGCCTGTGATCCTGACCTTTTGGCGTGTCCCAGACTATTCTTGTCTGCTTGTGGCCTGACCTTGGCTTTGTCCCTCACCATCCCTATCCTCCTGTTGCCTACTGTGGGTGTGAGCTGGGGGAACCTGTGGGTCGCGACCTGGAGCCAGTTGCAGCCAAGTCCATCCTCACCTCTCGAGCCTCTGGTGAACACCTGCTGGCTCTTAGACTCCGCGCCCCAGGGAATCTTACGCTCTAACACCGGTGGGACCTGTCTCCCGTCCGCAGCAGTCAGCCGTAGGGTCCACAACCTTGCGGTGCACTCCTGATCCCTACGGTGTGCATCTGTCACCTCACCTCAAGGTGACCTGACAGTCTGTACAAGAAAAAATATGTAGGCATTCATTACTGACCTCTTTAGAAAACTTAAGTTGCCTGTCAGTTATATTGATCCAATTGCATTAACACTATCTAAGTCACTAACCTGAAATATAACAGGTGGCACAGGGGTGTAGCGGGAAGCACAGTGGGCGGCACAGCTGTGTAGAGGTTAGCACTCTCACCTAGTAGTAAGAAGCGTCGCTGGTTCGAATCTCAACCACGACACTACCTGCCTGGAGTTTGCATGTTCTCCCTGTGCCTGCGTAGGTTTCCTCCCACACTCCAAAGACATGCTGGTAGGTTAACTGCTTAAGGACCGCCTCATGCCGATATACGTCGGCAGAATGGCACGGCTGGGCACAATCATGTACCTGTACGTGATTCTTTAAGTGCCCAGCTGTGGGCGCTCCCGACCTGGTCCTGAGCTCCGTCATGGTTGCTGCGGGACCAGCAGACCCGATCACCACTGGTGTCCCGCGATCGGGTCACAGAGCTGAAGAACAAGGAGAGGTCTGTGTAAACAAACCTCTCCCCGTGCTTCCTAATGTGGCTAGCACTGATTGTCTGTTCCCTTCTATAGGGAAAGACGATCAGTGACGTCACATGCCAGGCCACGCCCCCTACAATAAAAAAAAACACACAACGTTACACATAACCCCTAAACTGCCCCCTCGTGGTTAACTCCTTCACTGCCAGTGTCATTTACACAGGAATCAGTGCATTTAAATAGCACTGATTGCTGTATAAATGACAGTGGTCCCAAAAATGTCTGATGTGTCCGCCATAATGTCGCAGCCACAATAAAAATCGCTGATCGCCGCCATTACTAGTAAAAAAATAATATTAATAAAAATGCTATAAAACTATCCCCTATTTTGTAAACGCTATAACTTTTGCGCAAACCAATCAATAATCACTTTTTTTTTTTACCAAAAATATGTAGAAGAATACGTATCAGCCTAAACTGAGGAAAAAAAAGTTTTTTTTATATTTTTTGGGGATATTTATTATAGCAAAAAGTAAAAAAATATTGAATTTTTTTCAAAATTGTCTCTCTATTTTTGTTTATAGCGCAAAAAATAAAAACCACAGAGGTGATCAAATACCACCAAAAGAAAGCTCTAATTGTGGGAAAAAAAGGACGCCAATTTCTTTTGGGAGCCATGTCGCACGCCCGCGCAATTGTCAGTTAAAGCGACGCAGTGCCAAATCGCAAAAAGGGGCCTGGTCCTTTGGCTGCAAATTGGTCCAGGGCTTAAGTGGTTAATTGGCTTCTAGTATATGAATGGGGACCTTGGATTGTGGGCTCCTTGAGGGTAGGGACCGATGTGAGTGTGCAATGTACAGGGATAGGGACAATTGTAGACACTCACTCAGGTTGAACTGGATGGACTGGTGTCTCTATTCAACCTTATTAACTATGAAACTATGTATAACAACAAAAATGGAAATTGAAATGAAGCACCAAATACAGCTTTATTCCAGTAAAAGTCAGGAGAGCATGTTAATCAGTATTCAACACGTTTCGGGAGTCCAAGAGTATCCTCTTCATCAGGGCTAGAAAAAACATAGGGACATTTCCATATCTATCTGATATCTACACAATATCCTCTCTTTGGGGTCATATTTAAAACAAAATACCCAATATTATTGGATGTATAAAATTAATGTCGGGTAACATTAAATAGATAATCAATATACAAAGAGACAAAAGTGAGAACATGAATATTAATATACCACTTCAAGTTCATTAAAAGGGTACAAATAAAATAGCAATAATAATAAAATTAATTAAAATATTGCCAGAAACAGAGAGAGGACCATTTACAAATTTTTGGGTGCAGGCGAAGTAATCTTCTGTGCCGCGGCTCCTGACAATTAATGTTCCGGTGAATTCTTTTATATCATTTCTCCAGGGTAGGCCAGAACTTTAATTTCATTCTTGGGAGCCGCGGCATGGAGGATTGTTCAGAGTAACCAGTCCTCCACTCATCTCTATTTACAGCCACTGCTGCTTAATTGATGGGGCCCAGGAAACTTTTACATAATTGCTGAAGTGCATGCATTGAGGGGGTCGAGCCCTGTGAGACAGGTTTCATGAGGCTCCATGGTTTTTAAATGGTGATCCTAGACATGACAGTCAGCAAACTAGCATTTTCAGAAGGTGGTCAACAAAAACAGTTTATGTGTTTCCCTCCTGGCAAATTATTGGCCCAGTAATAGTTTTTTGGCTTGGTCACTTTTTTAATCTAGTGTGTGTATTGTGCCCTCAAACTACATTAATAAGATGAGTTGTATTAAATAAATAAACTACTGCCACAAAAGCAATCCTAGGATAGTTAGCTTTGTTTTTGATTTCCGCAGTAAAAAATGCAATGGGAGATTATCCTGGGATTTCCATGCTGCTTATTTCATTTATTGTGAACCAATGCACAAATTAGCTTTCTTATATGACTGCCACATGATCCAATCCCAGCCACATGTGAAGGATTAAACAGTGCTGGTGTCTGCTTTAACAGACAAGGGCTAGGTTTACAGCCCCACTTCCAAACTCATCCCCTTACCCCGTAAAGCTCCCACTTGGGTCAGCTGGTGAATTCAGTAAATGCCCTACTGCATGTGAGAGTTTTAATGTCTTTGAAGCTTGACATTAATGTTCTTGTTGACAGTTGCCTCATCTGCAATAAATGAATCCATTGTGTTAAAAATTAGCCTAAGTAAAACCCATAAGGCACTATAAGTCACTATTTCTCCCACTGACACCAATAATGGGGCACTATTTCTCCCACTAGCACCAATGATAGAGCATCATTCCTTCCAATGACTCCAATGATGGGGCACTATTCCTCCCACTGATACCAACTATGGGTTACTATTCCTCTCTGTAATACCAATGATGGGGCATTGTCTACTCCCACTGATGCTGGTGCATTTTCTACTCCCACTGACCACAGTCTGGCTCTCCTAAAGTTTGAAGGAAAGTAAACTGTCCCTTTGTTTAGATAGTCCGGAGACCCGGCTCTATGCAAACAGCTTGATAAACATAAACCAGTAAACCATGCACGAGACTGGGACACCCAGGAACAGTCAAGGTCACTAAATTATTTCAGGTCTGTTCCAGACTAACAGTGTCCTGTCTACACTATAGTTCCCTAAAGAAAACAGACAGCACTTGTGTCTTATGCGAGTACACACAAGCGGACTGTATGGCGTACTTAGTTCGTCATACAATCCGACGGACAGTCCGTCGTACTTTCGACTGAACGGACTTGACCACACACGGATGCACAAACAGTCCATCGAAAGCTTGCGCGATGACGTGTACAGCACGTACGACGGGACTAGAAATAGGAAGTCCAAGACACAGCAAAGCACCCTTCCGCCGTGTAAATCCTTTCTGGGCATGCGTCATTCTTAGTCCGTCGAACTAGCATACTGATGAGAGGATTGTCCGCTGAAACCAAAGTACGACGGACAGAATTTCGAAAAATCCGAAATTCTTAGTACGCCGGACTGCACGCTGAAAAAGTCAGCTGAAGCCCACACACGAGCGGATTGTCCGCTGAAATGTGTTTCGACGGACTTAGTACGCCATACAGTCCGCCCGTGTGTACGCGGCATTACAGTATATGGGGTTGGCCTCCATGTAAGCTGAAGGTAGGACCACCTATTGGTACAGCCCATATGGTTTCTCAAAGGCTGTCTTTTCTTTTGCCCTGGGTGTTAAGGGAACTGCTTGCAACCCTTGGTCAAGTTTGGTAATGTATCTGATAGGACTCAACCTTTCTATCAACTAAGGGCATGGGAAAAGCAACACATTTGTATATTTTATTTCATTTCCTGAAGTCTTTGCAGAACTTCAGGTTGCCATTCGACTTAGAGATGAGCAGGATGAGACTTGACTATTCACTGTTAGATCCATCTGTGAGCCCGAGGTCTAATATTTCATGTACCCCTTCAAAAATGTATTTTTTTTTTTTTTTATTTCAGGTAAATATATAGCATAATCTATGCAGCGCTTTACACATATACTGTATTGTACATTCACATCAGTTCCTGCCCTCAAGGAGCTTACAATCTAAGGTTCCTAGCTCACATTATTACATACGGTACATACGGTAGCTTCTGAGGCAAATTTATTCCAGATAAACAAGTGAGTTTAATTACCACCTTAATCGGCCACAGAACCTGTGTAATTCATATGTGTTCAGTTTTAAAGGGATGAGGTGGCAACCATAGGTACACGTACTAGGGCCAATTTAGACAGGAGCCAAATAACCTACCAGCATGTCTTTGAACTGTGGGAGGATACTGGAGTACCCGGAGGAAACCCACGCAGGCACAGGGAAAACATGCAAACTCCAGTATTGTATTCTCCTGGTAGAGACAGCTCCCTGTGCCCTCTGTCTAGGTTAAAAGTTTTACACTTTAGCACTGGGGGGGGGGGGGGGGGGGGGGGGGCACCAGGTGCTCCACAACTTGTTCATGTTCCTTCTTTACATAATACAGTAAATCATCATTTACTGCAAAATGGGTATATACAAGGCTAACTTCAGTTTTTTTTTAAGATAACCCATTTAAAATCTTTAGCCCCTATTCACACTTTATGAGAATATCTGTAAACAGCAATTTTCAAGTTTTCCCACAGACTCTCAGTTGGATTTAGGTCGGAACTTTGACTGGGCCATTCTAACACATGAATATGCTTTGATCTAAGCCATTCCATTGTAGCTCTGGCTGTATGTTTAGGGTCGTTGTCCTGTTGGAAGGTTAATCTCCGCCCCAGTCTCAAGTCTTTTGCAGACTCTAATGCCACGTACACACGATCGGAATTCTTGTCGGAAAAAGTTCTGATGGTTTTCCCGATGGAATTCCGAAGGAATTTGGCTCAAGCTGTCTTGCCTACACACGGTTACATCAAATTCCGATAGTTTATAACGCGGTGACGTACAACACATACGACAGGACTAGAAAAAGGAAGTTCAATAGCCAGTAGCCAATAGCTTCTGTCTCGTAGCTGAATCTGAGCATGAGTGATTTTTGGCATGTCGGAATTGCATACACACGATCAGAATTACCGATAGAAAGTTTTGTTCTTATGCCATGTACACACGGTCGGAATTTCAGCCAGCAAAAGACAGATGAGAGCTTTTTGTCGGAAAATGCGACCATGTGAATGCTCCATCGGAATTTTGCTGGCCGAATTTCTGCCAGCAAAAGATTGAGAGCAGGTTCTCAATTTTTCAGACGGAAAAGGTTTCTAACGGAAATTCCGATTGTGTGTATGCAATTCCAATGCGCAAAACTCACGCATGCTCAGTTTCAACTACGAGATGGAAGCTATTGGCTACTGGCTATTGAACTTCCTTTTTTTAGTCCCGTTGTAGGCGTTGTACGCCACCGCGTTCTTGACGGTCGGAATTTGGTTGTGTATGCAAGACAGCTTGAGCAAAATCCCGTCAGGGAAACCATCAGAGCTTTTTCTGACCAAAATTCTGATCGTGTGTACGCGGCATAAGATTGCACTGTATTTGGCTTAAACCATCTTCCCATAAACTCTGACCAGCTTCCCTGTCCCTGCTGAAGAAAAGCATCCCCACAACATGATGCTGCCACCACCATGTTTTAACAGTGGGGATGGTGTGTTCAGAGTGATGTGCAATGCTAGTTTTCCGCCACATCTAGATTTTAAGTTTAATTTTGGTCTCATCTGGCCAGAGCACCTTCTTCCGCATATTTGCTGTGTCCCCCACATGGCTTCTCGCAAATTGCAAACTGAACTTCCTGTGACTTTCTTTCAACAATATCTTTCTTCTCGCCACTCTTCCATAAAGGCCAGATTTGTGGAGTGCGCGACTAATAGTTGTTCTGTGGACAGATTCTCCCACCTGAGCTGTGGATCTCTGCAGCTCCTCTAGAGTTACCATGGGCCTTTTGGGGTCCTTCTACTGGGTAGGAACTAGCCGCTACCACTTTTGAGAGAAGTGAAGAATGTGAACTTTTTGATGACTCAAAAATGTGATCTTGTAATCAGTTTTTGGCTTTCCAGTCTGGCTGCCTAACGTCTAAGTTCCAGCCTCATGATTACCTGCACGGTTCCCTGGATTCATTCTTGGAGCCCTTTGGATTCCCTGGATTGTTTTGGAAATCTGCTGATCGGGCTATCCTCGCTTGATTGACTTGTCGCTGACATTGCAGTCCACTATTTCCGCTAAGAGTGTATACCCCTTATCTCGGGTGGAGGACACACTATCCCCAATGTTCTACATGCCTGCTGAGGCCTTTGTACCCCACTTCTGAGCAACAACTTTTCGTGGTGAACTCCATATATGTTTACCATAGGATTGTTTCACCTTTGGGACTTTCTCACCTGTGTTTCTACTCATTATATACATGTTCTATTTTATATTCATTATATTTGAGATTGATTTTTATCACAAAGTTTTTTATTATTTACACACAATACTTGATATATTGTTCAATGTTTATTGTTTTATATTTTTAGCGCTACATTTTTCACTGATCTTTTGCATTGAATTTTTGTCACATTCTTATGTAGCAGCTGTTAATTTTTCTTCACTAATTGAGTTAGCGCAGTAATATCCCCTATCCACACTCATTAGATGCAGCCTTTCACAGCAATCCCACAGGCAGATCTCGGGAGACAGCCAGGATGGCTGCCGCCCCTCTTAAAATGCCGCCTGGGACCATGGGCCCACTGGGTCCCATGGTAGGGCCAGCCCTGCAGGTGATTATTTACTAATTAGATGACTTCTGAAGGCAATTGGTTCCACTAGATTTTAGTTAGCGGTATTAGAGTAAAGGGGGCTGAATACAAATGCATGCCACACTTTTCACATATTTATTTGCAAAATATTTTTAAAACCATTTATAATTTTCCTTCCACTTTGCAATTTTGTATCACTTTGTGTTGGTCACATTTTTGGTTGTAACATGACAACATTTGGAAGATTTCAAGGGGTATAAATACTTTATCAAGGCACTGCATATAAATGGTCTTCAGATTCTAGAAAATTACTTAGAAACCCCAAGCATAAAAAAAAACATTTCTAACACCCTAGAAAATAAAATGGTGGTCTTTTTGTCACACCGTATTTGCACAGCGGGCTTACAAGCAAATTTTTTAGGAAAAAATACACTTTTTTGAATTAAAATAATAAGACAACAGTAAAATTAGCCCAATTTTTTTATATTGTGAAAGATAATGTTACGCCAAGTAAATTGATACCCAACATGTCACACTTCAAAATTGTGGAATGGCGACAAACTTTTACCCTTATAAAATCTCCATAGGAGCGTTTAAAATTTTTTACACGTTGCATGTTTCGAGTTCTAGGGCTAGAATTATTGCTCTCATTCTACCGATTGTGGCGATACCTCACATGTGTGGTTTAAACACCGTTTTCATATGCGGGCGCTACTCACATATGTCTTTGCTTCTGCATGCAAATTTGTCGGGACAGGGCGCATTTAACATTTTTTTTTTCTTATTTATTTGACCTTTTATTTTTTTATTTTGACACTGTTTTTAAAAAGATTAAAAATTGTCACTTTTATTCCTATTACATGGAATGTAAACACCCCTGTAATAGAAAAAAGCATGACAGGACCTCTTAAATATGAGATCTGGGGTCAAAGAGTCCTCAGATCTCATATTTACACAAAAATGCAATAATAATAAATAAAAAAATTGTCATTTAAAAAAATAATTTAAAAAAATGTCCCTTTTTGACGTCGCTTCCGCCCAGCAATTGTATGGAGATGGGTGGGCCATCTTCCCCTCACTCATCTCCATACCTGACAGGAGACAACACGCGATCGCCTCCGATAAAAGTGATTTTGCGGAGAATCCACCGTAGAGACCACTTTTATCTTGTAGCGGACCGCCCGCTGATGAAGAGGATATCGGGGTTATTGCAGCTAACTGCTGTTATAACAACAATATCCTCCTTCAAACAGCCGACGATGGGCGGTGCGAAAGTGGTTAAACATCAGATCTAGATAAGATATGACTCGATAGGTCATCTCTTCACCACACTTCCGGATATAGAAGACACTGTCTTCTATATCTATA
Organism: Lithobates pipiens; assembly: GCF_037356315.1. Taxonomy (NCBI): domain Eukaryota; kingdom Metazoa; phylum Chordata; class Amphibia; order Anura; family Ranidae; genus Lithobates; species Lithobates pipiens. The sequence goes on along the minus strand of NW_027507791.1, from coordinate 80,908,989 downwards.
AAGAAGAAATTACGTCACTGGCTCCACCCGATGTGTTGTTGCGTCACTTGTCACGTGACTTCTTCAGAGATGATATTAACACTGTAGAAGCAAATAACGCATACCTGTTGATTTGCCAGGAATCCAGTAAGCTGATAACATTCAGTGCTCTCTGTTTATACTGTGTCGTTATCGGTTATATTGTTCTTTCTGTGAACTACCTCTCGCTATGTTTTGGAGAAAAGAAGAGAGAGGGAGATGATCTGTAAAGCCGCGTACACACGTAGCCGTCTGTCCGACGTACTTAGTCTGGCCAAACTGTCCGTCGGAATTTTCGAACGAGCTACTTGCCCACACACGGCACTTTTTCAGCGGACTAATACGGCGTACTAAGGCCGCCGTACTAAGTCCGCCGTACTTTAGAAATGAACGGACTCGCCCAGACACGCGGAGGAAAGTCCGCTCATTTCAAGCGCGTCTCCAGGTAGGCGGGGCCCGCGAAGGAGACGTTGCTGGCCCCGCCACCTGGTATGGACTTAAAGGGAACCCCCCAAGTCCACAACAGACCCTTGTGCGAGCACGCTACCCGGCCGCCTGTAAAAGAGCTATAAGAAGGCGCGGTGGCCCGGCAGAAGAACCGAAGAGGGGGACAAGACCCCCGAAGTCGGGAGAAGAGGCTGGCGGCGAGGAAGAAAGCCGGACTCCTCCGCTAGCAAAAGAGCTACAAGAAGATAGCGGAGGAGACCCCCGAAGACGGAAGACCCCCGGAGCTGTGCAATAAAGTATTTTATCTCGTGTGTTGTGTTTTTTTTTGTACTTTTATTTTACAGGTAAATGGGTAGGGGTACTTTGTACCCCATACTCATTCACATAGGGTGGGGGGCCGGTATCCGGGGGCCCCCTTATTAAAGGGGGCTCCCGGATTCCGATAAGCCCCCCGCCCGCAGACCCCGACAACCAACGGCCAGGGTTGTCGGGAAGAGGCCCTTGTCCTCATCAACATGGGGACAAGGTGCTTTGGGGTGGGGGGGCCGCGCGGCCCCCCCTTCCCCAAGGCACCCCCCATGTTGAGGGCACGCGGCCTGGTACGGCTCAGGAGGGGGGGGCGCTCGCTCGCCCCCCTTTCCTGGCCGGCCGGGTAGCGTGCTCGGACAAGGGTCTGTTGTGGACTTGGGGGGGACCCCCATGCCGATTTTTATTGGCGTTGGGGGTTCCCCTTTAAGTCCATACCAGGCGGCGGGGCCAGCGACGTCTCCTTCGCGGGCCCTGCCTACCTGGAGACCCGCTCGAAATGAGCGGACTTTTCTCCGGGCGGGAAAAGTCCGCTCATTTCAAAAGTACGGCGGACTGGCATACACACGGCCGGATTGTCCTCCGAAATGCGAGTACGGCGGGCAGATTGTTGTGCAAATCGAAATTCTAAGTCCGCCGTACTGTCGGGTCAAAAAAGTATGCCGGAGGCTACACACGGGGGGGATTGTTTGGCGGACTTGAGTTTGCCGGACTTTTCCACCGGATTGTTTGATCGTGTGTACGCGGCATAATCATAACACACTTATTGTCCTGGGGTGACAACAATGCTCCTGTGGAGTGCAGTGAGTAAGCCTGGTCACCGTGGGACGTAAAATGTGTTACTGGCATGGTCACCGGGTAAAAGTAAAGAAAAAAGTCTGAGAAAAGGAAAATAATGCAGCCAATACATCTAAGGACTGGTAAGCTGCAATATATTATATTTTAGATACACTTTAGGATTCATCTGTTTCCTTGACCTGCACTGTACATATGCACTCTGCCTGAATTCTTTTACCTTTTATGTGCCCACTGAACGTCTGCATGTACTTCCATGTACTCTATAACCATTCTGAGGCTGCATCTGACCCGCTTTGCAGTTCTTTGGATACCGAAGGTCATGCTGAGATTTAATTGCATTGTGGGAGAATGAGCTCAGACACAGATTCTTGTGTTCACATGCATTTGCGCAACAGGGATTGAAATACAACAGAGGGCATCCAATTTAATTATGTCAGTCTACATTAGCCCTTAGACAGTATCTACCTCAGTGGTGCCTCAAGTGGGTTGTGTTTAGTGTATACACCCCCCCCCCCCTTTTCTTTCTAGTTTAATAGAATCATGCATAATCAGGGGTCAGTGCTGCCAATGAGAAGAGTCCACCTCTGGCAGTACTCAGTACGGTGGTGTCCAATATGAACACTCCATCCTCAGTAATGTTGCCTGTATACACAGGGCAGTGTTCCTGAACTGGTTGTTAGGACGCTGATGCTGCCTGCACCATAACAACCACTGAAGCTGTGTGGCCCAGCCACCAGTGTCTTAGCATCCAATCATTTTATGTTGCCCAGTCACCAGCACCCTAGCAACCATTGATCCATAGCCCCACAGCAACCTAGCATCCAACAACACTGTGCAAGCCAGCCACCAGCATCCTAGCAACCAATTATGCACAGCCACATAGTGTCTATGGTTGCTAGGATGCTGGTGGGGAGGCCATGGCATCATTAGTTGTGCCAGCATTTTAGCAATCAAATTGGGGTGGCTAAAAATGGCAATCTGATCCTGGTGTGGACAAATAAAAGGACTCTGCACAATTTTGGTTCACATGAACAACATCCCTTGTGACATCATGAGCCATGACAGGTCCTCTTTATAGAGAGATCTGTTGTCTATTAGACCCCAAATCACTCATCTGACCTCCCGTGCAGCTGATCAGATACAAATCTGTTTGATCGGCTGCTTTCCAGGCCGCTAATGGCTAGGTAAACAAGGAGGCAGAAGCGGAAGTGAAGACCTACTCGTCGCTGCCAGTTTCCGGGGTCACAGAGAGAGAGGAACAACGTCAGTTCCTTGCTCTCTGTTTCGTGCAGCCGATGCCGCCGATCGCAGGTGGCAACGGCAAGAGGGGGGTAGGACTCCTTTCCGCCACCTGTTGAAGGGATCAAGTGGCTATTTAGTTATCGCCGGCTGAAAAATTGAATACCGGGATAATGCCTGTAGCATCATTCTGGTATACCCACCGCAAACCAAGTACATCCATGGACGTCCTAAGGGCGGCAAGTAGTTAATGCACAAGCATAGAAGGAAATAGGCCCATATAGTTACGCTTTAAAGGCACTCAATCAAAAATAAAAAAGTCTTACCTTTAGCTATAATTTAAAATTTTTGCATTAATGTGCGGTAAAAAGCACATTACCACAATGCATAATTTGAATTTCTTGTCAGAAATTCAGAACTGTCCCCTGAACACTTCCTACATTATCTCTAAAGTTCTTATCTTGAACTACAGAATGTATGTTTTTTATGTTGTAGAAAGCCAGGAGTGTTTTGAGTAGTTTAACTGTAGTAGTTGTACTGCGGCAACATGGCTCGGCTACGTGAATCGTCATCATGTTACGCCACTTCTTTTTGTGGCCACTAGGGGCACTTCTCCACAACTTTATCCCCGGCTTGTCTTATGTGTTCCTTGGCCTTCATGATGTTGTTTGTTCACTAAGGTTCTCTAAAAGCTCTGTTTACTAATTAGGTGACTTCTGAAGGAAATTGGTTCCTCTAGATTTTAGTTAGGGGCAGCAGAGTAAAGGGGGCTGAATACAAATGTACACCACACTTTTCAGATATTTTTTATTTTTATTTTGAAAACAATTTATGATTTTCCTTCCACTTCACAATTATGTGCCACTTTGTGTTGATCTATCACATAAAATCCCAATAAAATACATGTGTGTTTTTGGTTGTAACATGACAAAATGTGGACAATTTCAAGGGGTATGAATACCTTTTCAAGGCACTCTATTATCTTATGTCGCGTACACACGATCGGACTTTCCGGCGGACAATTCAATCGTGTGTGGGCTCCAGAGGACTTTTTCTTCCCCAAAGTCCGGCGGACCTAGAAATAAAACATGTTTTAAATCGTTCCGCCGAAAGTCCGTCAGACCCAGTTCCTGTAAGGAAGTCCGCTCATTTGTATGCTGGACCAATTACGATGCAACGGCAACTACAGCACCTGCCCGCGAGAATGTTTCCAGCGTGATCCTATCGCGCTGGTTCTTGGCTACAGGATGCTGTACACCAGACCCTTAGGTCTGGTTTCCCCCGGGACTGTGACATCATAAGGGGCGGGGTCACCGTGTCACTTCACCTGGTGACTACGCCCCTTACTCCCCTTATGCCTATATAAGTCACCGTGCACCCTGTCCATGGCATTACAGCGGAAGAGAGTGTTGTATCAACATCGGAAGAACAGAAGAAGGAAGAAGAAGACGACATTGACGAATGAGAAAGCCGGGCTCCTCCGCTAGCAAAAGAGCAGAGAAGAACCGTAAAGCGTTGAGAAATCGGAAGAAGACCCCCGAAGTCGGAAGAAGACCCCCGGAGCTGTCTAATAAACTACTTTAAAAACCTGTGTAATGTTTTTTTATTGACACTTTTTCCCCCAGGTGAATGGGTAGGAGTATGATGTACCCCATACTCATTCACATAGGGTGGGGGGCCCGGGATCTGGGGGCCCCCTTATTAAAGGGGGCGCCCGGATTTCCGATAAGCCCCCCGTCCGTAGGCCCTGACAACCAACGGCCAGGGTAGTCGGGAAGAGGCCCTTGTCCTCATCAACATGGGGACAAGGTGCTTTGGGGTGGGGGGGCGGCAGGCGCCCCCCTTCCCCAAAGTACCCACCCCCATGTTGAGGGCATGCAGCCTGGTACGGTTTGGGGGGGTGCTCGCTCGTCCCCACCCCCTTTCCTGACCGGCCAGGCTGCCTGCACGGATAAGGGTCTGGTATGGATTTTGGGGGGACTCCCACGCCGTTTTTTCAGCATAGTGGGTTACTCTTAAAATCCATGGCAGCCGACAGGGCTCGCAAGGTGTCAATCTCTCTGATGAAAGCGGAGAGATTGACTTCCTTCTCTAGTCCCGTCGTACCTGGAGTCACGTTCAAAATGAACAGACTTTAGTCCATGTGTGGGCCAGTCCGTTAATTTTGAAAGTCCATCGGACCTCCGCCAAAAGTCCGACGGGTAGTCCGTCGGACCTAGTCCACCAGAAAGTCCGTTCGTGTGTGTGCAAGTCCGCTCATTAGGAAAATCCGGCGGACCTCTGCTGCAAAGTCCGGCGGATTGTCCGCCGGACCAAGTCTGCCGGAAAGTCAGATCGCGTGTACACGGCATTATAGTAGAAAGTGGATCACTGTAAAGAGAGGATAGCCCAAAAGTGTAGTATGTTTAAAAACGGCTTTATTACTCTTTAAAATGATGCTTACATTAGTGTAAAATGAACAAGCATAAATGGAAGTACCGTTCTTCCTGGTATGACGTCACTTCCGCTCCTACCGGCTCCGCCCTATGTGTTGCGTCACACACCACGTGACTTCATCAAGGGCTTAATTATTTATTTATTTATTTATGTAACATGTTACTGTTGCATCAGCCCTCACACCCCCCTCCCCCATCCCCTGTTTGTAAAAATGATGTGCATTTATTTATTTATTTTTACAAACAATGAACTTATTCTTTAACAAAAGAGATTGTACAGGGCTGAAACCACTCCGTCTACAAAACGTTCTCTATTTTAGAATGACATTCAGCCACTCACATCTGTATATACAGCTGAAGCACAACAATGCTGCTGTGCAGAAAACTGAATGACAATTGCATTTAACCAATCAAGACCAGTGCATTTACAGGATTAAATCAGGCAATGACAAGGCAGCAGAACACCTGCTCACCACCTGTCAAACATCCTCTAAAAAAGTGATCTGAAAATAGAATGCTCTCTAGGGGGCACCATTGCATTTTGAACAAGCACCAGAGAGTACTGTACAAAGATTGTATAATAAGACTGTATAGTGTATGGGCAGAAAAAAGTAAATTCACGCACCTTTTATTTTAAATCTGAAGAGGTTCTGCAGCAGGCAAACTGATGATCCTGGGAGAAGTGATCAGGACAGAGGCCTGTCATCTAGCCAGTAGCACCTCCCCCCCCCCCCCCCCCCCCCAATCCAACTTTTTTTTTTAAATCCCTAAGAACCTGTGCAGCATACAAGCTTCTGATCCTGGATGATGTGATCAGAACAGAGGAAGGGGTCCTAAAGTGGAATTTACAACAATTGTATGATGAGATTGTATAGTGTATAGTCAGATCTAAGGGTTTGTGAATTAACTGCTTGCTGACCTCCCTATAGCAATTTTACTGCTACAGGGTAGGATCACGTATATAGACATGATCCTGCACCTCTGCCTGCAGAGGGGCATGCTCGTGCTTGGGCTGCTTGTGCAGTGATAATTCAAAGCAAAGCTGATCCGCTGATCATCTGTAAACTACACAGAATGTGGATCTGCATATGTAAACAAGGCAGATCACTGTTCTAACAGTGGGGAAGGGATGGATTCTGTGTTCCTCCAAAGCAAGGAATAAAATCCATCTCTTTCCCTAGTAAAAGAAGCACACAGTGTACACAAAAACACTAGCTAGGCACACAGTTATCCCTGACACAAAAACACTAGCTAGGCACACAGTTATCCCTGTGATTGCCCCTGATGTTCAACCTCTTCCCTGACAATGTCGTTAGTACAGTGATAGTGCATATTTATTAGCACAGATCACTGTATTAGCATCATTGGTTCCCACAAAGTGTCAAAAGTGTCAGTAAGTGTCAGATTGTCCGTTGAAATATAGCAGTCCCACTATAAGTTGCCGATTACTAGTATAAAAAAAAACAAATAAAAATCCATAAATATATCCCATAGTTTGTAGATGTTATAAAGTTGCATAAACCATATACACTTACACTTATTGGGATTTTTTTTTTACCAAAAGATGTAGCAGAATACATATTGACCTAAATTTATGAAGAAATTAGATTTTTAAACATTTTTATTGGATATGTTTTATAGCAAAAAGTAAAAAAATAGATTTTTTTTTAATTTGTCTGTGTTTTTTTTTTGTTTATAGCACAAAAAATAAAAACCGCAGAGGTGTTTAACCAGTTAAGGACCAGTCGTCTCAGTTATACTGCAGCAGGTTGGCTCCCCTGGGAGAATCGCCGTAGCTGTAAGTCGGGCGCTTTAAGAGCTCTAGGGGACGCGCGCACGCCTGCGGCGACAAAGCCGATGCCTGTGCCCGGCAGCCGCGATGTCCGTCGAGCACCTGCGATTACTCCTGAGAGAGACAGAACGGAGATCTGTCAATGTAAACAGACAGATCTCTGTTCTGTCATGGGAGAGGAGACAGATCTGCTGTTCATACTGATTAAGAACAGCGATCAGTCTCCTCCTCCCAGGCAGTCCCATCCCCCCACAGTTATAAACGCTCCCTAAAACACACATTTAACCCCTGATCGCCCTCTAGTGCTAACCCCTTCCCTGCCAGTGACATTTATACAGTAATCAGAGGTATTTTTAGCTCTGATCGCTGTATAGAGGTCAATGGTCCCAAAAAAGTGTCAAAAGTGTCCAATCTGTTCACCGCAATGTCGCAGTCCCGCTAAAAATCGCAGATCGCTGCCATTTCTAGTAGTAAAAAAGAAAAAGAAGAATAAAAATGTCATAAATATATCCCCTATTTTGTAGACACTATAACTTTTTGCGCAAACAAATCAATATACGCTTATTGCGATTTATTTTTACCAAACTGAGGAAGAAATTAGTTTTTTGAATTTTTATTTTGGGGATATTTATTATAGCAAAAAAGTAAAAAATATATATATTTTTTTCAAAATTGTCAGTCTTCTTTTGTTTATAGCGCAAAAAATAAAAACCGTAGAGGTTAAGAAATTACCACCAAAAGAAAGCTCTATTTGTGGGGGAAAAAAAGGACATACATTTTGTTTGGGTACAATGTCGCACGACCGCGCAATTGTCAGTTAAAGTGACGCAGTGCCGTATCACAAAAAGTGGCCTGGCCATTAAGGAGGTAAATCCTTCCCATCCTTAAGTGGTTAAATACCAGAAATCTCTATTTGTGGATAAAAAAAGGACATCAATTTATAGACCTAAATATCAGCCCCTTCTATTCCTGACGCATTTATTGTGCTTTTAAAATATAATGCCGCATTTTCGGATTCTCTGATATGTTTTCTTACCCTGAAATGCAATAAAAACATATTTGACTCTAAATATCAGCCCCTTTACACACGCCCCTGTGACTTTCAATCATATTTACAATTTATATGTCATTACTGGAAGTAGACATTTGTTTTGTTTCATTCTTTTATGATGACACTGTCTAATCTCCCCCAGGTCTTTATAGGAATGTATTTCTTTTTCTTTTCTTTTTTTCCCTGTATTCTGTACTTGTACTGTGAATTTTCCTATTGTACTTGAGTCCTTAATTGTTTAATAAAATGTTTATGCAAAAAAAAAAAAAAAAAAAAGGACATACATTTTATTTGAGTACAACATCTCACGACCGCGCAATTGTCAGTTAAAGTAACACAGTGGCCTATCGCAAAAAATGGCCTGGTCATGAAGGGGGGGGTAAATTTTCCCGGGGCAAGTGGTTAACGTGGAACTTTAGTCAGAAAAGGATAACCTGCTAGATCATTTCAGGCTGGCCCCTTTTGCCGGTATAGTTATGTAAAACATAAAAAATATGCAATTAACGGACCTCCAGCTGTTGCAGAACTACAAGTCCCATGAGACATAGCAAGACTCCAACAGCCACAAGCATGACACCCGGAGGCAGAGGCATGATGGGACTTGTAGTTTTGAAAAACAGCTTGAGGTCCACTAATTGCATATCCCCCAGTGTAAAATCCAGTAATACACCATCTCACCCTGCTCTGCACATGCTCAGTTGCTCTCTATTTTTATAGAGGTCAATCTGCTGACAGCCTTAGAGCTGGTTCACACCACAAAAATGCACTCCAGATCCGCTCCTGATGTGTTTTTGCAATTGCCCTTTTAACAAGTTTTTGGTGTGTTACAGAGTGTTTTTGATGCATTCCAGATGCTTTTTTTCCTTCTGTTTCTTTTTGTACTGTACTAGGGTCTGGTGCATTTTTGATGCGTTCCAGTGCATTCCGGTGCATTTTTGATGTGTTTTATTGTGTTGCAGTACAGTCCAGTGCAGGAAGAATGCAGCACGTTTTCATTTTTTTTATGGAGCTGGAAAGCCCCGGAACTGACTGCACTGGTGTGAACTATGCCATTGGAAACCATATAACCTACTTTCCATGCGTTTTTTTGATGCAGAAAAAAATGCACTGGACTGCATGTGGTGTGGACTGGCCCTTAAAGTGGAATGAAACCCTCTTATCCTTTACAGCTGCTTCTGTTGGATCTGCAACTCCCATGGAGCTGCACATGTGATCAGTTATAACACCAGCCATTGGATGGTTTGACAGTTTTGTTGAGGACACAAGCAAATGTGACAGTTAGCATTCTTCAGCATTCCAGGATTGTAACTGTTTTGAAACTGTTATAGTAGGACCATAGGCAAAACTCTCTAATGGGGGCACAGGCAGCAATAAAAACCCGACAGGTGTTCTAATCTCTCTCCACTCTATCCAAAGCAAAAAATAAATAAAAAATTTGCCTTTATCTATACTTTAACCACTTGCCGCAAAATCACATACCTGTATGTCATTCGGCTTCAAGTGGTTGTATGGGGTGATGCTTGCATGACCAGTAGAGCTGCACGATTAATCGTTAAAAATCGTTATCGTGAATTTTTCCCTGTTGCGATCTTGACAAAGTATTTCCCGATTCTTTCTATGCAGAGAATTCTCTCTGCTCTGCTAAAGCCAACAGCCATCAAAAGAAAAAAAAACGGGCAGTCTGCCAAGAATCACAACATTCTTTAGCAGTGGAACTTAAGTATAAACATTGTAACAATTTGTCCTTTAGATCAAAGGAATACACTTTATTGTGTAAATGAGGGAAGTTTAACCATTTAAACACTAAACCCTTTTCTGACGTTTGTTGGTTTCAAGTTAAAGAGGGATTCCACCTACAAAAAAAAAATATTAAAAGCCAGCAGCTATAAATACTACAACTGCTGACTTTTAATAAATGGACACTCACCTTGTCCCAGGGTCCAGCGATGTCAGCAGCTGAGACCGATCGGGTGCTGCCGCCGCCATTCTCGGTGAGGGAATCGGGAAGTGAAGTGTTGTGGCTGCACTTCCCGGTTCCCTACTGCGCATGCGCGAGTCGCGCAGCGCAATGAGAATGGTCCGCGCTGTCTCTGGGACCTGTGTGTGTCCCAGGAGACAGCGTGCCAAGACAGGAAACAGCATAGACTCTCGTGGGAGTCTATGCCCGGAAGTGGGTGCAGATACCTGTCTTAGACGGGTATCTGCACCCCCCTCCCCCCTGAAATGTGCCAACTGTGACACCAGAGGGGGGGAGGGTTCAGATGAGCGGAATTTCCACTTTAGAGTGGAACCCCACTTTAAAATCTTTTTTTTTTGCTAGAAAATTACCTAGAACCTTTTGCCACATTTCAAGCTTCAAACATAAAGATATAACATTTTTATTTTTTGTGAAGAATCACCAACAAGTGGGACACAATTGTGAAGTGGAACGAAATCTATTGGATTTTTTTAACTTTTTTAACTAATAAAAAAATGAAAAGTGGGGCGTGCAAAATTATTCGGCCCCCTTGCGTTAATACTTTGTAGAGCCACCTTTTGCTGCGATTACAGCTGCAAGTCGCTTGGGGTATGTCTCTATCAGTTTTGCACATCGAGAGACTGAAATTCTTGCCCATTCTTCCTTGCAAAACAGCTCGAGCTCAGTGAGGTTGGATGGAGAGCGTTTGTAAACAGCAGTTTTCAGCTCTTTCCACAGATTCTCGATTGGATTCAGGTCTGGAGTTTGACTTGGCCATTCTAACACCTGGATACGTTTATTTGTGAACCATTCCTTTGTAGATTTTGCTGTATATTTGGGATCATTGTCTTGTTGGAAGATAAATCTCCGTCCCAGTTTCAGGTCTTTTGCAGACTCCAACAGGTTTTCATCCAGAATGGTCCTGTATTTGGCTGCATCCATCTTCCCCTCAATTTTAACCATCTTCCCTGTTCCTGCTGAAAAAAAGCAGGCCCAAACCATGATGCTGCCACCACCATGTTTGACAGTGGGGATGGTGTGTTGAGGGTGATGAGCTGTGTTGCTTTTACGCCAAACATATCGTTTTGCATTGTGGGCAAAAAGTTGGATTTTGGTTTCATCTGACCAGAGCACCTTCTTCCACATGTTTGGTGTGTCTCCCAGGTGGCTTGTGGCAAACTTTAGACGAGACTTTTTATGGATATCTTTGAGAAATGGCTTTCTTCTTGCCACTCTTCCATAAAGGCCAGATTTGTGCAGTGTATGACTGATTGTTGTCCTATGGACAGACTCTCCCACCTCAGCTGTAGTTCTCTGCAGTTCATCCAGAGTGATCATGGGCCTCTTGGCTGCATCTCTGATCAGTCTTCTCCTTGTCTGAGCTGAAAGTTTAGAGGGACGGCCAGGTCTTGGTAGATTTGCAGTGGTCTGATACTCCTTCCATTTCAAAATGATCGCTTGCACAGTGCTCCTTGGGATGTTTAAAGCTTGGGAAATCTTTTTGTATCCAAATCCGGCTTTAAACTTCTCCACAACAGTATTACGGACCTGCCTGGTGTGTTCCTTGGTCTTCATGATGCTCTCTGCGCTTTCAACAGAACCCTGAGACTATCACAGAGCAGGTGCATTTATACAGAGACTTGATTACACACAGGTGGATTCTATTTATCACCATCAGTCATTTAGGACAACATTGGATCATTCAGAGATCCTCGCTGAACTTCTGGAGTGAGTTTGCTGCACTGAAAGTAAAGGGGCCGAATAATTTTGCACGCACCACTTTTCAGTTTTTTATTTGCTAAAAAAGTTTAAAATATCCAATAGATTTCGTTCCACTTCACAATTGTGTCCCACTTGTTGGTGATTCCTTCACAAAAAATTAAAATTTTATATCTTTATGTTTGAAGCCTGAAATGTGGCAAAAGGTTGAAAAGTTCAAGGGGTCTGAATACTTTTGCAAGGCACTGTGTGTATATATATATTTATTTTATTTATTTATTTTTATTTTTTTGATAGAGGCCCTCGAACTGGAGGCCCTCCAGCTGTTGCAAAACTACAATTCCCATGAGGCATTGCAAGGCTGACAGTTACAAGCATAACTCCCATAGGGAGAGGCATGATGGGACTTGTATTTCTTCAACAGCTGGAGGGCCGCCAGTTTGAGACCCTGCCCTAGAGAATAAAATGGTGGTTGTTGCAATATTTTATGTCACACTGTATTTGCGCAGCAGTTGTTCAAATGCATTATTTTGTGAAAAAAGTACACTTTAATTAATTAAAAAAAAAAAACTAACCTGTAAAGCACAATTTTCTTTTGTATAATGTGAAAGATTTTCCGCTGCAAGAATCGTGATCTTTTTATTCTAAGCAAAAAAATATGGTGATTCTCATTTTGGCCAGAATCATGCAGCTCTAACATGCAGGCATCACCACTGTACCTTTTTTTTAGAGCCGGTGATGTATCAAATACTGTCCCCCATCGGATAGTGTCCGCCCTGTACTGCGCCTGCGCAGTACGGAGGACAAGGAGAAGCCAAACATGTCCGACGATAAACGGCACCTGCGCAGTGAGGTCAGGTTCAAGCCCTACCATCCAAGTGGACATAGAGTTAGAATAAAAAATAGCCGAGTGAAGCGAGGCCATGCTCCGAAGCGTGGCGAGCAAAGCGAGCCCACGAAGGGCCCTCTTACTATGAGCAACCGTATGTCCACTTGGATGGTGGACTCAGTGCGCAGGCGCCGTTCATCTTCAGAGATTTTCAGAGTCTCCTTCTCCTTCGTACTGCGCAAGCGCTGTGCCTGCGCAGTATGGGGCGAACACTATTCGATGGCCGGACACTTTTTGACAGAACACCGGCCGTCAGGTTTCTTATAATAACAACCGCTCAATTGTTATTATAAGTAACCTGAAAGCAATGTCATGACGTCACTTCCGGATTACTGCAGCCTTGAAGGTTTCAGATTTAAAAAATAATGACAGCATTCAAAACAGCCAACCTTGCATGCTTTTATGTGCAAAGGAGGGATCTGGGGTCTTAAAGACCCCAGATCCTTCCAAAAAAATGCCTGAGGCCGCGTACACACGCGGGGACTGTTCGCCCAACTTTGTCCGTCAAACAGTTTCGGCAAACAGTCCGCTCAAAATTAGCATGGACGGACATGGCCACACACGACGGACGAACAGTTTGCTGAAACCGTGCGCGATGACGTGAACGGCACGTACGACGGGACGAAAAATACGACGTCCTATACACTGCATTATAACTTTCGGCGTGTAAATCCTTTCTGAGCATGCGCGGAACTTAGTTTGACGAACAAGCCTACACACGAGGGGACTGTTCGCTGAAACAAAGTTTCAGCGGACAGTTTTACGGAATTTCCGAAAAACCTTGTTCAGCGGACTGTTCGCTGAAACTGTCCGCTGAAAGCCCACACACGAGCCCACTGTCCGCCGAAACACTGTTCAGCGGACAAAGTTGGGCGAACAGTCCCCGCGTGTGTACGCGGCCTGACAGGTGACTAATGATGTCAAGGGATGTTTACATTTCTTGTGACAACAATAAAAGTGGCCATCATTTTTATTTATTTTTTTAAAGTGACAGTAAAAATAAAATAAATAAGAAAAACAAAAATATTTAAAGCGCCCTATCCCTCTGAACCCGCGTGCAGAAGCAAGTGCATACGTAAGTCACGCCCGCAAAGGTAAACAGTGTTCAAACCACACATTTGAGGTATCACCACGACCGTTATGCTGCTCACACACGATCGGAATTCTCGTCGGAAAAAGCTCTGATGGTTTTCCCTTCGTAATTCCGATGGAATTTTGCTCAAACTGTCTTGCCTACACACGGTCACACCTAATTCCGACGGTCAATAACACCGCGTCATACAACATATTGCACTATAAAAGGGAAGTTTAATGCTTCCGAGCATGCGTCGAATTGTTTCCGAGCATGCGTCGGAATTTTGCGTGTCGGAATTGCATACACACGATCAGAAAATCCGATAGAAAGGTTTTCCGTCGGAAAAATTAATAACGGCTCTCAATCTAAAGTCCGTTGGAAATGCCTAAGGAAAAAAAGACAGATGGGCATATACACACGGTCGGAAAATCCGATGAAAATCTCTCATCGGACTGTTTCCATCAGAAATTCCGGCCGTGTGTACGTGACCATTAGAGCGAGAGCAATAATTCTAGGTCAAGACTTCCTCTGTAACTCTAAACTGGTATCGATTAAAATTTTTCAAACCGTTGCCTATGAAGATTTTCAAGGCGGAGTTCCACTCGTTTTTGTGTTTTTTAAGGCTGTTTTCACACTAGTGCCAATTGGATGAGGATTTTTCCGCATACAATTAGCACAGCAGGAGATTGTGATCGGCTCTCTATGGAGCTGGTTCAGACGTCTCCGTGGCGGCTCCAGTGTAATTTGCACAGGAGTCCTGTGCGTTTTTTTGGTCTGTTTCCGTCTGAATTCAGCCAAATATTTGGGCTGAAATCGGACCTGTAACGGTGAACGAGGACACACCGGACTTCTACTGTGAGCCGCTGCGTTTGAGAGAGCGATTGTTCTCATACATGCTGTTGGTTGGAAGAAACCTACCACTTCCATAAGGCTTCATTATTTTATAGCTCTGGTGAGTCTGTATTTTTTATGCACTTTTCGTGGTGAAATACCATTTGACGAATATTTTTTTTTTCTTTTTTCTTCTTCCTTTTTTTCTTGGTGATTGGACTTTTGTATGAATTTATATTGAAAAAATTGATTTGGACTCTATTTGTAAGTATTTATAAATTGAATTTTATTATTGGATGTTATATATGAATTTATGATCACAGGTTGTAAGATGAGGTTTTATACAAAGTTAGCGCCACAACCTTTTTTTTTTTTTTTTTACACATATCCATACACTTACTGTGAGTGGTCTGCCCACTCTTAAAGGGGCAGCTGCACTCTTCATGACAGTGTATTTTTGCCCAAAAAAATTGAGTTTGAAAGACCGCTGCACAAATACAGTGTAACATAAAATATTGCAACGATCGCCATTTTATTCCCTAGGGTCTCTGAAAAAAAAAAGTAAAAAATATATATATAAAATTTGTGAGCAACAAGTGTCTGAAAAATGCTGTCTCCAGAGGTGTACCAAAACCCCAAAAATCTAGGTTTGCTCCTAACTTAAAAAAAAAAAAAAAAAAGTCAATATCTGTCCACTCTTAAAGGGGGAGCTGCACTCTTTATCATCTATATAAGGCTTTCTCAACCTTTTAACCCTAGAGGAAATCCAAAAATAATTTTAATTTCTCAAGGAACCCTTACTAAAACAAATTAAGCAGGACTCAATAGGAACAATGCCCCTTATATTGGTGGTCAATAGGAAGAATGTCCCACTTAAAGTGGTGCTCAGAATGCCACCCTTAAAGACAGCTAAAAAGATATATATATATATATATATATATATATATATATATATATATATATATATATATATATATATTTTTTTTTTTTTTTTCTTTTTTTTTTTTTTTTGGCACCATCACTTATCACTTTTTATTTTCACATCTATTTACTTGAAAGTGTATTTTTGCCCAAAAAAATCTAGTTTGAAAGACCCCTGTGCAAATACAGTGTAACATAAAATATTGCAACGATCACCATTTTATTCCCTAGGGTCTCTGCTAATATATATATATATATATATATATATATATATATATATAATATTTGGGGCTTCTAAGTAATTTTCTAGCAAAAAATGCTGATTTTTAACTTGTAAGCAACAAGTGTCAGAAAAAGGCTGTCTCCAGAGGTAAAACAAAAAAAATCTAGGTTTGCTCCTAACTTCAAAAAAAAAAGTCACTATCTGTCCAATCTTAAAGGGGCAGCTTTTTATTTTCACATCTATTTACTTGGTGCAACATCATTTTTCACATTCTACAAAAAAAATTGGGCTAACTTATTTTTAATTCATGAAAGTGTATTTTTGCCCAAAAAAAAAAAAAAAAAAAAAGTGTAACATAAAATATTGCAACGATCGCCATTTTATTCCATAGGGTGTCTGCTAATATATATATATATATAGATAGATAGATAGATAGATAGATAGATAGATATTCAGAAATATCTATATTCAGTCAGTCATTTTCAGAAAAAGACTGGTGAATCAAAAACCTAAAAATCTAGGTTTGCTCATAATTCCAATCTGATTGTACAATCTTTTGTATGGTGGCCGGGCAGGCTTTATGTTATTCAGTTTGATCACATGCTCCTTTAGGTGGCCATACATGCTTTGAATTTATTATTCAGTTTGATTACATGCTCCCTTATGGCGGCCATACATGCTTCGAGCTTATCATTCAACAGATGTGCAATTCAATCACACGCTGCCTTATGGTGGCCATACATGCTTTGTAGTGTAACATAAAATTGCAACGATCGCCATTATATTCCATAGGGTGTCTGATATATATATATATATATATATATATATATATATATATATATATATATATATATATATATATATATATATATATAGATGCTTCTACGTAATTTTCAGAAAAAGGCTGGTGAATCAAAAACCTAAAAATCTAGGTTTGCTCCTAATTCCAAAAAAAAAAGTAGATGTCTGTCCACTCTTGGGGGGGACAGACATGTGTATATATACATATATGTATATATATGTACATCAAAAAGTCAATTGATGGAACTTTTTTTTTTAAAACCTAAAAATCTAGGTTTGCTCCCAGCTTTAAAAAAAAAAGTCAATATCTGTCCACTCTTAAAGGGGCAGCTGCACACTTTATCATACATGCATACATACATACACATTATATATATATACATACACATTATATATATATATATATATATATATATATCAAAAAGTCAATTGATGGAACTTTTTTTTTTTTAAACTAAAATTCTAGGTTTGCTCCTGGCTTAAAAAAAGAAATAAGTCAATTGATGGAACTTTTTTTTTTTAAAAAGCTAAAAATCTAGGTTTGTTAACAGCAAAAAAAAAAAAAGTCAATATCTGTCCACTCTTAAAGGGGCAGCTGCACGCTTCGTCTATATATATATATATATATATATATATATATATATATATATATATATATATATATATATAATGTAATATAATATATACATATATCAAAAAGTCAATTGATGGAACTTTTAAAAAAAAAAAAAAAAAGAAAGAAAATCTAGCTTTGCTCCTGGCTTTAAAAAAAAGTCAATTGATGGAACTTTTGAATCCCCCAGAAGTTGTGCCCCAGCCTGATGGTGGGTGATGTGATGAGAACAGAGGGCTGTCATCTGCCCCCCGCCCCCCAGCCCAGCAGAGGGGAAGCTGGCAGCCTGGCCCTGTATGTGAGCATTGCCTTCTAACAAGAGCAGCCTGTTTATGTGAGAAGGGCACAGCTGCAGCAGCCGCCTCTCCCATTGGTTGTTGTTGCCATTGCTGGCTGGGGAGGAGGTGGAAGGAGAGGAGAGGGGGGGGGGGAGCCAGCAGTGTGTCCAGTGCCAGGCTCTGCGCACAGCACCGGGGAGATCAGGCTGTACACAGCGAACCTGAGCCCGGATCACCGGGGGGGTGGGGGGGGGAGCACTCAGCCCTGGAGCAATACAACTATTGTGTGCACAGCCTGCCTATCGCGAGAGTGTCCTCTTACCAACCAACCTGCTCCAACAACACAGCGCTGCTAGGCTGCCACTAACACACAGAGGAGGAGGGAGGTGACAGCAGCACACACATCTGGGGATCTCCATGAAGCCGCAGGATCCTCACAAACTCTGGCCTCCCCAGCACACTCCAGCACCAGGATCCCCCAGATCAGCCTGTAAGTACCCCCCCCCCCCCTTATTACCCTTCTCCCCCAGCTCTGATGATCTCATTCCCCAAGGAAAGAGGGGGGAGGGGAGGGGGGCTCCTCTGGATCAGACAAGTTTCTGCTGTCCCCATCTGGACTGTGGCTAATCCAGCACCCTGGGGACACTCTGCAGACAACACGGGCACATCTGATCTCTGCCTCCTTCAAAGGCGACAACTTGGCTTGCAGGTTATTTTTATTTATTTATTTATTTTTAGCAAAAACCAGCAACTTTTTTTTTTTTTTTTTTTTTTTTTAGAGGACGAATCAGCCAGGCTTAGCCGTGGGAAAACGCCAGCGATCCGGGCTGGGATTGGCAGTGGCACGGTGAAGTCAGCCGGCGGGGGGGTGTTTGCGGATACAATGAGGTCTGTCTGCACTTCCTTAAACTCTCAGCAACCTGCTACAGTTGGAGGAGACTGGCCCCCTGGGGGAGGGGAGGGGGAGGGGGGGGGGGGGACTGACTGCTAAGGTCACAGACACTCCGCACCCCCTGACCTCCACCCCTAGGGGGGCACCACATTTACACTGCTTTACCAAACGCTTCTTGGTAGACACTTAGCATGTTAGGCTTTTTTTTTTTTTTCTTTGGCAACAATGGTTATTCTTTTTTTTTTTTTTTTATATATATTGCAAGTCTGATCTGTCAAAAGATTAGGAAGGATTTCCAAGGGCGCTTTAATGGGCAAGTGCCCTAATTAGACCCCCCAGAGGAGAGTTTGTCATTAGAAAGTTAGTGTTTGTAAATAATAATAAACCGTCCCAGCATCAACATTTGTAAAGAAAGGCTCAGCAGTCAGAACTTTGCATCTGTTTAGTCTACTGCAGCACACCCACTGTACAATCTGATTGTACAATCTCCTTTATGGAGGCCGGGCAGGCTTTATGTTATTCAGTTTGATCACACGCTTCTTTAGGTGGCCATACATGCTTCGGAATGTATTATTCAGTTCGATTACATGCTCCCTTATGGTGGCCATACATGCTTCCAGCTTATCACTCAACAGATGTGCAATTCAATCACATGCTCCTTTATGGTGGCCATATATACTTCGAGCTTATCACTCAACAGATGTGCAATTCGATCACACGTTCCTTTATGTGGCCATACATGCTTTGAACTTATTATTCAATTCGATTACATGCTCCCTTATAGTGGCCATACATGCTTTGAACTTATTATTCAATTCAATCACACACTCCCTTATGGTGGCCATATATACTTTGGGCTTATCATTCAACAGATGTGCAATTCAATCACACGCTCCTTTATGTGGCCATACATGCTTCTACTTTATTATTCAATTCGATTACATGCTCCTTTAGTGGCCATACATACTTTGATCTTATCATTCAACAGATGTGCAATTCGATCACACGCTCCCTTATGGCGGCCATACATGCTTTGAATTTATTATTCGATTCGATCACACTCCCTTATGGTGGCCATATATGTTTTGCATTCATAATTCAATGTAATAACACGCTCCCTTATGGTGGCCATACATGCTTAACGCTTATCATTTGACAGATGTGCAATTCGATCATATGCTCCTTTTATGGTGGCCATGCATGTTTTGGATTTTTGATCCAAACGATCAAATTGGCAAACAATCAAATAGGCGTAACTTTCCAATCAATAGACTCGCTTTTATTCATCGATTGTATTTAGTTGCTTTGCTCATGGGTTTGATCAATCGGATTATAAGATTAGAGATGCGATCGATGACTCACGATTGTATATTCCACCTATTGATCCACTTCCCATATCGATTGAATGGATTATATATTGATTGGAAGAGAAAGTGAACATTTAGCAAAGTGTGCATGGCCACCATTAGAGTAATATGAGGACCTGCCTAAACTATCTAGTCATAGCATTCGTTTTGGGTTATTGATGATAGATCGATTATTCCTATTGACAGGGATCGATGCAAAAAAGAAATTAATCAGTTACGGAAGCCTGGATCGACCATGCGCTTTGTAGTTTAGTGCTGCGCAAACTGTCGCCGCTATATAAATCCTGTACAATAATAATAGTTTAAGGGCTTGCCTGATCGGTCACAGATTAGGTAGGTCCCCATATTACATCGTAAAGTTGATTGGAACGTGTATTGTAACCCTTAGAGGTTGATTTACTAAAACTGGAGAGTGGAAAATCGGGTGCAGCTCTGCATGGTGACCAATCAGCTTCCAGGTTTTATTGCCAAAGCTTAACTGAACAATCTGACGTAGGAAGCTGATTGGCCACCATGCACAGCTGTACTAGACTTTACGCTTCTAGTTTTATTAAATCCGCCCCGTTAGTCTCTGTCTGACCCATTCTATTAAATGTGGCACATAAAGGTATTATTTGTAATTAATAATAAGAAATCAGAACATGCAGAATTTAACAATCGTGTTAAACGTTTTTTCCAGGGACAAAAAAGTGTCCCTGGAAGTCCCAGAAATGTTTTTTTTTTTTTTTTTTTTTTTTTTTGGTTTTTTTTAATTGCAATTTAATCCGATTGGAGAAGAGAAGAATGGTTATTTTATTATTGGGTGACGCACTCCTCTACCGGGTGACGCACCCCTGCACTTGCTTGGAATAATCGCTGTGCGTTGAGCTAACACAGAGGTTGCTAAGCGCACCTGTCTGTGTGTAGGAACTCGCCGAAGTTGGCCGCCGGACGAGCGTCCTTGCCTGGTCTGAGCGGCCGCGTAATCGATGGCTATAAATGGGGAAGTCGGGACTTTAAAAGGCAGCGAGCGGCGTGGTTGGCTGGTAGCTAGATTTGCAGTAACATATGGCATTAAGAGGAGCACAGCTGGAGGTAGCGCTTCCATCCTAGTGAAGGCAGAGCAGCTGACTTTCCAGCTTGCTGTGTAATTAGCAGAGCCAGCTCTCTCTCTCTCTCTCTCTCTCTCTCTCTTTTCCCTGCCTCCTCCTCCTCCTTCACACTCTCACACTGACACAGGGACACACCGCCGCTCTTCTCTGTCTGCTTCAAGACCTGCTAACACCACAAGCCATGGCAGCAAAGAAAGCCCGCTTACCCTAAGAGTCCCCGGGGCATACCCCGACAACTGCCACTGTTGCCGAGGGGTGGGGGAGGGAAGGTAAGACCTGGCAAAAAAAAATTGGAACTATCACTTTAAGGGCACTTTTACATTTTTTTTATTATTCTTTGACGCTTTCTTGTTACTTTTTTTACTTGTGTTTTTCTTTTGAGCTAGATTGCTTTAACTGCATTGCATGATATTTACATCTTTTGTAGGGACTGCTTAAGCTGACACGTTACAATCTGATTCTACAGCCTCCTTTAAGTTGGCTATACACTATACAATTTGATTGTACAATCTCTTTTTTTAGCTTATTATACACTTTTCAATGTAAATGTGCAATCTCCTTTAAGCCAGCCATACACTATACTTTTTGTACAATCTCATTTAGATCTACCAACAACTGTGTAATACAGGGGGCAGGGAGATGGGATAGACATTGATTGGATTATATAGATCTGACCTCCTTCTTCTGGTTCTGGTAAATGTCAATGAGATTGTACAATCAGGTTATAGTGTGTGTGTGTGTGTGTGTGTGTGGCCACCCTTACATCTGCCATCAACTGCAAGGGTCTACGTGATTGCATAGATTAGGTAGGTCTTCATATTACCCAGCTTTGGGAAATCTAAAGCTGATTATGTGTAATGTGTTTGGTGAATTGATAAGACTGTAGAGGGCAGTAACTCATAGCAACCAGGCTTAAACAGTCTCTGGCGACAGTTAAATGCTGGTTACTATGGTTACCGACTCTTGCACTGCTAAGGAGGTGTGTATGGGTATGTGTGTGTGTATAATATAAATGATGATACTGTTTAATTATATATAATATTTTTATTTTTTTGTTTTGTTTATCTTTTTTTTTTTTCTTTAGGTTTTTATTCTATTTTTATTTTCTCTTTTTTTTTTTTTTATATATATATATATTTTTTTTTTTTATTCCTTCTTTTTCTTTTTTTTTTATCCCCCTGTGGCTGTGTTGTATAGTGTGTGTGTGTGTGTGTGTGTGTGTGTGTGTGTGTGTGTGTGTGTGTGTGTGTGTGTGTGTGATTTATTTATGTGTGTGTATATATATATATATATATATATATATATATATATATATATATATATATATATATATATATATATATATATATATAATTTTTTTTTTTTACATTTTTATTATATAATAAAAAAATGTGTGAAGGTATTATAATAATTATTATTATTATCTCATACTTTGTAGTTTTATTTTTTATGAATTTTTTTGTTTTTTAAATTTTATTTATTTTTCTCTTTAGGGTTTTTCTTTTTTTCTATTTTTCTTTATTTCGTTTTTTTTTTTTTTTCTTTCTTGCTGTTGTATTTTTATAGCACCTTGCTGCGTCCTGTTGTAACGCCCGGAGCCTCCTAGTAGTAGTCCCAAGTTGCAGTGAAGTTTCAGAGACCTGCCAAGCCTTTTTCTGTTTTAAAAGGCAGCGGTTTCCATAACTACTGGGCGCCTCCGATCGGCTGCACTGACCAGGAAGGGACAAAGCTTTGAAAAACTGGCTCGCGGAAGCCATTGTTTATTTAAAATCGAGTTATTCCTGTTTCTAGCAGGTGCAGTTAAATGAGAGGCTTGCCTGGAAAAAGGCAGCTCGCTGTAGAGAGAGGATTGTACGGTTGGACGTTGTGTGCTTGTCCTTTTTCTTTTCTTTTTTTTTTTTTTTCTTTCTTTTTTTTTTTTTTTTTTTCAATTTGTTGCCAGCCTAGCTCTGGCTATTGCAGCTGCTAAGAGGATTTTGAGTTTACAGTAACGATCAAGTTTTTCCTGTTTCTGTACAGGTTATGAAGGAAGAATGGAGTTTCCAGACCATAGCCGACAGTTGCTGCAGTGTCTGAGTCAGCAACGTCACCAGGGTTTCCTGTGTGACTGTACTGTTTTAGTTGGGGAAGCGCAATTCCAAGCCCACAGAGCCGTCCTGGCCTCCTGCAGCATGTACTTCCATCTCTTCTACAGGGACCAGCTAGACAAAAGGGACATTGTCCATCTGAACAGTGACATTGTCACGGCCCCGGCCTTCAGCCTGCTGCTTCAATTCATGTACGAAGGCAAGCTGGAATTCAGCAGCCTCCCGGTGGAGGACGTGTTGGCTGCCGCCAGCTACCTTCACATGTATGACATTGTCAAAGTGTGCAAGGGCAAGCTTAAAGAGAAAGAACTGAAAAACGGAGGAGAGGACGGGTCCGAGCTGGAGAAGGACGGGCTCTCAGACGGCGAAGAGCTGCGGGGACGAGGCGGTGAAAATAAAGAGAAGAACTTTGCGGCGGAGGACGCCCTGCCCGGTTGGTCGCCTGATTCCATAGGTGTCAACTCAGCTCCTACCGAAGCTGTGTCGTGTAGGACAACAGCTGGAACAACAAAAGCCCGTGTCACCAGTTCCCCTTGCCCTTTGTCCCAGAGGTCTGCTAACCATACACAGCCCCCGAGTGATGGGGATTGTGCTCTGGATTTGTCTTTCAAGCCTGTGTCTGGGAAAGATTCCTTCCACCCCTCCTACGTCTTTGGACAGCTGGCTTCCGACAGCCAGCAGCAGGGCACAGTGCCACTTGTTAAAGATGAACAAGACTTGCTGTCAGAGCAGGAGGACAGTCAGGCAAAGAGTCCAAAGAGTCAACACATCGGGAACCCGGCCAAAAGCCTCATGACGGGGCTGGGACACATGTTTGCAGGAAATGGGAACTCGCACGTTCGGGAGGACGACTTGTACCGCGACGAAAGCGAGGACGACATGGACTCCTCAGACATCTCCAGCTCAGGCGTTCTGGTCTCCCCCGGCCAGATTTGCATCTGCCCCCTGTGCAGTAAAGTGTTCCCCAGCCCCCACATCCTTCAGCTCCACCTCAGCTCCCATTTTCGGGACCGTGACGGCTCCCGCATCAAGATGTCCCCCGATGGCTCTGTCCCCACCTGCACGATATGCGGAAAGACCTTCTCATGTATGTACACGTTAAAGAGACATGAACGCACGCACTCGGGCGAGAAGCCCTATACCTGCGCACAGTGCGGCAAGAGCTTCCAATATTCACACAACCTCAGCCGCCACGCGGTGGTGCACACGAGGGAAAAGCCACACGCCTGTAAATGGTGTGAGAGACGGTTCACCCAGTCAGGTGACTTGTATAGACACATTCGTAAGTTTCACTGTGGCCTAGTGAAGTCCTTGGTTGTCTAGTAACGAATGGAAGCTTATCCGACAAGGCACACAGCTGTGGGCATAGTCCAGTAAGCCATAGCAACCAATCAGAAGTCCTCTTTTAGCAGACTTGTCTTCGGTATTGTCTGGTTGTTATGGGTTAATGGATGTTTCCCATTGTGTTGGCTTTTATACCTCCTTCTTCTTATTGCATAAGCCCACTAATGTTGTTTTCCTTCAGCTGAGCTCTGTAATAATCTAAATAGTACGGCGTATCAAGCCGAAGCCCTCGTTTCCGCCGCAGCTTAACACGTGCGTTTGGGGGCAGATTATGACTTCCTGCAGGTGTGAAGTCCCATACTAAGCAATGAGAGGCTGACAGCATGTAACCAAACATACATCGGTTATCTGTGGATGATCGCCCCGGGCGCAGACCATTTTCTTCCAGGGGCGATCAGCAACAGCTAAGACTATGTGAATGGCTGTGACTGCGGTCACCTCGCCCCACAGCTGTTTGCAGAAACCTTGCTCAGCTCCCTGCAGGTAGTCGTAGTCGCCCCCTTGATTTGTTCCCATGTAATTACACATGCAGTGATTTATCGGTAGAGGATCGGTCCTGGACACAGACTGTTTTGTATCCATGGCCAATCATCCATAGGTAATTGCTACAATGCCAAAGCACCAACCGCCGCTGTTTGCAGAAACCCCACTGAGTCTCCTGCAGGAAATTGTAATCTGCCCCTAAACGCACGTGTGAACAGGGCCCAAAACCAATCTTTTCTCTTTAATAAATTTGATAGTGTGTGACGTTGGCAGAATACTCCAATATAAGTTTGTATTTATCACCGGTTTTGTTCCACTGAGCTTGTACAGGCTTGCTCTAGACCAGTGATGGTGAACCTTGGCACTCCAGATGTTTTGGAACTACATTTCCCATAATGCTCAACTACACTGCAGAGTTCATGAGCATCATGGGAAATGTAGTTCCAAAACATCTGGGGTGTCAAGGTTAACCATCACTGCTATAGGGGGAAGGTAGATACTAGTAGCCCTAGACATCAAAACTGCAGTAACGCACCACAGCCAATCATAAGACATCTATAAACTGAGTTGCCTTCAGTAAACTGAAATCCTATTGGCTGCAATGGATCACTGCTCCTTGACTGTCTTCTGTGCCCCTTGTTTTATTGAATAAGCCCCAGGAACATGCTGACGTCAATGTATCCATGTTTTCATCCAAGATTGACACACACCTTTCACGCATTAATCAGTTAAAAAAATTGTGCAAATCTTTGGTGAAAATCCCTATGTTAAGCAATGCAAATTGTATTTATAAGCACTAACCTGTATTGGCTTCATTAATATGTTTAGAGCTCACCACACATGGTACAATCTGATTGTACAATCTTGCTCAAATCTAACAGCTATGTAGTGCAAGGGCCTGTCCGATCGCCTACAAATTGATTGCATAGACTAAGTAGGTTCTTCTATTACACAGTTGATTGTACAATCCCTGTACATCTACATTTAGCTCCCGTTCACACCAGTGCGACTTCTGATTTTGCAAATAGCACCTGAAATCACATCTAACATCTTTCTATGGCACGGTCTTAATAGGTGCGATTTGAAAAATAGGTTCTGCACAATTTTTTTGCGATTTCATGTGTGACTTGTATTGCCATCTGTGCATGAAATCGCACAGATGTCGGCAAGCTGCAGATGAAATTGCACTGTCCCGTGGCTTTGAAATCGGGCTGAAGTTTTGTGATTTTTTTTTTTTTGTTTTAAAGCCACAATTATTGTGAACAGGGTCTTACCAAAATTATGTAATAGGACAAACCTATACAATCCAATCCATTTCTATCCAGCTGCACAGGCCCTTATATTACATAGTTGGTAGATCTAAAGGGGATTGCACAGTAAGATTGTATAGTGTATGGGCAGCTTAAGACCCCTTTGACACCGAGGGCGTTTTGCAGGCGCTATAGCGTTAAAAATAGCGCCTGCAATCCGCCCTCAAACAGCTGCTCTATTGTCTCCAGTGTGAAAGCCCGAGGGCTTTCACACTGGAGCGGTGCGTTGGCAGGACATCAGGAAAAGTCCTGCCAGCAGCTTCTTTGGAGCGGTGTGTTTACTGCTCCTCCACTGCTGCTTCCCATTGAAATCAATGGGGCAGCGCGGCTATACCGCCGCCAAAGCGCAGCTATAGCTGGCGGTTTTAACCCTTTCTCGGCCGCTAGTGGGGGTTAAAAGCACCCTGCTATCGGCTGAAATGCGCAGCAAATCCGATGGTAAAACTCAGCTAAAAATAGCGTTGTTTTACCGCCGAAGCTATGGGCGGCACACTTTGAAAGGAGTTTTAGGCTTACCATAAACATTAGTATCTGACTGTATAATCTATGTTTACTTAACTTTAGACCTACCAGACCTATGTAATATATAGGTCAGGTAAGGCCTTGCACTATGTACATCTCGGTAGAACTAAAGGGGATTGTACAATCAGATTGTATAGTGTATGGTCAGTTTAAAGAGGAAGTAAACCCTGATTTTTACTTCCTCTTTTCCCCCCCTGCAAAGTAAAAGCATTATAGGGCTAGTATGCATTGCATACTAGCCCATTATGTGCCACTTATCTGTCAAACGATCCCGGCCCTGTGACTGGCCAGAGTTGCCTGACGTCACTCCCACACATGCGCCGCCAGTCTCGGCACGAGCCCCTTACAAACAACACAATCGTGCCCTTTCTTCAATGCATATGAACCAAAGACGTCGGCGTAAGCGTGTATGGTAAATATCTCCTAAACCGTCCAGGTTTAGGAGATATCTCCAGTACCTACAGGTAGGCCTTATTATAGGCTTGCCTGTAGGTAAAAGTGGTGTAACGGGGTTTACAACCACATTAAGGCACACCATACATGTTACTCTCTGACCGTATAACTTCCATCCAATCAATTTTAGATCTTCCAGACCTATGTCTTATGAAGTCCCACCGAAACTATCCAATCAGGCAGGCCCTTGCTCCACATACTTGTTAGTAGACCTAAAGAGGATTGTACAATCAAATTGTAACATGTGGTGAGCCATAGCCAGTTTGCAGCAAGTGAAGCAATGTGATTGGTTGCTGAGGGTTATTGGGTAATGCAATTGCCTGCCTTAGCAGAATGCTGACTATCCAATTCTTCCGATAACCTTGGAGTGGTTTCACACTGCCGTGCTGCAGTTTGGCCCCAGCGCAGTGTGCCCGCTGTTCTCGTGCAGGTTACTTGCACTTTCCCATAGACTTCTATTTGTGCGTTTTCTGAAAATCTTTTTGTGGGTTTTCAGACAACGCACCAAAAATGCTCAAACTAATAGAAGTCTATGGGAAACCGCAGGTACAGTACTCGCCCCCCCCCCCTTACTGCGGCCAAACCCCAGCATGGTCTTGTGACACCACCCCTAGGCTACGGCACCCCTGGGGCAGGGAGCAATCATTGAAACACGTCTCATTTAGTAGAGCGAGTCCTTCAAGAGCCTGTTCAAGCCTAGGAGACAAGGCTGGTAGTAAACACTGGGTATGAAGCAATGCTTTCCTCTCTCCTGATACTTTAACGTATTAATGTTATATATTTAATATGCGTCTGTTCATATAATTACTGCAGATAAAAAAGAAATATGGGGTGGGGAAAAAAAGACCCAAAATGTGAATATATGAAAGTATCCTTATGTACTGGAAACTTCAGTATAACCACAGAGCGTCTCCCAACTTTTTCAAGTTTTAAATATTCAAAATTATTTATATATTGGTTTATGCAAATGACATATGGAGGTTCATTTAGTAAAACCGGAGAGTGCAAAATCTGATGCAGCTGTGCATGGTGGCCAATCGGCTTCTAACTTCAGCTTGTTCAATTGAGCTTTGACAAAAATAAATAATAAAATAAATAAATAAATAAAAAAAACCTAGAAGCTGATTGGTTTCTATGCAGAGCTGTACCAGATTTTGCACTATCCCGTTTTTTGTAAATCAACCCCATTGTGCAGCCTAAGACTAAGTACTGGTTATGCCCAGCTTAAAAAAAGTACACACCCTTTAATTTTTATTACTACCTACTCTTTTATAATGAGGCTGATTTACTAAAAGAGTTGAGAATGTTCACATAATGAATCGCGTTGAAGATTTACTATCGTTCTCCAATCCCGGGTTTTTTTTTTTTTTTTTTTTTTTTTTTTTACTGTGCACCATTGAATAATTAAAGTGAATATTCACACAATTTATTGAATGAATATTCTCCACTTCTTTAGTAAATTTGCTTCAAGGTCTAAATACGACCAGATGTGGCCATAGAAAACTCAAACTTGTGCTGTCAGATTTTTTTTTAATTTTTTTTCAGGTGTGTTTTTTATTTTAATTTTTTTCAGATAGTGAATATTCGCTAACACCAGACAATTTCTGTGTTCAATATTAGGCTAATTTATCAAAACCGAGGAAAAGGAAACATAAGCAAAGGTGGAGCTGCCGTCCAAAAGGGCCGGTCAGGTTCCAGCCTTCGGAAACGCAAGAGCTCCACCTCTCTTTCGTCTTTTTTTTTTTTTTTGTACTCTCCTTTTGATAACTTAGCCACCACTGGGTAGTCTTATTCATTACCATGAGCCATTGGTACACCAGATGCAAAATATGGGTAATATAGCTGTTCCTTAAATATGAAAAGTATAAGGCTGGGTTCACACCATTGTGAATTGGATGCGGGATTGAATAGCAGATTTTGACCGGCTCTCTATGGAGCCGGTTCTTATATCTCCGCAGCGGGTCTGGTGCATTTTGCATAAAAACGCTGTGCGTTTTTTTGTTTTTTTTGATCCGTTTCAGGCCTGAATGAAGCCAAAAATTAGGGCTAAAATCAGACCTGAAATGGTAAACCAGGACGCACCGGACCCTGCTGTGAACCAAGCCTAAAGCACTGGCCCACTGCAAAGCTCTGAAATGTCCACTATTTTATTTTATTAAATTTTTTTCCAGAGTGAAGTCAATTTAGCTAGATTTTTTTCACAGCTGTATATTAATCTGTCACCCAGCAGTATTTATGACATGGATTTATAATCCAGAAGCCACAAAAAATGAGAACGGACAACTAATTTCCTGCCCCACTAGCCCCCCCCCCCCTTTTTTTATTTTTTATTTATTGTTCCCTTTTTTTTTTTTTTTTATTTAGACTAATAATAGTTATTTCAAGATCTTGTCCAGAAAAGTGGTTCTGTAATATTGGTCTGCAAAAAAAAGGAACTGGCATCCCGCAGCAATTTTAATGCCTAATGTGATTGGCCAACTAGGACTACCAATTCTGTTGGGAACTCGTGTAAGAAAAAGTGAAACTAGTAAAATATACATATAGATACTACTGATTTGAAAGTATTGATAAATGTAAAAGTAATGACTACAGTCAAGTATTTAAAATTCTGGTGTTATAAAAGTGGAACTGAAAAATGTAATTTAATTGGCATGGCGTGACCCAAGCCTGGTGAAATGTTGACTTTTGGCTTAGCGGTATCACAGTGACAGTTTATTTATTTTTTCTTATCATCCGAAGCTGGTGAAATATTTAGTATTCTTAAAACAGAAAAAAAACGTATTTAACTGCGACAATAAGATCCCCCCCCCCTTTTTTTTTTTTTTTTTTTTTTTTTTTTACAGTATACAGTGTTGCCTAATAACCATTATTTGTCATAATCCACTCAAACAGTTGTACTGTCACTCTAGCCTCTCTCTTATGGCAAAGCAATTATATCTAATAATTTAAAACCTTTTAGGGTCTGGTGTACTCCCAAAATCCTGCAAATGGCCTTAAAATTTGAAGACATTAAAAGGAATATAGAAATGTGCAATCATAAGCTATGGCAACCGGTCAGAAACTTGAATTGAGCTTTCAGTGTTCAGAAAAAGAGAACAAGCATCTGGTTGCTATGGTTTATAGCAAGTTGTGTTGAAGCTAATTTACTAACTCTTCTCTGATGTCTAAAATGCTCAAGGACGTGGGGAGTACACATTAAATGGGATATCCTCTCATTCATAGGATGCACTATTTTTTTTTATTTTTTTTATTATTATTATTATTATTATTATTATTATTCTTATACCAACATTAAAGTAGCTGAAATAAAAAGTTGGCTTTTTGTTTAGAACTGTAAGGCCTTCTTGGCAGTGAACAGTTGAAGATATATTGACTATACATGCAACATGCATTATTACCTAAAGATATAAAAAGTAGATGGACAAACTTAGTTGCAGAATTAAAAAAATTAAAATAAAAAAATAAACATTTTCAAAATGCTTGTGTAATGTGAAACACATTTAAAAAGACAGTCCAATCTCTTTAACAGATTGCATTTTAATTTTTTTCAAAAGCTGTTACATTCATGTTGAAGGATCTATGATACTATATATCATTTTTTTTTTCTTTTTATATATTATTTGTGTGAAGATCAATGTTGGGTAGTCTGCACCAAGGTACAATAGTTGTATTTACTGTTTAGTTATATTTTGCTGTGATTGAAAATAGCACTGAAAAAAACTACTAAAATTAAGTTATTTTTTTTTCTTCTTTTCCTGATTGTACTTGATATAGTATTTATTAGTTTTTATTTGAAGTGAAATGATTTATAATTAGAGATTTTATTTTAGTGTTCTGTTTGACCCCTTTCAAATCATGTGATCATCTATGAAATGAGATGGTTTTTTTTTTTTTTTTTTTTTTTTTCTGAGCTAAACTATTTAATTTTATGTAAACTTTAATAAAACATGGAAAAAGTTATGTGTGAAAACACTGGTAAATGACAAGGACAATTTGCTTCCAATTACCGGACAAATATGGACATTGCTACAGAATTTAAGGAATGGTAATTATTTCATTCTCGTGGGCCATGTCCATTTACCTTGTTAACGCTGTATTTCTGTTTGTTGGAAAGCAATGACACTTGCACTTATTGTTTTTTTTGTTTTTTTTCAAGTCAGTAACACTGATATTTATTTTGGTTGGAAAAAAATAATAAACTTGCATACTTTTATTATAGCATTTGTTTAATTTTTGTACACATTGCACAGTTGCAGTTTTGGGTATGAAGAATCTTTAATTATTATTATTATTATAATTTTTTTTTTTTTTTTATCTGTATGTACCTGCAGAGCTGCTGTTGGGTTTTAACACTGGATGTGAGCTATAGTCACACCAATGCTGTGAAATCACTGAGAATTTTCAGTTTCTAATTCTTCTCGAGGTGACAAAATGTATATGTAAAAACACTAATTATTTCTGTAAAAAGATTTTTTTATACTATATAATATGTAGACAGACCTGTTGACTTGGAATATATTTTATAAGAAAATTTTGCTGTTCCTGCAGAAAAAAAAAAAATCACTTTTTTTTTTGTTTTGGTAATTCTTTTACCTTCTTAGTTCGCGTGGAATTTAATTTGTACATTTTTTTTTTTTCAGTGTGTGTAAAACTGACAATCGTGGATAGGATTGATGTCTTTATATTTTTTTTTTTTTGTCAAAAAAATAAAGTTTAAATCTGTTAGAAATGGCATTTGTCTATTGCATTTCTTTAGGCCTGTAGCTTAAGACTATGGGATTGATTTACTAAAACTAGCGAGTGTAAAATCTGGTTCAGCTGTGCATGGGGGCCAATCAGCTTCTAACACAGCTTGTGTTCAATTAAGCTTTGATTAAAAAAAAACAAAAAAAAAAAACTTGAAGCTGAGCTGCACCAGATTTTGCACTCTCCAGTTTTAGTAAATCGCCCCTCACACGCTGCTGTAACTCAAAACATACTTTAGGGTCGGTTCCCACTATTGCAATGTCAGACATCGCATGTGATTTGCACTGCACTGCTGTGCAAATCGCATACAGTGTCCGTGCGATGCAAATTCAGCCATACAGCTTGTATAGCTGAATTTGCATCGCATTCGGACCAAACTCGCATAGGACCCCCTTTTTTTTTTTTGGTCCGCACCAGAACCCTTTATTTATTCATACCCATACGATCCGATTCCTGTCCGCATTGACAGTTCGCACAGCGATATTCAAACCAATCTGGAGTTGTCCTTAACCACTTGCCGAACAGCCATCGCAGTTTTACTGCGGCAGAATGGCAAGGCTGAGAGAAACAGCGTTATGTTGTGTCGCTTCGCCCTGTGGCCACTAGGGGCACACGTGCTGCCGGAGGCGATGTGAGTGCCTGGGTGGGCGCGATGACCACCGGGCTAAAGCGATCGCTTGTGACAAGGTGAGAACTGGAAACTGTGTAAACACACCGATTCTTGTTCCCGGAGGGGAGAAGAGACTGACTGTTTGTTCATACACAGCATGGGCAGCCATGCGTCCTCTCCCCTAGATTTTCCCCTCTCCCCTTCAGTTAGAACACACACTAGGGAACACAGTTAACCCCTTGATCGCCCCCTAGTGTTAACCTCTTCCCTGCCAGTGACATTTTTACAGTAGTCAGTGAATTTTTATAGCACTGATCGCTGTATAAATGCCAATGGTCCCAAAAATGTGTGAAAAGTGTCCAATGTGTCCGCAATTGTGTTGCAGTCACGATGAAATCGCAGATCGCCGCCATTACTAGTAAAAAATAACCATGCTATAAATCTATCCCCTATTTTGTAGATGCTATAACTTTTGCGCAAACCAATCAATATACGCTTATTGTGATATATATATATATATAAATTATATATCAAAAATATGTAGAAGAATACATATCGACCTAAACTGAGAAAAATTTAGCTTTTAAAAAAAAAAAATTTTATTATAGCAAAAAGTACAAAATATAATTTTTTTTTTAAATTGTCGCTATTTTTTGTTTATAGCACAAAAAATAAAAAACGCAGAGATGATCAAATACACACAAATAGATCTTTTTGCTGGTATTTGATCACCACTGTTTTTTTTGTTTTTGTTTTTTTTTTGCAATATAAACTAAAAAAAATTAAAGACAACATTTTGAAAAAAAAAACCACAAAATGTCCTACTTTTGGTTATAAGGCCCCTTTCACACTGTCTGACCATTCAGGTCGACCTGTCAGTTTTGTTGGCAGACCTGAATGGGCATTCCATGTTAGTCTGTGGAGCGACGGATGTCAGCGGTGACCATGTCCGCTGACTTCCGACCCTGTCCGACCCACTAAAATCAGACGGATGGCTCTACATTCACATCCGTCCCTGACTGATGAGATTGGGCGAGATCTGATGAAAATGCACATGCTGTCTGTTTTTCATCCAATCTCTCCATAGAAACCAGGGGCACTTGACAAGCCCCTCCCCGCTTAGTGAATAGAAAGGGACCTGTCATCCGCCGGCTCAGCGGAGATCAACGGACAGATTTCCCGCTGAGCTGGTGGATAGAGGTTGACTCTGTGGTAGTGGATCCACCTCATGGTCCATTTAAAAAAAAAAAAAAAAAAAAAATCACATTTCTTCATAAATTTAGGCCAAAATGTATTCTGCTACATATCTTTGGTAAAAAAAAAAAAAATCTCAATAAGTGTATATTAATTGAATTGTGTGAAAGTTTATAGCATCTATAGCATGGTGTGTGTGTGTGTGTATATATGTGTGTGTGTGTGTAGTTATGACACTATACTGGTAATGGTGATCAGTGACTTATAGTGGAACTGTGATAGTGTGTTGGGCAATCTGACGCTAGCAAATCCATAAATCAGTAGTGACTCTAATAGTGCTAATACTATACACTGTCACTGTACTAATTACACTGGCTGGAAAGGGGTTAATATCTAGGGGCAATCAAAGGGTTAATTGTGTGTTTAACAATGTGTAATGTGCTCTGCTTTTACTTTATTTTCTGGCTGTTTTTTTTTTTTTTTTTCTCCTTGCTTCTCAGGGAGAAGAAACAGATCGCTGTTCCCTGTACATTAGAGCTGTGCAATTTTTATTTGCTTAGAATAAAGATCACGTTTCTCAGCGTAACATCTTTCGCATTTCAAAAAATAAATAAAAAATTGGGCTAACTTTACTGTTTAGTGTTTTTTTTTTTTTTTTTTTTTAACTAAAGTGTATTTTTCCCCCCCCAAAAAAAATGCGTTGGAAAGACCTCTGCGCAAATACAGTGCGACATAAAATATTGCAACAACCACCATTTTATTCTCTAGGCAGGGATATGCAATTAGCGGCGGACCTCCAGCTGTTGCAGAACTACAAATCCCATTAACATAGCAAGACTGACAGCCACAAGCATGACACCCAGAGACAGAGGCATGATGGGACTTGTAGTTTTGCAACAGCTGGAGGTACGCTAATTGCATATCCCTTGCTCTAGGTTCCCTGCTAAAAATATATATATATAATGTTTGAGGGTTCTAAGTAATTTTCTAGTAAAAAGTACAGATTTTAACCTGTAAGCAACAGGTGTCAGAAAAATGCTTACACATAAAGTGATTAAACTGCCCTCATTTGCAGACCAAAGTTCATCTCTTTGATCTAAAAGAATCAAATGGTACAATGTTTCTTTTTATCTCAGCGCTGACAAACTTTGCCAGCTGCTCTTCTTCTTTTTTTTTTTTTTTTTTTTTTTACAGCTTTGAGCAGAGAACGGCTCTGCACTTACATGAATCGTGGAAATGCTGGATTATGATCATGAGGGGGGGTTAAATCGAGATCGCTATTTTTTTTAACAATTAATTGTGAATCTCTACTGTACACTGAGTTCTGTGTTTTTATAAATGCAGAACTCTGTGTGTGTGTGTGTGATTGGCCACAGCCAAAATCATGGGCTGAAATCAGCTGCCGACGCCTGGGCGCTGGCAGTGTGAAAGTCCCCTAAAGTCATGTCTTTTATTACAACGCTGAGACTATTCAGTTGGTCAGACCTTCCCACTCGGCGGTCAGTTTTAGAAAGGGCATGGTAAGCCTAGGTCAGTATCATGAGAAGAAGAGTGGGTATTCACACTGAACTCCATGATAATAAAATATTGTCTAAATACAAGAGTCTGGTAGTCTTGCTTAAAGTGGTTGTAAACCCTTACAAACCACTTTCACCTACAGGTAAGCCTAGATTAAGGCTTACCTGTAGGTCCAAGAAATATCTCCTTAACCTACACGGTTTAGGAGATGCAGTGCCTTGCGAAAGTATTCGGCCCCCTTGAACTTTTCAACCTTTTGCCACATTTCAGGCTTCAAACATAAAGATATAAAATTTTAATTTTTTGTGAAGAATCACCAAGAATGACCACCCCACTTGTATGCATACAGACTATTCATGGAAATTGTGTACTTCGTACAGTTTTAACAATCATCAGTTAAGAACACTTTGCATAAGCTGCTTACATACACATGACTATTTGAAGGAAAAAATAAAGCTGAACACACAGTTTCAAAAAATATATTCATTATCTGTCCAAAGATGTGCCTCCCTGCCAGATAGCATAACCAGGTCACTGACCTCACTTTTGTGCACTACACTTAGGCGGTAAAGTGTGGTCATGGCATTCTTCCCTGCCGTCACTTGGACACTATAGAAACATCAGTCCGCTTTTAAGATCAGCACTCCGATTTCCTTTCCCACCTCTAAGTTCTCATTGTAAAGCTGGCCTTACACTGATCAAAATGTAGCAGGTCTGACAGAGAGTGGCCGCATTTTAGATCAGTGTGTGGGCTTCTGTTACTCGACAGAAGTAGTTTTTTTAAAATCAACTTCTGTCTAAGGGACATGTTGGAAATGTTAGTGTTGATCCTCAGCTGCAGCCATTGATCAGTGTATTCTGACAGAGACAGGTCCCGCTGCTGTCTTGCCCTGACAATGTCCAGGTTGTGGCAAAACGCGTAGGGCGGAGCTTCAGTTGGTGGCGTCACCATGCCCGCTGGCTGCATCACAGTGGAGCACCGTATATGCTTGCAATACCCTGAACATTGTGAGTGACCTTCTTTTAATAAATCTATGTATTATTGAATGACTACACTATGAAGTTTGCATTTGTGCCTTCTCCTCCATTATATATGTGGTACACTGCTTTTGGATGGAGCGTTTATGGTATATGATGATGCCACTGGATTTACATTCTATGCGCATATGATCTTCCCAAATTTGAGATTCTATAAGTCTGGTAAGCAAGGCTGGGCACATTGGGCTGGTGTGACACATGGATGTGGACACGTTTTGGTGGAATGATCTTTTCAGTATTCACTGCACAATTATTCGTTGGGGATTACATTTAAGGGCTTTGTTTTTAAAGGGATATGCATGTCATACATTATATTGTTAGGAGTATTAGGACACCCGCCTTTACTCGCACATGAATTTTAATGGCATCCCAGTCTTAGTCCGTGCAGTTCATTATTGAGTTGGCCCACCCTTTGCAGGTATAACAGCTTCAACTCTTCTGGGAAGGCTGTCCACAAGGTTTAGGAGTGTGTCTATGGGAATGTTTGACCATTCTTCCAGAAGTGCATTTGTGAGGTCAGGCACTGATGTTGGAGGAGATGTCCGCTCTAATTCATCCCAAAGGTGTTCTATTGTGTTGAGGTCGGGACTCTGTGTGGTGGAGAAACTTGACTGGCCTGCATAGAGTCCAGTGAAGGGAACTCTTAAGGCGGCAGCATACCAAGACATTTTGGACAATTTCATGCCCCCAACTTTGTGGGAACAGTTTGGTGATGGCCCCTTCCTGTTCCAACATGACTGCGCACCAGTGCACAAAGCAAGGTCCATAAAAACCTTGATTAGCGAATTTGGGGTGGAGGAACTTAAACTGGTATTGAACTTCCTTTTTCTAGTCCTGTTGTACGTCACCACGTTCTAGGAATTTGGTGTGACCGTGTGTAGGCAAGACAGTTTGAGCGGAATTCCGTCGGAATTCAGACGGGAAAACCATCAGAGCTTTTTCCGACGAGAATTCTGATCGTTTGTACGCGGCATAAGACTGGGATGCCATTAAATTTCATGCGAGTGTAAAGGCAGGTGTCCCAATACTTTTGACAATATCGTGAATAATATTTCATATATATTTATGAATTTACTCTCAAGTATTATTTTTGTTGTTTTACACTTATGGACTCTGGTTTTTCTTAGGATGGACACTTTATATAATTTTTAAAAAGATTTTACGATATTTTATATCATGATGATGGAATTTTATTTTTCCCCATACTAAAGGGGAATGTGCACTTATCTGTTACATATATTTTGATCTATGTGCCGTTCAAAATGCAGTGTAGCATAACGCACAGTATAGATGTTGTGCTGTGCATTGTGTTGTAGTAC
Source organism: Lithobates pipiens (assembly GCF_037356315.1). Classification (NCBI taxonomy): domain Eukaryota; kingdom Metazoa; phylum Chordata; class Amphibia; order Anura; family Ranidae; genus Lithobates; species Lithobates pipiens. The sequence continues at coordinate 80,871,622 of NW_027507791.1, read as the reverse complement.
TGTACAGTGCAATGGACTGCAGTTCACAAAGAACGGACCCACAACACAGTGCACAGAGAGCAGATGCTTTGCCATCTGATGTGACGATGACAACACACATGTAAATAAATGTTTGCAAACATCTTTTTTAAAGCAGTAGTAAACCCGCAAATTTTTTATTTATTTTTTTAAACCTGCAAAGCAAAAGGCATAATGAGCTAGTATGCACCGCATACTAGCTCATTATGAAATACTTACCTTAGAACGAGGCCCCTACATCTGGCCCGATCCACGCCGAGGGAGCTGACATGCTCCCTCTGCGTTTCTTCCGGGTATCGCGGCTCCGGCGATGTGAGTGGGCGGAGCCGCGATATCGTCACTCCCACGCATGCGCGCGGGAGATTTCATTCCGGCCGGTCGGCCACTGCCGGATTTTCAGGCCGAGAACCCCCTTGTGCGCATGCGCCGCTGCAGTCAGCGGCGCATACCGAGGGGAATATCTCCTAAACCGTACAGGTTTAGGAGATTTTTTTTTTACCTACAGGTAAGCCTTATTATAGGCTTTCCTGTAGGTAAAAGTTAAAAAATTGAGCATACAACCACTTTAAAGAAAGCTTGGGGATTAAATAAGAACTAAAGTGTATCTATAGACCAAAAGTTTTGTTTCATTTTGGATAAAGAAGGGAATGTTAGAACCCCTTGTCAGGTTTTATTGCTGTCGGTCCTCCATGTCTATTTGACCTGGTGACAAAAGCAGATAAAAAAACCCAAAATGTTAGTTGTCACCGGAAAAGGAAGTCCTATAATGGGGTCACTGGTTTTGCTGACAACTGCCTAATAGAGGAAATCCCCTTACTTTGGAGAGATCTCCCCTCACTTCCTGTTGTGTCTCCAGGACAGTAAATGAAACCAAATCTACCCAAGAGGGCAAGGACAGAAAAAAAACTTACAGGGACTTTATCAACACACTATTCTGCAAGTTGGATGTCAATGCACAAAGGAAATGCATCTACCTAAGACTGGGTTCACACTGGAGAATGCAGCGGCTCACAGCAAGAGTCCGGAGCGTCACCATTCACTGTTTCAGGTCCAATTTCAGACGGAATTTTGGACTGAATTTGGACCTGAAACGGACCAAAAGATGCCCAGGAATCCTGTGCAATTCGCACCAGAGCCGCTGCGGAGATGTGTGAACCGGCTCCATAGAGAGCCAGTCACAATCCCCTGCCCAATGCTACAAACAAAATATGGCTACACACATGTATAGATCTCAATGGACCCTCAGTACTTTCAGTAAAGTCATGTGCCATATGTCAGCAATTAAAGTGAGATCAGAGAGAGAGAAAGCGAGAGATCAGAGAGAGAGAAAGCGAGAGATCAGAGAGAGATCAGAGAGAGAGAGAGAGAGATCAGAGAGAGAGGGAGAGAGAGATCAGAGAGAGAGATCAGTGAGAAAGATCAGAGAGGGAGGGAGAGATCAGAGAGAGAGAGAGAGATCAGTGAGAAAGATCAGAGAGAGAGATCAGAGAGGGAGAGAGATCAGAGAGAGAGATCAGCGAGAGAGGGAGAGAGAGATCAGAGAGAGAGAGAGAGATCAGTGAGAAAGATCAGAGAGAGAGATCAGAGAGGGAGAGAGATCAGAGAGAGAGATCAGAGAGAGATCAGAGAGAGAGAGGGAGGGAGAGAGAGATCAGAGAGGGAGGGAGAGAGAGATCAGAGAGAGAGAGAGAGAGAGATCAGCGAGAGAGAGAGAGAGAGAGAGAGAGATCAGCGAGAGAGAGATATCAGACAGAGAGATCAGAGAGAGAGAGGGAGAGATCAGCGAGAGAGATATCAGACAGAGAGATCAGAGAGAGAGAGGGAGAGATCAGCGAGAGAGAGATATCAGAGAGGGAGAGAGAGAGATCAGAGAGGGAGGGAGAGAGAGATCAGCGAGAGAGGGAGAGAGAGATCAGAGAGAGAGAGAGAGATCAGTGAGAAAGATCAGAGAGAGAGATCAGAGAGGGAGAGAGATCAGAGAGAGAGATCAGAGAGAGATCACAGAGAGAGAGAAGAGAGAGAGAGATCAGAGAGGGAGGGAGAGAGAGATCAGAGAGAGAGAGAGAGAGAGATCAGCGAGAGAGAGAGAGAGAGAGAGATCAGAGAGAGATATCAGACAGAGAGATCAGAGAGAGAGAGGGAGAGATCAGCGAGAGAGAGATATCAGAGAGAGAGAGAGATCAGAGAGAGAGAGAGAGAGATCAGCGAGAGAGAGAGAGAGATCAGCGAGAGAGAGATATCAGACAGAGAGATCAGAGAGAGAGAGGGAGAGATCAGCGAGAGAGAGATATCAGAGAGAGAGAGAGATCAGAGAGGAAGGGAGAGAGAGAGAGATCAGAGAGAGATCAGATAGGCAGAGAGATCAGAGAGAGAGAGAGAGATCAGTGAGAAAGATCAGAGAGAGAGATCAGAGAGGGAGAGAGATCAGAGAGAGAGAGAAGAGAGAGAGAGAGATCAGAGAGGGAGGGAGAGAGAGATCAGAGAGAGAGAGAGAGAGATCAGCGAGAGAGAGATATCAGACAGAGAGATCAGAGAGAGAGAGGGAGAGATCAGCAAGAGAGAGATATCAGAGAGAGAGAGATCAGAGAGAGAGATCAGAGAGAGAGAGAGAGATCAGAGAGAGAGATCAGAGAGAGATCAGAGAGAGAGAGAGAGATCAGAGAGGAAGGGAGAGAGAGAGAGATCAGAGAGAGATCAGATAGGGAGAGAGATCAGAGAGAGAGAGATCAAAGAGAGATCAGAGAGAGAGAGCGAGAGAGAGAGATCAGCGAGAGAGAGAGAGATCAGCGAGAGAGAGATATCAGACAGAGAGAGAGAGGGAGAGATCAGCGAGAGAGAGATATCAGAGAGAGAGAGAGAGATCAGAGAGAGATCAGAGAGGAAGGGAGAGAGAGAGATCAGAGAGAGATCAGAGAGGAAGGGAGAGAGAGAGAGAGAGATCAGAGAGAGATCAGAGAGGAAGGGAGAGAGAGAGAGAGAGATCAGAGAGAGATCAGAGAGGAAGGGGGAGAGAGAGAGAGAGAGATCAGAGAGAGATCAGAGAGGAAGGGAGAGAGAGAGAGATCAGAGAGAGATCAGAGAGAGATCAGAGAGAGAGAGAGATCAGAGAGAGATCAGAGAGGAAGGGAGAGAGAGAGAGATCAGAGAGATATCAGATAGGGAGAGAGATCAGAGAGAGAGAGAGAGAGAGAGAGAGATCAGAGAGAGATCAGAGAGGAAGGGAGAGAGAGAGATCAGAGAGAGATCAGATAGGGAGAGAGATCAGAGAGGGAGAGAGATCAGAGAGAGATCAGAGAGGAAGGGAGAGAGAGAGAGATCAGAGAGAGATCAGATAGGGAGAGAGATCAGAGAGGGAGAGAGATCAGAGAGGAAGGGAGAGAGAGAGAGATCAGAGAGAGATCAGATAGGGAGAGAGATCAGAGAGAGAGAGAGATCAGAGAGGGAGGGAGAGAGAGAGCAAGAGAGAGAGAGATCAGAGAGAGAGATCAGAGAGAGATCAGAGAGAGAGATCAGAGAGAGAGATCAGAGAGAGAGATCAGAGAGAGAGATCAGAGAGAGAGATCAGAGAGAGAGACAGAGATCAGAGAGAGAGATCAGAGAGAGATCAGAGAGAGAGATCAGAGAGAGATCAGAGAGAGAGATCAGAGAGAGAGATCAGAGAGAGATCAGAGAGAGAGATCAGAGAGAGAGATCAGAGAGAGATCAGAGAGAGAGACAGAGATCAGAGAGAGAGATCAGAGAGAGATCAGAGAGAGAGACAGAGATCAGAGAGAGAGATCAGAGAGAGATCAGAGAGAGAGACAGAGATCAGAGAGAGAGATCAGAGAGAGATCAGAGAGAGAGATCAGAGAGAGAGATCAGAGAGAGATCAGAGAGAGAGATCAGAGAGAGAGATCAGAGAGAGATCAGAGAGAGAGATCAGAGAGAGATCAGAGAGAGAGACAGAGATCAGAGAGAGATCAGAGAGAGAGATCAGAGAGAGAGATCAGAGAGAGATCAGAGAGAGAGATCAGAGAGAGATCAGAGAGAGAGATCAGAGAGAGATCAGAGAGAGAGACAGAGATCAGAGAGAGATCAGAGAGAGAGATCAGAGAGAGAGATCAGAGAGAGATCAGAGAGAGAGATCAGAGAGAGATCAGAGAGAGAGATCAGAGAGAGATCAGAGAGAGAGACAGAGATCAGAGAGAGAGATCAGAGAGAGATCAGAGAGAGAGATCAGAGAGAGAGATCAGAGAGAGAGATCAGAGAGAGAAAATTGAAAGAGGGGGAGAAGATGGATAAGAGGAAAAGAGAGAGAAGAAAGAAGAGAGAGGGGAAAGACATAGAGAGGGAGATTGAGACTTTCCTCCATTACTTAAGAAGCAGACGCACGTTTACCAGCATCATATCTTCTCTGACATCTGGGCGCAGCAACAGCTGCATCTCCAGCCAAACATGGAGTTCAAAAGTTTACAAGAACCGTGTTAATTAGCTTGAAAAATGCATCAACTGTTGTGCTGAGCAATATTATATAATATATAAATACAAAGCACAGTAACGTAAAATTACAATTTGGCTTAAAGTATAACTAGACAAAAGTTATTTTTTTTCTTCTTTTTAGTTTTATATAGAGTGCAGAGGGATTATAACACCTGTTAGACCCCTTTCACACTGGGGCCGCGGCCATGTTCACGGTAAAGGGCCACTGGTTTTAGCTGAGCTTTACCGCTTTTCGGCTGCTAGCGGGGCGCTTTTAACCCCAAAGAAGGGGCTATGGCGCATCTGAAGCGCTTTTCATTCATTCCAATGGGCAGGGTGTTTTGGGAGCACTAAATACAGCGCTCCCAACCCGCCCCAAAGATGCTGTTTGCAGGACTTTTCAGAAGGTCCCTCAAGTGCACCGCCCTAGTGTGAGAGTCACACTTGAATGAATGGGAGACGTTTTCAGGTGCTTAGCAGAGGGTATTTCCATCGCTAAAGCGTCCGAAAACCGCCCCAGTGTGAAAGGGGTCTTCATGTACACGGGGCATTTTAAAACCTCTTCTGAACGATTTAACTTGACAGATAGTAACTGACATTTAAAAGCGTCCATGTTTACATGCCGTGTTTGCTTTTAGAAGCGTTGTTTGCTTTGAAAATAGTCAAAAAACGTATCTCCATTAAAAACGGCTGTAAACGAAACGTGGCTAAATGTGAGTTACCGCGTTTACATTACAAGCTCTTACAGGCATTTCAAGTGCCTCTAAACATCCGTCCTGAACGAATGTTTTTGCTTTCCAAAAAATGCTTCTAAACTCAACTGCCTACAAAGACTATAAATGGCCCTGTGTACATGGACTGAGAAGATAACATAGAGGAGAGTTCAGGGGCAGCTGAAAAAAATGTCCAACTGTTCCTAAACGTCCGTTTACCAGTAGCAGTGTACATGTGGCCTTAAGGAGGAAGTAAACCCTCTGTAAAACCTTAAAAAAAAAAAAAAGACAACCTGCAAGGCAAAAGCATAATGAGCTAGTATGCATAGCATACTAGCTCATTATGTATTACTTACCTCAGACTGAAGCCCCCGAAGCCGTCCTCATCTCCCCCTCCGGCCGCCGACATGTCGTTCTGAGTTACTTCCGTGTATTGCGGCTCAGGCGCTGTGATTGGCCGGAGCTGCAATGACGTCACTCCCGCGCATGCACTCGGGAGACGCTGGTAACGGCATGCAGACTGATGCAGCGGCACATAGGTGCCATTGCGTCAGTTTGCTCTTATTCGCATGTGCCAATGTCATCGGCACATGCAGGGGACAGGGGATATCTCCTAGGAGATATCCTGATTAGCTACAGGTAAGCCTTAATATAGGCTTACCTGTAGCATAAAGTTTAAAAAAAAGAGTTTACAACCCTTTTAAGTGTTTATTGCTGTCCCAAATTTTGGGTTGTCCCCAGAACAGTGATAAAGGGAAAACTTCCAATAGGGACACTAGTTCTGGCGACTACGAGGGATTGGGGGGATTTTCTCTCAGTCCCTGTTGTGGTTATGGAACAGCAAATGAGGAGAAATCACCCCAATGAGACAAAGCTGTCCAAAAAACTGACAGGGGTTATAACCCTTCCTTGGTTTTATATATGCAGCCACTGCATCCCAATTGACTTGCATAACCATACAGACAAACATAACCTTTGCATGGTTGTATGCTGTAGTATGCATGTGTGTACGAGGCCAAATGGGGTGTGTCTATCTATCTATCTATCTATCTATCTATCTATCTATCTATCTATCTATCTATCTATCTATCTATCTATCTATTCTATCCTATCTATTCTATTTACCTATCTATTCTATCTATCTATCTATCTATTCTATCCTATCTATTCTATCTATCTATCTATCTATCTATCTATCTATCTATCTATCTATCTATCTATCTATCTATCTATCTATTCTATCCTATCTATTCTATTTACCTATCTATTCTATCTATCTATCTAGCTATCTATCTATTCTATCCTATCTATTCTATTTACCTATCTATCTATCTATCTATCTATCTATTCTATTCTATCTATCTCTTCTATCGTGTATATATATATATATATATATATATATATATATATATATAAATTTCTATCTATTCTATCCTATCTATCTATCTATCTATCTATCTATTCTATTCTTTCCATCTATTTATCTATCTATCTATCTATCTATCTATCTATCTATCTATCTATCTGTCTGTTCTATTCTTCCCATCTATTTATCTATTCTATCTATCTATCTATCTATCTATCTATCTATCTATCTATCTATCTGTTCTATTCTGTCTATCTATCTGTTCTATTCTGTCTATCTATCTATCTATCTATCTATCTATCTATCTATCTATCTATCTGTTCTATTCTGTCTATCTATCTATCTATCTATCTATCTATCTATCTATCTATCTATCTATCTATCTATCTATCTATCTATCTATCTATCTCTTCTATCGTGTGTATATATATATATATATATATATATATATATAAATTTCTATCTATTCTATCCTATCTATCTATCTATCTATCTATCTATCTATCTATCTATCTATCTATCTATCTATCTATCTGTTCTATTCTTTCCATCTATCTATCTATCTATCTATCTATCTATCTATCTATCTATCTATCTATCTATCTATCTATCTATCTATCTATCTGTTCTATTCTATCATATCTATTCTATCTATCTATTCTATCCATCTATCTATCTATTCTATTAAATTTCTATCTGTTCTATTCTATCCTATCGCTCTATCTATTCTATTCTATTCCATCTATCTATTCTATTGTGTGTATGTATATATATATATGAGAGAGAGACGTCTTAGAACAGAAGGTGTTCGGTGTCTTTCTCTCGTATATTCCAGAAATAAGTAGAATATTCCTCATTTCAGGACACTGAGCAGAGCATTCATTTTGAATGGCGCCCCAATGCAGTAAGGCAGCACAGTGATTTGCATTGTGTTAAAAAAAAAGGGGGTTATGTCCAATTTATGGACACACTGGGGTGCATTGGCAGCCCATTCATTTCAATGAGCAGCCTTAATCCAATGCACCATAATGCACATTAACTCACTCATAAACGTAAATGGGTTCTCGCTGTGCATAATTTGCACACTGTCTGATTTCTTCCGTGCAGAGAAATGTAGGACGATCATATAATGATACTTTTCCGGCTGTTACTTTTGAAATACGTTTGATTGACATGTTATAACAATTTAGAAGCTCTTAAGGTAGAATTCCAGATTCCATTTGATTTTTTTTTTTAAAGTTTGTTTGGGTCAAGCTGACCCAATCTAACAATATTCCTTACTAAGCGAGGTAGTCAATGTGTGTTGTGTGCACTCGCTACATACGATAAGTGGCGCTGTTTTCTGGCAGCAGTATAGGTGACTTACCATCTGCAGATAGCATTAGAGTTGGGCTGAGTGCTTCTCTACTATTCAGGAGAAGCCTTGTATTTTTTTTATCAATGTATACAAGGCTTCCTCTGATTGGCTGAAGTGTAAATAGTTAAATTCAATTTCTAGGTCTCATGCTCACATGTGGCAGTTCTTGCCTGTCCTCCTGAAAAGCGAAAAATTACACATTTTGCCCCTTTTTGCCTTGGGCGCTAAAGGGCTTTGTTCTGGCTCTGGATGTGACACTGGGGTGTTCCCAACAGGGATTCAGATAGTAGTGAAGTACAATAAGGTTCTATCTCCGTTGTATACAAAAAAGTGTTATTGCTGACATATTTAGTAGGGATATGACAGGAGGCATGGGTTCAATTCTTTCTTTGCTCTATCCCATGAGTGTCAAACTCAAATTAATCATGGGCCGCATCAGCATTATGGTTGTCCTCATAGGGCTGGTTGTATCTGTAAGACTATATACATTTATCCAGGTTTTTTTTCTCAGAGAATAGGTGTGGTACACGCCAAAAATACCAGGACTGCATTATGTGCGGAGTACAGGGATGAGCTATTTAAAGTGTTCAGTTTCAGGGGTTCCCTATGCACAGAGTTCAGGGGTGCACTACAAACAGAATGCAGAGTTCAGGGGTGCACTGTGTACAGAGTACAGGGTTCAGGTCTAGGCTCTGTACAGAGTGCAGAGTTCAGGGGTGCGCTGTGTACAGAGTGCAATGTTCAGGGGTGCGCTGTGTACAGAGTGCAATGTTCAGGGGTGCGCTGTGTACAGAGTACAGGGTTCAGGTCTACGCTCTGTACAGAGTGCAGAGTTCAGGGGTGCGCTGTGTACAGAGTGCAATGTTCAGGGGTGCGCTGTGTACAGAGTGCAAGGTTCAGGGGTGCGATGTGTATAGAGTGCAAGGTTCAGGGGCGAGATGTGTATAGAGTGCAGGGTTCAGGGGGTGCTGTGTATAGAGTGAAGGGGTCAGGGGTGCTCTGTGTACAGAGTGCAGGGTTCAGGGGGGCGCTGCGTACAGAGTGCAGAGTAAAAGGGTGCTCTGTGTACAGAGTGCAGGGGTGTGCTGTGTACAGAGTTCAAGACTGAGGAGTGTGCTACATACAGAATGTAGGGTTCAGAGGTGTGCTATGCACAGGGTGCAGAGTTCATGGGTGCTCTGTGTCCAGAGTTCAGGGTTGAGGCTTTCGCTTCATACAGAATGTAGGGTTTAGGGGTGCTGTTTCGACCCGTGGGCCTTGTATTTGACACTTGTGCTTTACCCATATTAAAAAAATGTTGTGACAGCTGTTTCACTTTATATTCAAATTCTCTTTGACCTTGACCATTGCAGGGGTGGTTTGAGATCACAATCCATCCAGGAGGAGTTCTAGCAAGCAAGCTTGACTGCTCCAAATGTACCTTTGGGCAAATTAAAAAATAATAGATATATTCTGAGGTATATATGTCGACACAGCAGTCTTTGTTTTTCTGAGTCCCTCTTAAACATCACCTATTTTTTCCAAAAAAACAAACAAAACATTTATCACCTGTTGATCCTGCCATTAGATCCATTATTTTAATACTTCCTATAACAGGCTGAGCTGTCCAGCAAAAGTTGCAGTTACAGAGTTGGGTAAAATCATATACTGGTTGGGGACATTACAAAGGTCATATTTTATTCATATGGCTTAGAGTGGCTGTCCAGCATTGGCAAAAAAAAAAATTAAGTCAGCAACTACAAATCCTGTCGCTGCTAACTTTTAGTATACAGACACTTACGTGTCAAGGGATACAGCACTGTCCTTACCCAGGCTAGTTCTTCACTAGCCTTTGGGTTCCTAGTGTTGGCATCCTAACTGTGGTGAGCCGGCTATGCAGCTTTTAGCACTTCACAGCCGGCTGCCCACTGCCCATCCGCGAGCCTCGCTGCGTTTTGTGACTAGTCCCGTATTCTGTGAAGTGCAGGGAATTTTTAAGAAAAGGCCAGTTAGGTACTGGTGTTAAATATCAAATCGTGCCAACATCTCCAAGAATACATGAATACACAACAATAACACCCCAATTTGGGAGTTTTTAGGCAGAATGAGAAGTAGTATACAAGTATATAAAAAAAGACAAAGACTTTATTTTATACAGCAGTAAAAAAATACCAAACAGTCGTATTGGTAACCAAGTCGATTAAAAAAACATTCGCAGTTTATCCCAACTTGTTTCAGAACTATGTTTTTTCCTTCTTCAGGCCAAGAAAAGGAAAATCTATAATAAAGTAATACATTTATACATGATTAATATCATGAAAACAGGTAAGTTACATTAGGGTTGGTGAATATATCGTTCTCACATGTTGTCATCACAGAAAAATATACATTGGCAAATTCCATTAAGGTTTGTCACAGTACCCCCATATACCATGCAGGGGATAGAAGGGGGGATGGAGGAAGCAGGTGCAGCCATGCTGCGAAAACACCCAAAGGGACCGTCTGCGGAGATCTGAACGTTCAACCAGCAGTTAAAATCTGTTTATGTAGTTAATGTAGTAAGTATAAGTACACTAATGAGCCCAGGAAAAAAATTGTATGTATATGCTGTATATATATATATATATATATATATATATATATATATATATATATATATAAAATTAATAAAAAAATAAAAAGTAAAAAATAATAAATAAATTGAAAATAATAAATAAATTATAAAATATAAAATGGATAAAGAAAAAGTCAAAATGTCAGGCAACATGGTCACTTATTGAGTCGCTGGATCTGGAAATGTGTGTGTAGTTGATGGAGGGGTCCGCCATGTGAGTCAGTGGCGTTACCTCGCCATCTAATATGCGCATCACCTCCTCCCCCCAGAACAAGAACAGGTTGGGGGAGTATTAGCACCTCCTGCCCACTGACTGGTGGCTGGAGATTCCGGTCGCGCCATGAGCTGTCACGGTCCAGAAGACTGCAGGGAGAGAGGGGGAGCGATACGAGTGGACGTAGGAACAGGTATCTGTCAAAAGCAGGTATTCCCCCCCCCCCCCCCAAAAAAATGACATTCCAAATATGGGAGAAGAGGGGAGGGAGGACCTAAAGTGGAACTTCCCCTTTTGGGTGCTGGAGAGCCAGGGGAAATATCCCCTTTTCCCAATTGTGAGTTTACTTAGGGGATAGTGCCATCATTTTTGAACAAGTTCCCCCACCCAATATTTCTTAGATATCATAGCTGGTCTTGGAAAACACAAAAACTGCTGTGTCCATGCTCCTTAAAGACATATTTTGTGTCATTTTTGATCTTCCACATAGTTTCACTTTAAACTTCACATGTCATGATAGAATTATGTTGGCTGCCAATTCTGAAGGGTTTCCTGGCTACAGTCACAGTTGCATGGGTGCAGATAGTATGCAGCACTTGGATGTGGCTAAACATTGCATCTGGATGCAGCAACCCTCCGTTCTATGGCCACATACAAACTGGCCAATTAGAGAAGCCAACTGTAGATGCACACTGGCTGCGTCCAAGGTTAGTCAGAGGGTTTATGTGCACATAACTGCTCAAGTGACTGGTTACATGTAAACAATGGGAGTGCTGGACCATTGATTTCCACAGAGTTCAAATCTGACATCCACTGCTGACAGCTGCTGCTGGTCGGAAATAATCTACTGGTTGTCACTGGAGACCGACCTGGCCGTTACTATGACGTCATGTGAATGTAACCTTACTGATGCAGTGGCATCAAAGCTTTCTAACTTACTGACCACCTGAAACAAGAAAAAAAAATGGAAGCACAGGGGAGCTGCAGCTGCAGGATCACATGAATAAACTGAAGCAGATTGGAAAAGGTAAGTATAAAGAACTTTTTTATGTGGAGTAGGTAGAATAGGTAGCAATGGAATGCACTTACTTGTACTGTCCTGTGACCCAGAATCAGCTGATGGCAGGCTAAAGCCCCCTACCCAGCCCATGATTCAGTGAGCGCTGGAGGGGCAGAGCAGGGAGCAGTGATTGCCATTCACCGATCTCTGCTCATAGCAGATCGCTCAGTTCCTAGGCTTAGAGCTGGTGGGGGACAGCTGGAGCATCAGACCAATGCTGCAGCAGGGAGGTGAGTGTAGATGTGTGTTTTTGATTGGCCTCAGTAACATTGCTGAGTATGGGGCCAATTAACGTCTACAAGGGACCACTCCCCAAGTCAGCTTACATGTTATAATGGCCTTAGCTAAAGCTGACTTATTTCCTTATGGAAAGGGATTCTCTCCAACATGAAGGCCTCTTGAGCCCCTCCTAGGGAAAAAGAGCCTTGACCAATGGGGGCATGGCCAGGTGCCGGAAAAGGAAATGATTAGTAGAAACATGGGGGATGGGATGGGCCTGAGCTCAGGGAACGTGTGCCCCAGGGAATTATGGGTCTTTCGGAATAATCGGATGGAAGAGCTGCCCACCCTCCCGCCCCTTTTTTCCTCTGTTATGGTATATCAGTTTCTTGACCTTGCCAGCATTTTAAGTTGCTGTAATGGGCTATGCCCTTGATGAAAAATTGGAAGTAGGCTGTCTGTCCAGCACTTATGGTAAGTGCAGGCCCCACTTCCCCCTTTTGGAATTGAGTGCTCACAGTACGACTATGACTGGCACTGGTTAAATGTGTTCACATGTTACGTGTTGGAATTTAATAAAGCTGTGGCCTTGCCCTTTCCAACCTAATGATTGTAAGTGTTTTATTTAATGGGGTAAAAGGGCAAGGGTGGTGAGGGATTTGATCCCATTGTGTTACATTAATTTGGACCGAGGCCCATTGCACCTCAGCAGTCATGACTTCCATATCCTTGTAACAAATTGCATCCACAAAAACTATCCCATTTCATAGCAGAAAAAAAAAAAGAATGGTCTTGTTTATTTCACAGCCAGACGAGAGGGAGGGGAAGACACATTGTCATGCTGTGAAGCCCACACAGAGGGTATGTCTTATCTGTGGTTGGACTTCCTTCTCTAAAGCAGAAACAAAAGAAACCTATTTTTCTGAAGAGAACACATCAGCAATGGCTAGCACACGAGAGCCTGTCTCAGCACTAAACTTCTCACGCACTACAGTCCATGTGCTGGAAAAAGTACCTTTAAAGAGGTTTACAGTTCCAGAAAAAATGCCCAGTTATTGCCCAATGATGGTGCCCCTAATATGCACTGTGGGGAACCATAGTCCAACCTTTGTCAAGATGGGGCAAGGGTTTAGTGGGACGGCATTGCATGATATGGCAAAGATTTGCATTTCTAAAGGATCATTTTGGTTAGGTAATACTTTTTATTGTATATACTGTGTGTGTACATATACTGTATATATAAAAACACATTGATCAGGCCTAACTTTATGACCACCTAATATTGAGTAGGTTTTCTGCAAAAACAGCCCTAATCCATCCAGGCATGGACACCAGAGACCTCTGAAGATATGCTGTGGTATCTGCTAACCAAGTCATCCGTAGCAGATCCTTTAGGTCCTGTACGTTTGGGAGGTGGCTCCTCCATGGATCAGACTTGTTTTTCCAGCAAAATCCCACAGATGCTGAATTGGATTGAGATCTGGAGAATTTAGAGGCCAAGTCAAGACCTCAAACTCATTGTGTTCCTCAAACCATTTTTGTAGTATGGCAAGGCACATTATCCTGCTAAAAGAGGCCACCGCCATCAAAGAATACAGTTTCCAGGAAGGGGTGTACTTGGTCAGCAACAATGTTTAGGTAGGTGGTATGTGTCAAAGAAACATCCAAATGAGTGGCAGGATCAAGGTTTCCCAGCAGAACATTGCCCATAGTCTCACACTGCCTCCACTGGCTTGCCTTCTTCCCATACTGGATCCTGGTACCATCTCTTCCCCAGGTAAGCAATACACACGCACACCTGGCCACCCACATGATGTAGAAGAAATTGTGATTCATCAGACCAGGCCACCTTCTTCTATTGCTCTGTGGTCCTGTTCTGATGTTCACATGCCTGATGCAGGCAATTTTTGCTGTGGACACGAGTCACCATGGGCATCCTGATCAGTCTGCGGCTACACAACCCCACGTACAAAACTGTGATGCCCATTTTTTCTGTTTTCAACACATCAACTTCAGAGACAACATGTTTACTTGCTGCTTAACATATGCAACAGACTTTCAGATGCCATTGTAATGAGATAATCAATGTTGCAGGAGGTGGTTAACCTACCATGTCTTTGAAGTGTGGTCAGAAAGCGTAGTATCAAGAGGAAACCCACGTAAGCACAGGGAGAACATGCAAACTCTATGCAGGTAGTATCATGGTTGGCAATCAAACCGAGGACCCCAGTGGTGCAAGGCAGAACCACTAAGTCACTGTGGTGCTCCCAGTGCAAAGCTCTCTAAACAAACCTAAATAACACAAATGAATGCAACTGATTAATCATCATGACAATCTCAAGATAGAACTATAGGCAAAACTTTTGAACATTTTTTGACATGCAAGTAGTGTACAGTAAGTACCCTCAGAGCTGCTGTTAGAAACCCCAAAAAACCTAGCTGACAGGAACAGTGAACCAAGCCTAACAGGCAACTCGCATGAACAAACCACTCATTCAGGCAACTAGAATACCTGTGAAATTGAGCCCTTTATTATTTTTTTTTGTGCTATTTTATTTATGAACAGCCCTGTGAGGATTTGTTAAATATCAAGGATCTTACCAGACACCCAACACCTCCCTTTTGAGACAGAGAAAGAGATTGAGGACACAGATTTCTCAATTCATTCTCTGCAACCTCAGCGGCAGAGTGATTGAACAGGAAGCACTCTGTACAGAGGCTGCCTGTTCATTCACAAACTGAAGCATTGTAAACATGGGGGGTAGGGGGGGGCAGGGGGATTAGTTCCAGTAATTGCACCCAGCCTTGCTGCTCTGGGCCTACTGTTGAACGTATAAGGCCTGGGCCCCATAAAGGAGGGCAGGTACCACCCCATTATCAGTACCCTAAAATTACTTGTTATTAGCCTCTCACCATCCTTGTATAGCAGAGCTCACAGAGACGGAGAGAAAAGCAGCCACAAGGAGCCAATTTGGTTTTTTTTGCAGTGTAAAGGGCATGCTAATGGGGGTGAGAGCAGAGTGACAGAGAGATGAGCTCATCAATGTGTGCAAAAATAGATTTCATCTAAGGATAAAGATCTTTTTTCACATGCACCACCTCCCCATATTAGAAATATTGAAAAGGGAAATGTGAAAATGGGAGTTTTGGAGCCGGTTCACATCCGCCCCATACAGCGCGACTTCAGCGTGGCTTGCAAAACGACTTCTGTATACAAGTCAATGCAAGCCACTCTGAAGTTGCCCCAAAGTAATACAGGAACCTTTTTATAAGTCAGAGCGACGTGAGTTATTCCGATTAGAATAGTTGCATTGTACAGAATGGAGTGCGACTTGTCAGGCGGCTAGGTTGCCTGAAAAGTCGCCCCTGGGTAAACCGGGTCTAAAGGTTCAAATTGATCAAATTGAGAACAATATCAATTTCATAAATATTATTTAATAAGCATTGTTAAAATCTTTATACTGTACATAAGGTCCTGCAAAATCTCCTGAGGAAGTCATGATTGTGGCGAAACATGTAGAGGCAAAAAACTTTTGTACAACGACCATATGAATTTCATGTGTTGGTTTTAATATATTGAATTTTTAACAATGCTTATTAAATAAAATGTATGGAATTTATATTGTTCTCAACTTGATTCATTTGCACCTTAAAACTCAAATTTTCCCTTTTCCCTTTTTAATAACTCATCAGTGTGTAGCTTATCCCTTCACTGGGCAATCACAGAAAAGAGTTGGGGGCAAGACCTGTATGTGAAAGTAGAACTGCCACAGAGAAAGATCAGGTCCCCTTACCTGACAAAGAGGGTTGTGCTGTGTGCCAGAGCTGTGCCAATCTCAGAACTGGATGTACAGAAATATATTATTAATTTGTTGGCATGTAAACATGAGCCAGGCACAGCCTGCCAAAAGGCATGAATAAGGCAAGTCTTTCAGCCTATTCCTCTACCCCCTAACAAGGGTGGCTGGGGTTTGGCAAGGGCTTTTTTTTTTTTTTTTTACACAAGAGTTGAGCTTTAAACAGGAATGCAGGATGTATTGGTGGTTACACTGTCACCACATTCTTAGGACCCCATCAGCTGGCTGCATATAGTTCCATGACAACCACAGCTGCCGAAGGTCCACAACAGCTGCAGCACCCCAACAGCTGTACTCCTGCAACAGCTGAGGAAGCACATGCCGGCTAAACCTGCCCTAGGACAAGAGCTGTTGTCAAATAGATGAAGATTGATTACAGTGTAGTGTGCTTCAAATTGTCATTTGCACGTGCACAGGGACAGACCTCTTACTTTTATTGACCAGATCATGGAAATAGATCTGCAGGAGACGCCATTGCTCTTTATGGTATTTTCAGATGTTAAAGTGTTAGTTCACCTTCATAATACAATTTGCAGGGCAGACAAGTGGCCCTAGTAGGTTCAAAATCATGGTGCCTTTTATAGAAATTCAATCTCCTATAAATTATGGATGCCTAGAACTGCACGATATTGGCCAAAATGAGAATCACATTTTTCTTTGCTTAGAATAAAGATCACGATTCTCGCGGTGTAACATCTTTCACATTATACAAAATAATTGGGCTAACTTTTCTTTTCTGTTTAGTTTTTTTTAAATTAATTAAAGTGTATTTTTTTTCCAAAAAAATGCATTTGAAAGACCACTGCGCAAATATCGTGCAACATAAAATATTGCAACAACCACCATTTTATTCTCTAATAATGATTTTGACTTGAAACCAACAAGTGTCAGAAAAAGGTTTAGTCTTTAAGTGTTTTTTAACTTCCCTCATTTACAGACAGAAGTTCATTCCTTTGATCTACTATAAATAACAGGAGGTTATAATGTTTATAGTTAGCTCAGGGCTGAGGAATGTTGTGATATTTGGCAGACTGCCTGTTTTCTTTTTTAAATTTTTATTTTTTATTTTTTGACAGCTGTCGGCTTGAGCAGAGAATTCTCTGCATAGAAAGAATTGGGAAAATTCTTTGTTAAGATCGCGGTGGGGGGGGAATCGCAATCTTGATTCTCAATGATTAATGGTGCGGTGGGGGGAAAAAAATATCGCAATCTTGATTCTCAATGATTAATGGTGCGGCTCTATGTACACACAGGCCAACCGCGGTTTCGCAGGGTCTGGCCAAAAGATGAACTATCTCATTGATCAGCACCATCCAAGATATAAGCTAGGAGGGTGTGGTGAACGTGTCCCCATTGTCTAAGGAACAAGTGGGGAGCTGCTGTATTGCTCATCCGCAAATTCAAATTTGCACATGTGCACTGCACTCCCCCCCCAAGAACCCCCCTCAACAGGATCAGACGGCCATGACGAATCAAAAACTGAACGTTCTGTCGACTGAATAACAAAAAATGGTGCATACAATTGTGCCACCATTTAAAAAAAAAAAAAAATCCATTATGTTGGTTCAGGCACTTTCGATTGTTCCACAAAAATCGCATGTTGCAGCTGGCACACTAATAATGCGAAAAATGAACGACCAAGGATTTTCGCCTGGTTTTCAACTTGTCTATGGCCTGCTTTATATAGGATGCTGCTGATCCATGAGAATGCAGTTTTTTTGTCCAGGCTTTCCGGAAGCAGTGGTTGATGAGTGCCAGGCTAGCTTATATACAGTATGAGAGCCAATAAATAAACCAGAAAAGCACAATAAGCTACCTGCAATCAACTAAAAATTCAAAGTACGGTATGTCTAAATAGATGAACGTTTTAATAGCAAAAGAATGTAATAAAAAAACAAAAAAAAAAACAATATTTTTTACTTTTTGCTATAAAACATATCCAATACAAAATAAAAAAAAAAAATCGAATTTCTTCATAATTTTAGGCTAATATGTATTCTGCTGCATATTACAAAAAATCTCAGTAAACGTACTGTATATTAATTGGCTTGCGCAAAAGCTATATCGTCTGCAAACTATGGGATATTTTTATTCCTTTTTTTTTGTTTATTTATTTTACTAGTGATGACAGTGATTAGCGACTTATAGCAGGATTACAATATTGCAGCGGACACTAACTGACACTTTTGACACTTTTTGGGGACCGGTGACACTAATACAGTAATCAGTGCTAATAAATATGCACTGTCACTGTATTGACACTAGCTGGGAGGGGGTTAACATCGGGTCAATCAAAGGGTTATCTATGTGTCTAGCCAGTGTTTTACTACAGTGTGTGAGGTACTTTTACTAGGGGAAGACATGGATCCATGCCTTCCCTCCTGTCAGAACGGCGATCTGCCCTGCTTACATAGGCAGATCGCTGTTCTGTGTCTCTGCAGAATGATCATCGGGGTGATGGCGGACATCAAGTCCACAGCACCCACTGATTGGCTCCCATGTTTGCGCCCACTACCCAGAAGAGCAGAACCACGTATATATACATGATCTGGCACACAGCTGCCGCCCTGTAGCAGTAAAATTGCAATAGGGTGGACTACTAGTGGTTAACCCCTTATATTCTGTAAGTTGAACTTTTATATTATATCCCTTTTCTGTTGAAATGTACATCTTTTTAGACATACTTTATAATATTATTTGCAGGTAGCTTATTGCAGTTTGTGATTTGTTTTTTTGGTGTATGTAGTCGACCAGTCTCTATCTGGTGTTCATAGCAGCAACTACCTGTAGTAAGTTTTTTCCAATGGATGGTAATTGAAATGTTGGCGCATTTTGCCTTAGAATTTGTGTCCCCTTATATATGAAATGCTAGTTTGTTGGCCAGGCTTTGAGGAAGTTGTGCTTGGCTTCCAGGTATGCCTTTTAAAGGAAGCTGAACTGATCTAAAATGCTCTATGATTTCAAACCTACTGAGACCCCTTGTCTGCAGTGCAGATTTGGTAAACTAACTCTTTAAATAATATTAGCTGTGTTGTAATACATTGTTCATGTATTTTTGAACAACAACTACAGATATATTCATCAGCCAGTAGATGACAGTGTTTATAAGTTTGTAGCTGAATCTATGGTATGCTCTATATCTTTTCCCTACATAAAAGTTTCCTTTTTCCTGTCTGGAGTTAAGCAGCAAAGCCCATGTGGACTGTGCCCTGTCTGTTCTGTAGGGCTATAAAATGAATTTTTGACAGGTTATGTGCTCAGACACCTAGGCATAGCCCAGACACCCAGAAAAAAGCTGAGAGTCATAGCCAGCTACAGCAAATAATTGCAAGACATAATCAACAGAAGACTGCAACAGAAAAAAAGGATAATGGCTAGTAACAGCCACAACAAAGCTTTCCTTTGCAAGTCTGATAAACCAGAACTACCAGTCCTGAAAATTCAAGATAAAAATGCTGCTCATATGAGAAAGTATGTGGGAATGTATAAATGAAGTCAGGACAGAACACCCTCCAGGTGAATGGATAGAGAAAGACCAAAAAGCTCAGAGCACAATCTCTCTTAGCATAGGAGATGATCAAATCTTACATATGTAAGTGTGGAAATGCTAAAGAAATGTGGGAAGGATTATAAATGGTGCATGAAATAACTAATCTCAGCAATAAACTGTATTTGATTAGAAAGCTATGCCAAACGAAGCTGATTAAAGGGCAGGATATGCAGGAAACATAAAGCACACCTTGGAAATGGTTGAACGCCTGAGAGTTATAGGAGAAGAAATAAAAGATTTTCATGTCGCAGCACTATTACTTAGTGGCTTACCAGAAAGTTATGAAACCCTTGTCACAGCACTTGATGCACGTCCAGATGAGGAACTGACATTGGAATATGTTAAGCTTATGGATGAATATAAGCATAAAACAGAAATCATTAAAAGTGTTGGTACTTCTTTCACAGAATCTGCTTTAAAAAAGAAAAATAGGAATAAAAACAGTAACATGAAACACGTGAATATTTTGTGTGCAAGAAACAAGGTTATGTAAAACAGATTGCGGAATCTGGAAAGCTGGAATGTAAAAACAAACTAAACTACAAATGTCCAAAAGTATTAAAGAAGAAACTGATTTTTTTTAGATAATGAATATGTTTTTCAATCCAAAAGTTTCACGTAGTCTTTGTAGGCATAGTGTGTTGATTCAGGAGCTACAAATCAGATGACAAATGACAGAAATTTGTTTATTGATCTTGACCAGAGTAAAACAGAAAAATCACCACAGCTAATGGGCAAATAATGGAATCAGAAGGAATAGGAGACAATTTTCTTTACTGTCCTATTTCCCAGAATGCCACCAGAATGATATCTGTGAAAAAAATCCTCTACGTCCTTGCTGTTGAAACTGATTTTTTGTCAGAAAAGAACCTCACAATACAAGGCAATCCAGTGACCTTCCAAGATGACAGTTGTGCCATCACTAAAGGGGATATCTTACTTGCAAAGGCTAAAATGACAGATGAACTGTATCAGCTGAACTGCAGCGAGGTGGATCATACTGCTAAGGAGGTAAAACATTCAAACTGCATTCACACATATGACTTGGGCACAGAAGTCCTGACATAATAAAGAATTTAACTGACAATTATTAAGCAAGTGGAATAAAAATTAGCCTGTGTGGTCAAACAATGAAATGCACCAGTTGTACTAAAGGAAAACTGACAAGAAAAGCCTTTCCAAAGCAGAGTAACAGCAGAGCTAAGAAACCACTGGACTTTCATTCAGATCTTTGCGGTCCAATGGAAAAATTTACTCCAGGAAAGAAGAAGTATTTTTTTCACTTTTATATTACTCCAGTTATACTACACTATCTGCTTCACAAAAAAAGCGAAGTACCAGAGAAAAGTGAACAGTATTTTGCTGAGTGTACTGAGCACAGACAATGAAACTAAATATACAGGTGATAATACACAAGCGATTCTCAGAATGCATGGTATAATATTTCAAACTATTGTACCATAAAACCCAGAACAAAACGGGTTTGCAGAAAGAACTCTATGTGAGAATGGAAGAACCATGCTTTTTGATGCAGATATGCCAACCACATACTGGGGGGAGGCAATTATGACTGCACACTAGCTCCAAAATCGACTACCAGAAAAATCAACTGAGAAAACTCCATATGAACTGTGGAATGGAAAAGCCCCGAATCTGAATCATCTAAAAATGTTTGGAAGCAAAGCCTATGTGCACATCCTAAAATAAAAATTTAGAAAGTGGGATGCTTGTGAAAAGGAAAGTGTACTTGTGGGGTACAGTGAATCTCAAAAAGGATATAAAATACTACACCAAGACACAAACAAGGTAACCATCAAGTGCAAATGTCGATGAAACTTCAGCGTGTTCAAAATCTCATGAACTAACACAAACACTTCAAACTGAGGGAAATTCCACATCATGCCATATGAAGATAAGCAACAACGTGACACAGAAACAGAAATTAACGCAGACAATCCAAACACTGTAAAAAAAGAAACCGGGCCACAAAAGGCTTCAATCAAAAAATCCACCAACAGCAATAAAGGCATTCCAGCCAAACATCTGTCTGTTGCTCATGTAGCATTAAGACCAGAGCCAGATTCATGGGATGAGATGCAAAGACTTCCAACTCATGAGAAACAAAAGTAGATCAGAGCATTTGACGAAACCGCTTACAAGAAAGGGATTTATAGAACTGAGATCCAAAATGGGACTAATAGAAGGAGTAGTTGTTGAGAGGGGGTGTTGGGATACATTGTTCATGTATTTTTGTACAACAACTACAGATATATTCATCAGCCAGTAGATGGCAGTGTTTATAAGTTTGTAGCTGCATCTATAGTATGCTCTATGTCTTTTTCCTAAATAAAAGTTTCCTGTTTCCAGTGTCTGCAGTTAAGCAGCAACGGCCATATGGACTGTGCACTGTCTGTTCTGCAGGGCTATATACAGAATTTCTAACAATCGGCCCATGTGCACGGCAGCTGTTTGGCTGGCATCTGTTGAAGGGGCATTACCTAAAAAGGTCTGCCGATCAGCACCCGACCAGCGCAATCAGTCAATGGCTTAGAGCGCTGACTGGTGTGTTCTGGTGGGGGGCTGTCCTCCTGTCAGAACACAATAGCTCAGCAGGGGAGATCACTGTACTAACATAGGATTGTTAGTACAGCAGCTCCTCCTGAGTTCTTCAGTTTTATACGTTCAGCCCGATGGGTTTAGTTTGTACATGGTTTGAGTATGCACAGGCATACTTGTTCATAGCCCAGTGTGAGCGCAGACCGGGGGGGAGGCGGGGGCGCAATCTAACTCAGGCTCATTTCAGTTTAACCATGGCCCAGTGTCAATGCACCTTAACGCTACCAAAAAGCAATATATGAGTACATGTATTACCCAGTCACTGAGCGTTCTAAAAAAAAAAAAAAAAAGCAAATTGCCTGGATGGTATACTGAGCCATTGAGTCACTGAGCCAGTTCAAGTATGCAGATCAGGAAAGTTAGGAGTCTTTTTCTGCATACTTGTTCCAAGCCAGTGGCTCAGAGTACTTTAACAAAAGGGTCATCAGGACAGCCAACTAACATTTGTAAAAGAAGAAATGTAGCACCCTCTACCAGAAGGTAGGCCCTAGTAAGGGTTGTTTTACAAGGTTTATTCAGCACAGGCAAATTTAGGCGGGCTTATGCTGCAAGCTGGGCCTGTGTTTTGATTCTGGGGCTGGGAGCGGTTAGAGTAGCAGTGGATGTGACCACCTGGGCTCCACTCTGAGGTGCCTCCCCTGCTTCCAGGGAGAATTTTCTGGAAGAGAAGGCTGGACCGAGAGCTGGAGTGGCGGGCAGCACATGTGGGAGCTCTGACCAATCCCTAACTGGCATTGGCAGGGGACAGGCCTCCTATACAGTGGTGTGAAAAAGTGTTTGCCCCCTTCCTCATTTCCTGTTCCTTTGCATGTTTGTCACACTTAAGTGTTTCGGAACATCAAACCAATTTAAACAATAGTCAAGGACAACACAAGTAAACACAAAATGCAATTTGTAAATGAAGGTGTTTATTATTAAAGGTGAAAAAAAATCCAAACCATCATGGCCCTGTGTGAAAAAGTGATTGCCCCCCTTGTTAAAACATACTATAACTGTGGTTGTCCACACCTGAGTTCAATTTCTCTAGCCACACCCAGGCCTGATTATTGCCACACCTGTTCACAATCAAGACATCACTTAAATAGGAGCTGCTTGACACAGTAAGGTCCACCAGAAGATCCTTAAAAGCTACACATCATGCCGAGACCCAAAGAAATTCAGGAACAATTGAGAAAGAAAGTAATTGAGATCTATCAGTCTGGAAAGGGTTATAAAGCCATTTCCAAAGCTTTGGGAATCCAGCGAACCACAGTGAGAGCCATTATCCACAAATGGCGAAGACATGGAACAGTGGTGAACCTTCCCAGGAGTGGCCGGCCGCCTAAAATTACCCCAAGAGCACAGCGACGACTCATCCAAGAGGTCACAAAAGACCCCACAACAACGTCCAAGGAACTGCAGGCCTCACTTGCCTCAGTTAAGGTCAGCGTTCATGCCTCCACCATCAGGAAAAGACTGGGCAAAAATGGCCTGCATGGCAGAGTTCCAAGGAGAAAACCACTGCTGAGCAAAAAGAACATCAAAGCTCGTCTCAATTTCTCCACAACACATCTTGATGATCCCCAAGACTTTTGGGACAACATTCT
This sequence comes from Lithobates pipiens, assembly GCF_037356315.1. Taxonomy (NCBI): domain Eukaryota; kingdom Metazoa; phylum Chordata; class Amphibia; order Anura; family Ranidae; genus Lithobates; species Lithobates pipiens. The sequence continues at coordinate 80,848,015 of NW_027507791.1, read as the reverse complement.
GTGGACCGATGAGACAAAAGTGGAACTCTTTGGAAGGTGTGTGTCAAAGTATATCTGGCGTAGAAGGAACACTGCATTTCATAAAAAGAACATTATAGCAACAGTAAAATATGGTGGTGGTAGTGTGATGGTCTGGGGCTGTTTTGCTGCTTCAGGACCTGGAAGACTTGCCGTGATAAAAGGAACTATGAATTCTGCTGTCTACCAAGAGATCCTGAAGGAGAATGTCCGACCATCTGTTCGTGTACTCAAGCTGAAACGAACTTGGGTTCTGCAGCAGGACAATGATCCTAAACACACCAGCAAGTCCACCACCGAATGGCTGAAGAAAAACAAAATGAAGACTTTGGAGTGGCCTAGCCAAAGTCCTGACCTGAATCCTATTGAGATGTTGTGGTATGACCTTAAAAAGGCCGTTCATGCTCGAAAACCCTCTAATGTAACTGAATTAGGACAATTCTGCAAAGATGAGTGGGCCAGAATTCCTCCAGGACGCTGTAAAAGCCTCATTGCACGTTATCGCAAACGCTTGGTTGCAGTTGTTGCTGCTAAGGGTGGCCCAACCAGTTATTAGGTTTAGGGGACAATCACTTTTTCACACAGGGCCATGATGGTTTGGATTTTTTTTCACCTTTAATAATAAACACCTTCATTTACAAATTGCATTTTGTGTTTACTTGTGTTGTCCTTGACTATTGTTTAAATTGGTTTGATGTTCCGAAACACTTAAGTGTGACAAACATGCAAAGGAACAGGAAATGAGGAAGGGGGCAAACACTTTTTCACACCACTGTATATGCTGAGGTCACATGCTGCTGGAGAGGAGTAGTCGACTGGGTAAAGTGAGGAATGGAGTGCCTGACAGCTGCAGGATCACACCTCCATCTGGCGGGGTGTAGGATCACAGGAGGAGGCCTGGGGGGAACTGTGAAGGAACATTGCCTTTACACGGTCACTGGCAATGTCTCTGCTACCACACGGTCGGTGGCAGGAAACTCCTAGAGCAGAAGGGGCAGGAGAAGCTGTCGGCATGGTCTGGGAAAGTTCCTCATCAAGGACTCAGGGCTGGAAGGTTGGAAGGTCGGTGAATGTTACCACAGTGGATGGCTGGAGGATGTGCCAGGGAGTCTGTAAGGGAACGCTTCTACACGGTCACTAGCAGAGTTTTCATAGTTGCTAATAGCCCCGAATTTTCCGGGACATTCCTGGGATTTGGACCCTTTTCCTAGTTTTAGTGTTTCCCGGGAAATGTCCCAGAAAATCCCTTTTTTCCCCATTTTTTTTTCCGCACCGCCCACCGCCGCCACTAGAGGTCCAGGGCCGATGGAGATAATGTCTCCACCGGCCGCCATTTTCCAGAAGACTAGATGAGTTAGAAACAAGGCTACAATGGAAATAGAGCTGCGGCGCCGCTCACCCCCCGCCCCCGGTCCCTCCCGCTTCCCGCCGTTCTTGGAGCAGTGCTGTGCTAGGTCCAGGCTGCGCCTGTGTCAGGCCTCCTCCCCCTCAGTCTCTGTCCGCCAAGTTAGTCTCCGGTCCCGGCGGTGTAGCATGAAGTTTGGTATCCCATGAAATATGGTATGCTTTGCTACTACTGTGCATGTGCCGATTTCAGACAATAGAAACCGAGCGCATGCATGTCATGGGGGGGCCACAGTCTGCATGTCACAGGGGCCACATGTCATGAGGGGGCCACAGTCAGCATGTCACAGGGGGGCCACATGTCACAATGGGGCCACAGTCTGCATGTCACAGGGGGGCCACATGTCACAGGGGGGACCACAGTCTACTAGCATGTCACGGGGGGGCCAGAGTCAGCATGTCACGGGGGGCCACACGTCACAGGGGGTCACAGTCTGCATGTCACCAGGCCCCAGTCTGCATGTCACGAGGAGGCAGTCTGCATGTCAGGGGGGCCAGTCTGCATGTCACAAGGGGGCACCAGTCTGCATGTCACGGGGGGGGGGGGCAGCCTGCATGTCACGGGTGGGCCAGCCTGGATGTTGTTGTAATGAAAGCGTTGAAAATAGGTATCCCCCTCTAGTAATACAGGCCATGAAAGTAGGTATCCCTATTGTTGTAATGTAGGCTGTGAAAATAGGTATCCCCTCTAGTAATACAAGCCGTGAAAATAGGTATCAACTCCCCTAGTAAAGCAGGCCATGAAAATAGGTATCCCCCTGTAGTAATGCAGCCCATGTGACATGCAGACTGCCCCCCCCCCACACATCCAGACTGTGTGTAGCCGATACAGCTTGTTGCTGTCCCCTCCGCGTAACCAGCCGGTGTCCCCCTCGTCGTGAACCCCGCTGTCATCCATATGGAACCAGGTGTCTCGCTGTGTCTTCAGGATATAGCCGATCAATTGGCGTGTGAGGGGTTAATGTAACTCTGTGTTCTGTGCTGAGTTCATTGTCGGTTTCTCTTGTCTGAAATCGGCACATGCACAGTAGTAGCAAAGCATACCATATTTCATGGGATAACAATCTTCATGCTACACCTGCCTACTAATCAGGCCGATTCCCAGTGCCGTGTGCAGTGTGTGGTGTGTGGGCTTGGTGCCCGGACGTGTGAGGAGTGAGTAGAGGCCGCGCTCATCCTGGGTCGGTGTATGGGAAGGAGACGGGCAGCACGCTGGAGGCTCCCCGCATAGACATGGATGTGCCCCGGGCTCAGCATTGTGCAGCACACCATATACTGCCCATATGTGCCCAGACTGCGAGCAACACTGCACCGGGAGAATGAATGGGGGGCCCACCTCATCACATTGCATGTGTTTACTATGAATGGTAAAGAAACCCAAAAGAGGATTAACGCTGCGCTAAAAGTAAATTATCATTAAATATGATGAAAAGAGCAGCTAGCGCTGGAGTCAGGATACAATAACTCAAAATACTAAAGTGCAAAAAAGTGCAGCGCTAATAATAAAAATACCAAACAGAATCAAGTTTCAATATGACATAAAATAAATTAAATAAATAAATAAAAAATATTTATATACTTATTTGATTAATTATCCCACTAAAGTGACATAAAATAAATATGACAACCCACCAAAGTGACGGGAAATAAATAACAAATAAATAAAAAAATCTTAAATAAATAAAATCAATACCAAAGTATAAATAAAAAAAAGTCCAATATGAAGTGAGGTAGTAAGTAGTGCACAAAAACACGGTCCAATCTCATATGAGTGAAAAACAGACTCCTTTATCCCAGTCGGTGACTAAATCCAAAATTAGTGACACACCAGAAGTGAGTAATGATAACCCTTACCGACTCAACATGCCCATACTGCAATGGTCACTTTAAGCGTAGGGGAAAATTTCCCCAATCTGGACCTGCTGTTCCGTCATCCCTTTGTTTCTCTTTCTTTCTCCCTTTGTTTGTCCCTCTATTTTGGGTAAACCACGTCCATTTTTCGGCACGGCGCCGCGCCACATTTTAATTTTTCTATGCCATGCTCACTAAAGCATGCCCCCCTAATTATAATGTGACTCCGCCTACAGCCAAAAAAGTGTCCCTAACATTTTTTTTACAATGTTGGCAACTATGAGTCTTCACCATGGACACGGTAGATGGTAAGGAGTCCTGGACCAGAAAAGAGACTTTGGGGATGTGTGTGTGAAGTGGTGGACAGGGAACACCTGGTTTGCAAGTTGGACTGGCTGGGAGCAGTAGTCCATTTCCTAGAACATAGACTTTAACCTACTAGGCCTCCAGAGAGAGGTTCTGCAGGCCTCAGGCCTAGTAGCAGCGAGTCACCAGAGCCAGTAGAGGGGCCTATTCAGAGTGAGTTCTTCTTACCTATTAGAAGAGGATGTGTTATACCCTAATGTAACTACAAGTTGTCCAGGAGGAAACCAAGTGTGCAAAGAGAAGCAAGTTTGGGCAGGTGGTGAAGAGAACTAAGACCATTACTTTTACACAGTCAAAAATTATGTTTCTGTTCCTAACACTGTGATGGATGGAGAGTTCTTAGTAACGGCGGTCTTCATGGAGATGCAGGGAGCAATAGTCTCTGCATAGGAGATGCAGAGGGAGTAACAGTCTGCAGGGAGCTGCAGGAGAGGATCTCTACTTACATACAAATACAAACTGTAAATATGATGGCAATGATTAATTCTATGGGCATCCCATATCCCAATCCCTATCCAAGTTGTACCCCCCAATAAAGCAACAAAAACAAAGCTCGCAAATGACAGTTTATTGTCTCTGAAAGGATGCATGAAGTCTGGCAGGGGGGTGATTTGGCGGATTGTTTGTTAGTAGTGCTAACACCATGGCTACAGAAGTTAGCAGTAGCAGTCTCTACACTTCTTGTAAGGTACGAATAGTTGGGTTTCTGACTTCGCTTTCTGTCTGTTCATCCTCAGTCACTGAAGCCATGGAATGATGAGGTGAGCCAGAAAACTGCATGATTTAGAGAGAAATCAGCAACCTAGGACAGGAATACAGAACACCTCCCCTCTCCTATTCTCCATAATATACAGCAGGTGGGAGGTGTTCCGTTGTTCACAGAAGAGAATTGGTAAGAGCTGATAACACAGCTTGAGGTTTCAGGTTAAGGACACTGGTTTTCTATCCTGTACTTGCAGGAAATCTACTTAGTCTGACATAAAAAAACAACAATGCAGCCACTATGTCTAGGGACTGATAAGGTGCAGTATATAAAATGTTTGTTCTTGAGTTTAGATACACTTTGTAGCCCAATTGATCCTGCAATATAAATCAGCTGAATACATCCAGATGCATCTGCCAGGGCTGGGCTCAGCCCTTCCATCTCTGAGCTGGCTGCTCAGCTGTCGGCTAATTTACCATCTCTCTCCGCAGTTACTCAGCTGTTGATGATATCTTGCTCGTCAGTCCTGCCTACTTAAAGAGGAAGTCCTGCAAAATTGTTTTTTTTTTAAGTCAGCAGCTACAAATACTGCAGCTGCTGACTTTTAAAATAAGGACACTCACCTGTCCCAGGGTCCAGCGATGTCGGCACCCGAGCCTAAACCGTCTCTTGGTCCTTGGATGCTGCCGTCGCCATCTTGGTTATGGGAATCAGGAAATGAAGCCTTGCGGCTTCACTTCCCGGTTACCTACTGTGCATGTGCGAGTCGTGTGTGTCCCAACAGATAGCAGGACAGGAAGAGGCGTAGACTCCCATGGGAGTCTATGCCTGGAAGTGGGTGAAAATACCTGTCTTAGACAGGTATTTGCACCCCCCCTCCCCCCTGAAAGGTCCCGAATGTGACACCGGAGGGGGGGAGGGTTCCGAAAAGCGGAGGTTACATTTTTGTGTGAACCTCCGCTTTAAGCCATCCAGTCCAGAGGAGCTCTGCCTTCGCCTTAGTCAACATCACAAGAAACATCTCCTGCGTTCCTGGTTAAAGACTGGCTTTGCTGACATCCCTTCTGGCTCCAGATCCTGCTTGCTGTTCCACTACATTGATCCCTGACTTCTGGCTTGCCTGACTATCCGTTACTGAACTTTGGCTATGTTTTGACTACGTTTGTTTTTACTTTTATTATTAGACGAGTGTGATTTCATTGTACTTCTGTCTCTGTCTGATTTCATGGTTTCTGACAGCATCAAGCACAAAAAGGTGTTCAAAGTCTTTCAGTTCATTTACTTTTTTAAATGAGCCACAGCCTGAGTAGAAACGCCTGTCCCTGCCAGCAGCTGTGGAGTGGAACCCTGACTTTCCATGAAGAAGCAGTGGTCTCATTGCACAGGCCTGAAATGCCATCTAGTGGCAGTTCTTTAGCTGTGCAATGGGTGCTCTGGCTCTGATTTTGCAGGGGGCGTAACAGACCTCTGCAGAGATACCACTGCTTCCATAAAGACAGCCAGTGCGCTAGGAATGGAGGATGAGCAGATGAATATTGTTTGTGGGAAATTATATTACAGCTTCAGTGAATGGAGGAGGGGGGCAGAAAAAGTAGGCATAATCAGCACTCTTGACTAGTGCCTGTGACAGGTCCAGCGACTTGTATTAACCCCCAAAGTTTACAGCTACAGAGACATGAGGGGTGCAGAGGACTTCGGATTTCAACATTTCTTGAACTAACACAAACACAAGAGACGAGCACAAGGGACACTTCTCATTCAATGTAAATACTGTCCCTTCTAAAGGAAAATTTTATAAGAAAATTGTGTAATGTATGGCCAGCCTTAGGCATTAACATATACATTACAATTTGGTAGCTGTTGCACTGTTGCCACGCCATGGGTTGGAAGTCCCCTTGAAAAAAGCCTGCTAGTATTCTTCAATCCCCTTGTCCTAAGTGGTTAGAAGACGTTAAGTACCGGACATGAAACGCAGTCCATAGGGTGACTGTTATTGGGTAATTTGCAGAAATGCTGGGACTTCCCTGCCGCTTGCTCCATCATGTCTCCTCCATCCTCGGTATTTTAGCTGTGAAGAAAAAGTTGGCAAGCAGGGAAATGATTAGATAACACACAACGAAAATAGATTTTTACGAAGGGTCAGTGCAATGTCATCTCCTTCTCAGATTCATCTCAGGACTACCCAGTGGAACTTGTTCTTCCCGCTGCTGTGTTTTGTCTACAAGTACCTGACCGGCCATGGAAACTCCAGTGCTATTCATCATTATGCAGGGTCCATTCCATCCAATCACAGCGCATTGCTCGAGGAGGCTTGGTGCCATAGCAAGTACTGTTTGAAAAGGATATCAAACTGCCTTGCTTTGTAATGCCTAAGGCTTGTGTGCTTCCCTTTTATTATCGAAGAACACAATTATTTAGACCAATGTCTACGTAGGGAGGTTTGTTTTTGGATTCCACTTAATGGGACATCAGAGTAGAAGAAAGAAAAATAAAGACAAAAAACTCAAAAAAGTATTATTATACAGGATTTATATGGCGTCAACAGTTTGCACAGGGCTTTACAATGTAAGGGGGGACAGTACAATTACAATACACTTCAATACAGAAGGAATGGGAGGGCCCTGCTTGTGGAGCTTACAATATAAAGGCAGGGGGAGGTGGTATTAAAGGTAATAGCTGTGGGGGTTGATCTGATGGAGGTGGTTCAGGTACAGTTCTTAGGTGGAGGTGGGGTAGGCTTCCCTGAATAAGTGAGTTTTCAGGGATCGCCTAAAGGCGGACAAGGTAGGGGCTGACCGGACATACTGGGGCAGGGAGTTCCAGAGGATGGGAAAGGCTCTGGAGAAGTCCTGGAGCATGGGAGGAGGTAACAAGGGTGCTACAGAGCAGGAGGTCCTGGGAGGAGCGGAGAGGACGATTTGGGCGATATCTGCAGATGAGGTTGGTGATGTGAAAGAGAATAGAAAAAAGAGGGCGCATCAGCCTTGTGCATTAAACTTTGATATGTTTATTAAAGGAAAAAAGGAAAACTACTCTCAAGCATATAAAAGGAACCGCAATATAAAAGCCTTTAACTTGTGTCAATTTGTCTAATAATAGCAGTCTCCAGATGACGAGAGAGAGGACAAACAAACCACTGCTGGCTGACGTGTTTCGAAGGGATACTTTTTTCATCAGAGCCTAGCAGTACTACCTCCTTCAGCTGCTTATATACAACATACATATATGTATATATAACATAGGCCATAATGTGGTATTTTACCAAAATACCGCAATCAGGAAAATATCAAGCTATGACCACTAGATGGAGCTGATGACCATAGGAAATACACATATTAGACATGTGACGGGGTGTCACGTACCTTGTGGCAGAGCCTGATGTGTAGAAGGAGGCCTCTTGTACAGCCTTTACTAAGGGTCCACTGATGTTGCAACAGTGGCCACAAGAGTGCGGTGAGGTATTAGTGCCTGTATGATCTTTCGCCTGTCATAGAGGTGCATCACCAGAGTTGGGACAGATAGCTGGAATAGCAGATGGCAGCAAGAGCAGCAGACCTTGGGATGGGTAGGCAGCAGGCAGCATTTGCTTGGCCGGCAGCCACTGATTGCAGGTGCAGGAAGACTGGCAGCACACAGCAGGTGAAGAACCAGCAGGAACCAGGCAGTATGCAGAGCAGGACAGACGAATAACTGGATGCAAGGTCAGACAAGCCAGGTCAGCAACAGAAGGTCAGATACAAACATAGACGGCAGGCATTGAATGGCGAGATACAGGTAGAGGTTGGCAAAACAAGGTCAGGAAGATGAGCAGGAGCTAAGCGGAGTCTAGAGGAAAGCCAAGGTCAGCGCAGGTAGCGTTCAAGCGAGGTCAGGGCTAGCCGGGTCAATCACAAAAGTCAAACACAGGAGCAGATACAGGAGCAGCTTCTGCACTTACATTGGCCATTTGGTGCCAGTGTCGGTGGCGAATGCACACATACACATGCCTGTGCACAGCAGGATGGGCACCCGCAGGACCGCGCCTGTGCATTTGTAAGGGTCTCAAAACTTAAATTGCATTATGGCCAGCATGTCCCTGACATGAGGATTATTTGAGACAGCTGTGTGAATGCTGAGGAATTGTTTTACATTGTTTTATAAACAGGCCCCACATTGTGTTATTAAACCCCCCAATAATTATTATTGTTTGCATTACCTTTTCATGTCCACAATTATGACTTTCCATATGTTTTTTCTGTTCGGTTTATTCCTAAAATCCTGCTGATACACTTTCTGTATGAGGGTGGCTGCATTCGCGCTCTGTGGTCTCCCTGTAGGGAATAAATGCCAGTGAAACCCATCATGGGATGCGTAGTCAAAGCTGGCATTGCACCTGGCCTTGGTTAGACATGTCCTGCTCATCCCCTGTTTGGATATGGCACTAGAACGTACTTGGGGGCAGACAAAGAATGGTGCATAAAATTGACTTTCTAAGGCTTGTCATACAAAAATATTCATGTGGTAAGAATTACTATTATAATATTATAAAATAATATATCTAATATCAATATATCTATCTATTATTATATGTAATTATGTATTATTATATGTAATTGTATTACTGTATAGACTATAAAATTATATAATAAATGTGCTTTAAAGAAGAATTATTGTCTGATCGCCTACAAATTAATAAGCAATTGGAAATTTTAAAATTATAATGGGTGCAAAGTATGTGCTGGGCTGATTAAAAAGAATTTAGAAAAGTTTTTATATTAATTTACTGGTTATTACTAAACTGAATGTCTGCTTTGCATGGCTAGTATTGTTGCCGCCAACTACAGATATAAAAGTTCTAACAGTGTTTAGAAGTGTCCTGGACAATATAGGTTAGTATTATGGGGGTTTTTTTCTTTCATTTTTTTTTAATGAACAGATAAAAACATAGAATGACCAACCAGTGCTACTTATTTTAAAGTTAGAGTTCCATCTAGTGACCATTTTCCATATCTGCACAATCATTTGCCTGTTACTAGGCAAGGCAACGTGAAAACACAATAAGATAAGTAGAAGACACCCTAAAGAGAACGACAGGCAGTAAAAAAGCTCCCCAATTCTGAATGTATCCCTGTGCTGCTTAACTGACAATTCTTTCAAGTTACAATAACCTCACATTAACCCACCATATAACCCATTACACCTACCCTCTCTGTATAACCTTCCTTATAACCTTTGCTGTATAAACACAACCAGTTTTCCCATCTGAATAAACTCTGAAGGTTTTTCCGTCGGAATTCTTGCTGAAACTGTCTTGCGTACACACCATCACACCAAAGTCCGACCGTTAAGAACGCGGCGGCGTACAATATGTACGACGGGACTAGAAAAACGAAGTTCAATAGCCAGTAGCCAATAGATTCCATCTCATACTTGCTTCAGAGCATGTGTCATTTTTGGTACGTCAGAACAGCATACACACAATAGAAATTGGTTCCATCGGAAAAATTTAGAACATGTTCTCTTTCTAGTTCTGTCAGAATTTCAAAAAAGTCTGATGGGGTATAGACACGATCGGAATATATGAGGAAAAGCTCTCGTCTGACTTTTTCTGTCGGAAATTCCACTCGTGTGTATGGGGCATTACTCTTCCTAACAAGTAGGGTGTCTGTCCCTAACCACTCTCTCCAGGTGCGCACACATGGCATGGGCACTCTCCTTTATAGATTTTCACATCAAAGATGGATGCCAGAGATCAGGCATTGCAGCGTCCAATTGGAGTCTCTCAAGGGACAATTTTCTTTCAGAGATTCCTCTCCATCAGTACAGCGCCACAGGGTTACCTACTAGGTGAAGGGCAAACTGCACCTGCCTACAAACATATCTCTACCAGAGTTCCCAGCTTCACCCATCGGTCACAACCTTAGAAAGCTAAACAGTGTGACGCTCCTTTGATGGCTTCTCCATAATGTCGATTTAAAGGAGAAGCACAGCTCATTTGGCTGTATTTCTCCTGTGGATCACAGGAGTGCAGTAAGGTTTGTACTCCTGTGACCCGATTTCAGCAGACAGCGGGCTGAAGCCCGCTGTCTGCTAATGTCACAGAGCCAGTCCAGGCTTGGGAAAGATCACAACCATATGCCTGGGATTCGCCCACATGCATGGACCAGCACCCGGCTCCGGCTCTCAGAAAACCACTGAGAGCCTGAGTCAGCTGCTCCCGCCGTCTCCACAGCCCAGCGCTCCAGTGAGGACAGGGGGGCAAAACAGAGAGATACCGACTGACAGTTTCCAGCTCTTTGCTCACGGAGCACTAAGAACCTAGCGATTGCCAGTGTTTGATTGCTCGGTTCTCAGCCTTACAGCTGGCGAGGGACAGATATAGCATCGGAACGATACTGCATCCACCTAGGTAAATATGATAAAAATAATTCCCATACTTCTCTTTTAAAGTAGATGTAAACACTAACTGGATGATATTTCTTTTTACCAAAATACCGTTTTCATTTCTTTTTTTTTCTTTTTTTTTGCAGCCCCTTTTCAGTAAGATCCTGTCTACATCCATTCCAGCATGGCATTTCTCAGGGCAGATTTCCTGATGGTGATAAAAATGGACTTGTGCAATGTACTCTGGTATGCATTTTGTAGTATTAATTGGTAAAGCATGTGACAGGTTGACAACACAGGAGAACAACTGGGACAGACAACGGACGCACAGACAGAAACAGATAAATACTTTAAAATGAACTTGGAGAATCCAGCTATGGTCTGCTGAAAGTGAACCGCTGCGGACCTTCACCCTGCCCAGGCATAGTTCACCATCTTTCGGGTCCTGCCACGCGCGCTCATGCTCCACCTCCCCGGCGGGGCGGGTAAGACAGACCAGTGGTACACCCGGCGGCAGAATCCCACCTCAGCCGGGGCGCCCCCCGGCCCTCATCTTCATTGCACCGCAGGGTTTCGTTCGAGAGGCCCTCTGACTCGCATGCATGTCAGACTTCTTGGTCCGTGTTTCAAGACGGGTCAGGTGGGACACCGACGTCGGCGCGGACCCCTGGCGCCCGTGAGTGTGGGCCTTCCCGCCTTGGCAGTGCGGCGCGGCTGGGGCACACTGGGTGAAGCCCACCCTGGCAGGTGAACAATCCACTGCAAAAGAACACAACACTAGTTCTGGGGTTGGCAACCCATCAATCGCGATTTACCTGTCACTCATGGGAAGCCAACAGGTAGATCACAATCAGGGCTGTACTGATGCTCCCCCCCCCCCCCCCCCCCCCAGTCTCGGTCACTCTTCTTAATAACAGAGAGGAGAAGAGTGCCTCAATCTAAATCGGTAAATAGATTCCCACTCCCCTCACTTGCACAACCCCCTCCTGTTTCTTCCCCTCACACATTTTACATTATCTCCACTCCCACAACCTCCTCTTCTTTCCTCCCCCCTCCCTTTCCAACCCCCCCTTTTCCCTCCCTTCCCTTTTTTCCTCCTTTTCCCTTCCCTTCCACACTCAATTCCCTTCCCCCCACCCCTCTCCTCTTCTTCCCACTAGTCTTATCTTTCCCACCTTCCCTTTTTCTTCCCTGTCCTGTGGTCTTCTTCCCCCCCTTTCCCCCCCCTTTTCTTTTCTTTCCCTCAAACACCCCTCCCCCCCTTTTCCTTCACCTTCCATTCACTTGTGAGTCAATGGACTCACCAATATTATCCATGTTATATAACATTAATACAAATATTTTTCAGCTATTGCACTTTTCCAGTGCCTCCTGTGTTCGCCGTGGGGAATTACCCAAAATTTGGGTGCCTCACACATTGCCGCCCGTGACCTCGATTGGGTTTTCATTGGTAAGCCAAGCTCGCCTGTAATAAATCTACTCCAAGTATTGATGTATCCATATGTATAATAGTATATTTCTCTCTCCCCCCTCCCTTTTAATATGTTGTGATCAAATGAATTGTAGAGGATTACACTTTGGACCTACATCTCCAGAGGCTCCACTGTTTTGCGGGGTTCCCACTGTTTAAAGTCTGTATTATCTTGCTCCTGTATGCAATTATGTTTTTATATACTATTTGTATCAATGTGTATCAAGTTGCTTTTTTATAATAAAATATAATTTTTATACTCAATTGTCCAATCCCTGGGTACCGAGATAGTCCATTCATTTATTTTGTCATGGGGCATTTTTTGGAGTAGCTCCTGATACCCCTAATCCTTATCAATGTTAATAAAAGAGTGGAGTGAGAGGTAAAATGGTGCTGGATGGAGGGCAGGAACATTGTAGCTGCTTTAGTTAACTTTAAAAGTTAACCAGCAGGTGATTAGTTGCACCTAGATTGGTTTCTAGGTGATTAGGTCCTAGAAACCAATCGACAGCTTGTTAGCATGCCCACCCTCCATCCAACACTGTGCTGCCTCTCACTTCACTCTGATGTACAGTTGGTGTAAGGTAGGAGAGATTTACCTACACATGGTTGTGTGTTGTGAACAGGGCTTTTTTTCAGGGGGAACTTGGTGGAACTCAGTCACTTGAAGTCCGGTTTCTGTGTTTACAAGTGGTGACAGCTCTGCACTCTGTGTGTAACTCCCCTGAACTCTGCACTGTATGTAATGCAATCCTGGTATTTAATGCCCCTTTAAGACCCTCCTACGGTTCATAAAATTTGACTGACCACACCCACTATTTGATGTGATTTGGAGGGTGTGTGTGGGTGGAGGGGTTTTGGGGGGTCGTAGTTGAGTTCCAGCACCTATTGTTTGAGAAAAAAAAGCCCTGGTTGTGAAGGGGGACAATGTCACTACTTGTGGGGGACAGAGAACACTTCTTTGGGTGGGCATAGGAAACAGCTTTAGATGGGCAGAGGACACTACAGTCGGGGGGTAGGATTGGCAGAGGGCAATGCTATGCAGGGGGGCAAAGGACACTACTATGAGGTGGGGGGCATAGAGGACACTGCTATAGGGAGGCAGAGGACACTGCTGTGAGGGAGATGGCAGAGGACAGTGCTATGCATTGAAACAGAGGACACTACTGTGGGGGAGAGGAGGACAGAGGACACTGCTATGGGGGGGGGGAACGGCACTACAGTGAAGGGAGGAGGGCAGAGGACACTGCTTTGGGGGGCACAGGACACTACTATGGAAAGGGGGAAGCAGAGGACATTACCATGTGAGAGGGCAGAGGACTCAACTGTGTGTGTGGGGGGGGGGGGGGGGGCCCCATCAGGGTTGCCACACACAATAAAACCAGGGACAGTATGTAAAAATCTGTGTTTTTAAAAAAATAACAAGATTATAGCTGCCCCGCCTCTCCTGTACCTTTTCAGTGTGTGTGTGTGTGTGTGTGTGTGTATTCTGTGTGTGTATACTGTGTGTGTATATTGTGTGTCTGTGTGTGTATACGGTATGTGTGTGTGTATACTGTGTGGCCCTATAATCTATAGCCTGGGGGCCCCATAATATCCTATTGCCTAGGGGCCCCATAATCTTCTCCTATTGCCCGGGGGGCCCCATAATCTCCTATTGCCCGGGTGGCCCCATGAGTTGTCAGTCTGCCCCTGACTCTGAATCACTCAGAAATAGTCGGAAACACTCGGAAACACTCAGGAACTTTCCAAGGCTTTCCAAGTTCAGCCGTCTTGTCCCCGAGTATATCCGGCGCCCACCCCCCCTCTGGCCACATGTGGTATTGCATGCAATAGAAGTCAATGCAGAACGAATTATCTTCGTTTCCATTGACTTCTATGGGGAAACTCACTTTAATATGCGAGTGCTTTGAAATGCAAGCATTCTCCTGGAGCGGGTTATGCTCGTAATCCAAGGTTCCACTGTATCTCAGTTACTTGGGGAGCCACAGCCCAGTCTAAATAATGTGTCCGGGCTTCAGGCAGACTGAAACCTGGACACAAGATTCCAAACCCGAACTGTCCGGGTGAATCCTGGACAGGTGGCAACCCTAGTACAATATGTACGACGGGACTAGAAAAACGAAGTTCAATAGCCAGTAGCCAATAGATTCCATCTCGTACTTGCTTCAGAGCATGTGTCATTTTTGGTACGTCAGAACAGCATACACACAATAGAAATTGGTTCCATCGGAAAAATTTAGAACATGTTCTCTTTCTAGTTCTGTCAGAATTTCAAAAAAGTCTGATGGGGTATAGACACGATCGGAATATATGAGGAAAAGCTCTCGTCTGACTTTTTCTGTCGGAAATTCCACTCGTGTGTATGGGGCATTACTCTTCCTAACAAGTAGGGTGTCTGTCCCTAACCACTCTCTCCAGGTGCGCACACATGGCATGGGCACTCTCCTTTATAGATTTTCACATCAAAGATGGATGCCAGAGATCAGGCATTGCAGCGTCCAATTGGAGTCTTTCAAGGGACAATTTTCTTTCAGAGATTCCTCTCCATCAGTACAGCGGCACAGGGTTACCTACTAGGTGAAGGGCAAACTGCACCTGCCTACAAACATATCTCTACCAGAGTTCCCAGCTTCACCCATCGGTCACAACCTTAGAAAGCTAAACAGTGTGACGCTCCTTTGATGGCTTCTCCATAATGTCGATTTAAAGGAGAAGCACAGCTCATTTGGCTGTATTTCTCCTGTGGATCACAGGAGTGCAGTAAGGTTTGTACTCCTGTGACCCGATTTCAGCAGACAGCGGGCTGAAGCCCGCTGTCTGCTAATGTCACAGAGCCAGTCCAGGCTTGGGAAAGATCACAACCATATGCCCGGGATTCGCCCACATGCATGGACCAGCACCCGGCTCCGGCTCTCAGAAAACCACTGAGAGCCTGAGTCAGCTGCTCCCGCCCCCGCCGTCTCCACAGCCCAGTGCTCCAGTGAGGACAGGGGGGCAAAACAGAGAGATACCGACTGACAGTTTCCAGCTCTCTGCTCACGGAGCACTAAGAACCTAGCGATTGCCAGTGTTTGATTGCTCGGTTCTCAGCCTTACAGCTGGCGAGGGACAGATATAGCATCGGAACGATACTGCATCCACCTAGGTAAATATGATAAAAATAATTCCCATACTTCTCTTTTAAAGTAGATGTAAACACTAACTGGATGATATTTCTTTTTACCAAAATACCGTTTTCATTTCTTTTTTTTTTGCAGCCCCTTTTCAGTAAGATCCTGTCTACATCCATTCCAGCATGGCATTTCTCAGGGCGGGTTTCCTGATGGTGATAAAAATGGACTTGTGCAATGTACTCTGGTATGCATTTTGTAGTATTAATTGGTAAAGCATGTGACAGGTTGACAACACAGGAGAACAACTGGGACAGACAACGGACGCACAGACAGGAACAGATAAATACTTTAAAATGAACTTGGGGAATCCAGCAATGGTCTGCTGAAAGTGAACGGGTGAACTGCTGCGGACCTTCACCCTGCCCAGGCATAGTTCACCATCTTTCGGGTCCTGCCACGCGCGCTCATGCTCCACCTCCCCGGCGGGGCGGGTAAGACAGGCCGGTGGTACACCCGTCGGCAGAATCCCACCTCAGCCGGGGCGCCCCCCGGCCCTCATCTTCATTGCACCGTAGGGTGCCCTCTGACTCGCATGCATGTCAGACTTCTTGGTCCGTGTTTCAAGACGGGTCGGGTGGGACACCGACGTCGGCGCGGACCCCTGGCACCCGTGAGTGTGGGCCTTCCCGCCTTGGCAGTGCGGCGCGGCTGGGGCACACTGGGTGAAGCCCACCCTGGCAGGTGAACAATCCACTGCAAAAGAACACAACACTAGTTCTGGGGTTGGCAACCCATCAATCGCGATTTACCTGTCGCTCATGGGAAGCCAACAGGTAGATCACGATCAGGGTTGTACTGATGCTCCCCCCCCCCCAGTCTCGGTCACTCTTCTTAATAACAGAGAGGAGAAGAGTGCCTCAATCTAAATCGGTAAATAGATTCCCACTCCCCTCACTTGCACAACCCCCTCCTGTTTCTTCCCCTCACACATTTTACATTATCTCCACTCCCACAACCTCCTCTTCTTTCCTCCCCCCTCCCTTTCCAACCCCCCCTTTTCCCTCCCTTCCCTTTTTTCCTCCTTTTCCCTTCCCTTCCACACTCAATTCCCTTCCCCCCACCCCTCTCCTCTTCTTCCCACTATTCTTATCTTTCCCACCTTCCCTTTTTCTTCCCTGTCCTGTGGTCTTCTTCCCCCCCTTTCCCCCCCCTTTTCTTTTCTTTCCCTCAAACACCCCTCCCCCCCTTTTCCTTCACCTTCCATTCACTTGTGAGTCAATGGACTCACCAATATTATCCATGTTATATAACATTAATACAAATATTTTTCAGCTATTGCACTTTTCCAGTGCCTCCTGTGTTCGCCGTAGGGGATTACCCAAAATTTGGGTGCCTCACACATTGCCGCCCGTGACCTCGATTGGGTTTTCATTGGTAAGCCAAGCTCGCCTGTAATAAATCTACTCCAAGTATTGATGTATCCATATGTATAATAGTGTATTTCTCTCTCCCCCCTCCCTTTTAATATGTTGTGATCAAATTAATTGTAGAGGATTACACTTTGGACCTACATCTCCAGAGGCTCCACTGTTTTGCGGGGTTCCCACTGTTTAAAGTCTGTATTATCTTGATCCTGTATGCAATTATGTTTTTATATACTATTTGTATCAATGTGTATCAAGTTGCTTTTTTATAATAAAATATAATTTTTATACTCAATTGTCCAATCCCTGGGTACTGAGATAGTCCATTAATTTATTTTGTCATGGGGCATTTTTTGGAGTAGCTCCTGATACCCCTAATCCTTATCAATGTTAATAACAGAGTGGAGTGAGAGGTAAAATGGTGCTGGATGGAGGGCAGGAACATGGTAGCTGCTTTAGTTAACTTTAAAAGTTAACCAGCAGGTGATTAGTTGCACCTAGATTGGTTTCTAGGTGATTAGGTCCTAGAAACCATTCAACAGCTTGTTAGCATGCCCACCCTCCATCCAACACTGTGCTGCCTCTCACTTCGCTCTGATGTACAGTTGGTGTAAGGTAGGAGAGATTTACCTACACATGGTTGTGTGTTGTGAACAGGGCTTTTTTTCAGGGGGAACTTGGTGGAACTCAGTTCCACCAACTCTGGCTCAGACCTTGGGGGGGGGGGGGGGGGGGGCTGCTCACCACAATCACTTGAAGTACGGTTTCTGTGTTTACAAGTGGTGACAGCTCTGCACTCTGTGTGTAACCCCCCTGAACTCTGCACTGTATGTAATGCAATCCTGGTATTTAATGCCCCTTTAAGACCCTCCTACGGTTCATAAAATTTGACTGACCGCACCCACTATTTGATGTGATTTGGAGGGTGTGTGTGGGTGGAGGGGTTTTGGGGGGTCGTAGTTGAGTTCCAGCACCTAATGTTTGAGAAAAAAAGCCCTGGTTGTGAAGGGGGACAATGTCACTACTTGTGGGGGACAGAGAACACTTCTTTGGGTGGGCATAGGAAACAGCTTTAGAGGGGCAGAGGACACTACAGTCGGGGGGGAAGGATTGGCAGAGGCCGTGCTATGCAGGGGGGCAGAGGACACTACTATGAGGTGGGGGGCATAGAGTACACTGCTATAGGGAGGCAGAGGACACTGCTGTGAGGGAGATGGCAGAGGACAGTGCTATGCATTGAGACAGAGGACACTACTGTGGGGGAGAGGAGGACAGAGGACACTGCTATGGGGGGGGGGGGGAACGGCACTACAGTGAAGGGAGGAGGGCAGAGGACACTGCTTTGGGGGGCACAGGACACTACTATGGAAAGGGGGAAGCAGAGGACATTACCATGTGAGAGGGCAGAGGACTCAACTGTGTGTGTGGGGGGGGGGGGGGGCAGAGGACACTACCGTATGTGGGGGCAGAGGTGCAGAGAACACTACAGTGGGGAAGCAGGCAGGGTACATTACTGGGGGGGGGGGGGGTTGGCAGAGGAAAGTGCTATGCAGGGGGGCAGAGCACACTACTATGTGGGGGGGGCACAGAGGACACTGCTTTGGGGGGGCCAGAGGACACTGCTGAGGGGGAGATGTTAGAGGACAGTGCTATGCTGCAGGGGGGCAGAGGACACTGCTGTGGGGGAAGGGATGGCAGTGGACACTGCTATTGGGGGGGGGGGGGGTACAGATGGCACTACAGTGGGGGAGGAGGGCAGAGGAAAATGCTTTGGGAATGGTGCAGAGGACATTACCTTATGAGAGGGCAGAGGACACTACTGTGCATGGGGGGGGGGGGGGTTAGAGAACACTACAGTGGGGGAGCAGGCAGAATACATTGCTGGGGGGGTGATGTGAAAGGGGGCAGAGGACACCACCGTGGGTGGGGCAAAGGATACTACTATAGGGGTGGGGGGGGGCAGAAGACACTGTGACACACTATGTGTTCTTCATGCTGCTAGCCCCCCCCCCCCCCCACCCCCTGATCTTTGCTTTCCTTCATGTTGTTCAGGTCGTTCTCAACCTCTGAAGGATTGCCTACCTCTCTGCTCTAGTCTCTAGTTTCGGAGATATTATCAGCAGCTGGTAGGTGATTGAGCTCACAGGTGCTCACCTAAAGCCAGTTTTGGATGGAATTCAGCTAAATAACATTCTGTTGCTCACTAGGACTTTTAGTTTAGCGCCAGCTGCAGTGCCACCAAGTTGTCCAGATCTTTGATGCGTATCATTAGTAGAAAAACAGGTCTTTCTTCCAAACCACGCTACTGCCAAAATCCATGGACAAAAGATGGCATCCATCCAAGAGCCCATGCATATAACAAAGCTGCAGCCGCCTTTGTACATTATCATTAGAGAGGCCCAGAGCACTCTCTAATGAGTATGTTACAGCACTCCAACAAGAAGAGCTCTTCAAGGAAAAAAAAAAACAGACTTTACAAAGCAATCTGTGGGCACACATGAGTAACATGGGCACATTCTTGTTTTTATACACACTGGCACTGTGCTGGCAATAGTTCATCATTGTTTGTATATTAAAAATATCCTTGGAGGAATGAATTTTAAAGCATTTGATTCATCCATCATTTTGTTGCAAATAATAAATAATACATCTGTGGAGCTCCCGACTTTGTACGCAAAGTGAGTCTTAGTACAGTTTATGGGTGGCATGGCTTTCATGTATACTCATATTCTGTATCAGGTTTCATCTCCCTCTGTCCTTCCCGATGCAAAGCCACCTCCTCTGCTCTTCCCTTGCTTCATATTTATATTATTCATAGCTGCCAAAAGATTTCTAATATTGTTCACCCAGACTATAAGCACAGGCAGCATAGGAAAGTCCCAGTCCACAGGATTCTTCCCTGCAGATAAGTAATCGAGTTTAGTCAAAACCTTTTCCCAGTGCGGGATTGCACAGAGAAGCAATGGCACCATACTTATGAGGTCAACACTCTGTAATTTGGGCTAGAACTCAGTCTAGAACCATCCTCAATGGGTGACTGGACTAAGAATGAGCAGCACCAAACTGATGAGGACATCACTCTGCACTAAGCATTTGAGCTTAGTCAAGGACCATCTCCATCTGGTGAATGGACTGAAAAAGCGAGGCACCAAACCAACAAGGTTATTACACTGCAGTATGTACTAGAACTCAGTCAAGGACCATCCCCAATTGGTGAATGGACTGAAAGAGAAGCGCCACACCAACGAGGTCATTCTGCTGCAGTATGTACTAGAACCCAGTCAAGGACCATCCCCAATTGGTGAACGGACTGAAAAAGAGGCACCACACCAACAAGGTCATCACGCTGCAGTATGTACTAGAACCCAGTCAAGGACCACCCCCAATTGGTGAATGGACTGAAAGCGAGGCACCACACCAACAAGGTCATTACACTGCAGTATGTACTAGAATCCAGTCAAGGACTATCTCCAATTGGTGAATGGACTGAAAAAGAGGCACCACACCAACAAGGTCATCGTGCTGCAGTATGTACTAGAACCCAGTCAAGGACCACCCCCAATTGGTGAATGGACTGAAAGAGAGGCACCACACCAACAAGGTCATTACACTGCAGTATGTACTAGAACCCAGTCAAGGACCACCCCCAATTGGTGAATGGACTGAAAGAGAGGCACCACACCAACAAGGTCATTACACTGCAGTATGTACTAGAACCCAGTCAAGGACTATCTCCAATTGGTGAATGGACTGAAAGAGAGGCACCACACCAACAAGGTCATCACGCTGCAGTATTTACTAGAATCCAGTCAAGGACTATCTCCAATTGGTGAATGGACTGAAAGAGAGGCACCACACCAACAAGGTCATCACGCTGCAGTATTTACTAGAATCCAGTCAAGGACTATCTCCAACTGATGAATAGGCTGAATAAGGGGAGGCACCACACTAACGAGGTCATCACACTGCAGTATGTACAAGAACTCCATCAAGGACCACCCCCAATTGCTGATTGAAAAGAGAAGAAGAGGCACCACCCTAATAATGTCATCACACTGCAGTAAGTACTGGAACTTAGTCAACAACCATCCTCAACTGGTGAATGGAGCGAGAGGCAATGGCATCACACTAATGAGGTCACAGGGAATTATCGAGAATGGTGCAGGTAGGGATTCAGCTAAGCCACAACATAATCATACACATGACTGTGCTGTGGTGGTGTAGGATTATACTAACACGTCCATAAGTCCAAAGATAACCATGGCAGCTCCTCAGTGGGACTGAAGAAATTGACACCCCTTCATGACCAGGCCATTTTTTGCCATATGGCACTGCGTTACTTTAACAATTAATTATAACTATTAACTACACTGTACCCAAATAGAATAAATGTCACCTTTTCCCACATATAGAGCTTTCTTTTGGTGGTATTTTTTTAATTATCTCTGCGGTTTTTATTTGTTTCACTATAAACAAAAAAAGACCAACAATTAAAAAAAAAAAAAAGGTTTTCTTTACTTTCTGCTATAAAACATATCCAATAAAAATACTGAATCTAATTTCTTCATCAATTTAGACCAATATGTATTCAGCTACATATTTTTGGTAAAAAAAAATCCCAAAGTGTATATTGATTGGAATTTATTTATTTATTTATCTTTCACACTAGTAATAGTGGTGATCAGCAACTTATAGTGGGACTGCGATATTGTGGTGGACAATTGGACACTAACTGACATTTTGCGGGAACAGTGATTAGTGCTGAAAATATGCACTGTCACTGTACTAATGACACTGGCTAGGAAGGGGTTAAACATCTTGGAGAATCTGTGTGTCTAGCCGGTGTTTTTGTGTACTGCATGTGCTGCTTTTACTACAGGAAGAGATGGATTTAATTCAGGGACACAAAATCCACCCCTTCCCCCCTGTCAGAACGGAGATCTGCCTTGTTTACATGGGCAAATCTCCGTTCAGTGTGTTTTCCCGACAATCGGATTCCCGACACTGGATGTCTACTGGCTCCCATTAGACATCCAGTGCCCGGATTCTGCAGATCAGCTTCTGCTCTGATTTATCACAGCAATAGTGGCCTGTCGGCGGCAGTGCAGAATCACATATATATATATATATATATATATATATATATATACACATACACATATATATATATATATATATATATATACTGCTACAGAGTGACCCTCCTTTGCAGAAATCACATATATATATATATATGTGATTTCTGCAAAGGAGGGTCACTCTGTAGCAGTAAATCTGCTATAGGGCAGTCCAGAAGTGTATAATCATACACATGAATGTGCTGTGGGGGTGTAGGATTATACTAAAAAGTCCATAGGTCCAAAGATAACTGTGGCAGCTCCTCAATGAGACTGAAATAATCTGTGCAATATCTGAAGGAAACGGCAGAGGGTGCCAACTAAGGGCCGGTTCACACAGCAGGTGAGGCGAGGCGACTCCGACTTGCCTCGCCGCGACCTGCCGCAGCCTCAGCGGCGACTTGCAAATGACTTCTGTATAGAAGTCAATGCAAGTCGCCCCGAGGTCGCCCAAAAGTAGTACAGGAACCTTTTTTCTGAGTCGGAGCGACTCGAGTCGCTCCTCTCAGAACGGTTCCATTGTACAGAACGGGGGCGACTTGCGAGAGCGAGGCGAGGCGAGCCGTGTCGCCTCGCATCGCCCGCTGTGTGAACCGGCTCTAAGTGTAGTATTTAGAAAAAAAGACTTTTTTACAAACAACATGTGGCAACTCACATGATACATAAGGATTGGAGCATATATGGCATCACACTAATGAGGTCAACATGTTGCAAAAAGTCCTAGAACTTAGTCAAGGCCCATCCCTACAGGGTCATTGGATTGAAAAGGAGTGTCACCCTGTTGCCAAAACGTTTTAAGTATATATGTATGTATATAAGTGTTCGATAAAGTCGGAAAGGGTTGGAACATCTGTGAGGTTTTCATTGTTGTCTGTGTTGTCTGTGATGTCTGGAGAAATTGTACCTTCATATTTTCCCTGGTGACCACTCTTTCTTGCTCAGAAAGTGATAGGAAATCAAGATTTTGAGTTTCCACAGAAACAGGAGGGGGACAATCTTCAATCTGGGAATCCTGTTCTGGTGGCAACTGTCAAAGAGAACACAGTTGTCCTCTTACTTCATAAGGTGTCTCTGGGACAGGATGTGAAGGGAAATCTTCCCAAGAGGACACAGGCAAAAAAAAAAAAAAAAAAAGTTACAGGGGTCTTAGCTACCCCCTAAAAAAAAATAAAAAATTATAAAAAGGAAGAAAAGTTGTAACTTTACATATACTATCATTATGCTTGGCCCAGTTCACTTATGTGTGTGAATTCAGTTTGTGGTTTGTGGCGATAGCTTTGCGTAGGGACGATTCTTATCTAAAGAAAACAGCCTTTCAGTCCAAATACTTATTTTATCTATCACATTCCCAACTTTATGATTTCTGCACATTCAGCTATTTCCATTCATATAAATTGAAATATCTTTTTTTTTTGCCGTTGTTTTTTTTCCCCTATTCTTTAGGTAGAATGCTCACTGTACACACCCGAATATAATACACACTCACTAGGCTTGAATATCATACACATTCACTAGACTTGAATATCATACACATTCACTAGACTTGAATATCATTCACATTCACTAGGCTTGACTGTATATTCAAAAAGCATTGCATGTAGCTGAAAATAACTGTCACTTTTTTTTAAATGCAACCTTGGTTTACGAGTAACGTGGTTAATGAGCGTTTTCAAAGACAAGCAACTTTTTTTTTTTTTATTCTGACTTGGTTTGCGAGTGTTGTCTTGCAAAACAAGCAGAATTCAAGCTAATGGAATGTACAGTACCGCATTTGGCCAGAAGTGCGGGGGCGCCAGGGGCACTCGGAACAGTTCGGAGCTTTTCGGAAATACTAGGAATCACTCAGAAATACTGTGTTTCCAAGTGTTTCTGAGCCTTTCTGAGTTCAGTCGAGCTGTACCGAGTATTTTTGAGGCTCTCTGGCTCACCCCCCACACCTCTGGCCACATGCGGTATTGCATATAATAGAAGTCAATGCGGAACAAATTATCTATTTCTATTGACTTCTATGGGGAAACTCGCTTTGATATTTGAGTGCTTTGGATTACAAGCATTCTCCTGGAATGGATTATGCTCGTAATCCAAGGTTCCACTATATAAGGATTCTTCGCCCATGTGTTAGCTTGTGCATTGAGTCTTTTAAGTGGTTTTAAAAATGATCAGTTGTTCTGCACTTGGTAACTAATACTTATACAAACAACTATATACGTATACAGCAGTGGCGGCCTGTCCATTAGGGGCACGTGGGCCTTGTCCCCCCATCCATGTGTCCGACCCCCTGATCTACATGCGGGGCGCCGCATGCATGGATTCCAATGGGGGGTTTGAAGCACGTGATTAGAGCCAGAGGCTCTAATAGACTTTAAAAAGGGTGGGCTCAGGACTCAGAGCACTGCGCCCCCGGAGCCCACCTTGTTGTGTGAGAATAGTGAATGAATATTCACTATTTTCACACTGATCCATCTCTTGGCCAATCAGGAAGTGGGTCATAATACCTGTCACCCGAAAGAACCCAGAAAGAATAGACAAAAAATTACAACTTCAAAAAACTTGCCATGCCTCTTACTAAATACATTGGACTGTCTACTTTCCAAAAAGGGGTAGTTTGGGAATATTTGTACTGTCCTGACATTTTTTGGCATCAAGTCATGAGATAGGGTGATAGTACATCATGATTGATTGATTACAGATATATACCATAGTTTGTGTGATTAACCACTTAAGCCCTGGACCGGAGGTCTTGTTACAATTTCGCACTGCACTGCTTTAACTGGTAATTGCGCGGTCATGCAATGTTGTACCCAAACAAAATTTGCGTCCTTTTCTTCCCACAAATAGAGCTTTCTTTTGATGGTATTTGATTGCCTCTGCGATTTTTATTTTTTACGATATAAAAGGAAAAAGACTGAAAATTAAAAAAAAAAAGATATTTTCTACTTTTTGTTATAAGAAATATCGAATAAACTAAATTTTAGTTATACATTTAGGCCAAAATGTATTTAGCCACATGTCTTTAGTAAAAAAATGTCAATAAGCGTATATTTATTGGCTTGCGCAAAAGTTATAGCGTTTACAAACTAGAGTACATTTTCTGGAATTTACATAGCTTTTAATTTATGACTGCCTCATCTAATTTCTTGAGGTGCTAAAATGGCAGGGCAGTACAACCCCCCCCCCCCAAATGACCCCATTTTGGAAAGTAGACACCCCAGGGAAATTGCTGAGGGGCATGTTGAGCCCATTGAATATTTGTTTTTTTTGTCCCAAGTGATTGAATAATGACACAATAAAAAAAAAGTTTACTAAAAGCTGTCATTAAATGATATATTGCTCACACATGCCATAGTTATATGTAAAATTGCACACCAAAATATATTCTGCTGCTTCTCCTGAGTATGGGGATACCACATATGTGGGACTTTGTGGGAGTTTAGCCGCGTATGGCACCCCGAAAACCAATGACTGCCTTCAGGATTTAAGGGTGCAAATTTTTGATTTCACTCCTCACTACCTATCACAGTTTCGAAGGCCATAAAATGCCAAAATAACACAAAACCCCCCCAAATGACCCCATTTTGGAAAGTAGACACCCCAAGCTATTTACTGAGAGGCATGTTGAGTCCATAAAATATTTTATATTTTGCCACAAGTTGCAGGAATATTACATTTTTATTTTTTTTTGCACAAAGTTGTCACTAAATGATATATGCTCACACATGCTATGGGCATAAGTGAAATTACACCCCAAAATAAATTCTGCTGCTTCTCCTGAGTATGGGGATACCACATGTGGGGGACTTTTTGGGAGCCTAGCCACGTACAGGACCTCGAAAACCAAGCACTGCCTTCCAGATTTAAATATAAAACGCTACCAAAAAAAACTGTTAGAGATCGCAGGGATCCGGCCTGACTCTGTAAAGGCTGCAGTTATGTGTTTAGTGTTTTGTAAGTGACAGTGATTGATCGATACTGCACTTGGGTGGGCTGGGCGGAGGGGCAAAACGCAGGTGCTAGCAGGTATCTGGGCTGATCCCGCTAACAATGCGTTTTTTTGGAACCCTAAACTGCTGGGGACGCTAGTATAGATCTGATCAGATCAGATATTGATCTGTTCAGATACTATACCACTACGGGAGGTGCATGCTTTGCACGTGGGTGTTAGCGGTACTGGCACGCACCTAGCGCTGCCTGGGGCGACGCAGACCCTGACCCTAATACCTAATTGATATCAACCGCCGGGTGATCAGGGGGTTAAACCTTTATTGGGTAATAAATGGTGGGTGCCCTGATGCTATAAAAAGCAAACTAACTAACCAGAGTCACCTGTAACACTTATACGGTGATCACTGGTGAAAGGGTTAACTAGGGGCAATCAGGGGGTTAAAATCTTTATTAGGAAGTATATGGGGGTCCCTGACGCTATATAAAAACCTGACAGGGAACCTAAATAACTAACTGGCTAACCAGCGTCACCAGTGACACTTATACGGTGATCGCTGGTGAAAGGGTTAACTCTAGGGGCAATCAGGGGGTTAAAATATTTATTAGGTAGTATATGGGGGTACCTAACGCTATAAAAACCTGGCGGTGAACATAAAAAATAACTAGCTACCTAGCGGCACCAGTGACACTAATGCAGCGATCAGAAAAACTATTGCTTAGTGACACTGGCAAAAGGGGGTGAAAGGGTTACCTGGGGGCAATCAGGGGGTTAAAACCTTTATTAGGTAGTATATGGGGGTCCCGGACGCTATATAAAAACCTGACGGAGAACCTAAATAACTAAATAACTAACTGGCTATCCACATCACCAGTGACACTTATACGGTGATCGCTGGTGAAAGGGTTAACTCTAGGGGCAATCAGGGGGTTAAAACCTTTATTGGGTAGTATATGGGGGTACCTAATGCTATAAAAACCTGGCGATGAACATAAAAAATAACTAGCTACCTAGCGGCACCAGTGACACTAATGCAGCGATCAGAAAAACGATCGCTTAGTGACACTGGCAAAAGGGGGTGAAAGGGTTAACTAGGGGCAATCAGGCAGCTAAAACCTTTATTAGGTAGTATATGGGGGTCCCGGACGCTATATAAAAACCTGACGGGGAACCTAAATAACAAAATAACTAACTGACTATCTAATTTGTGTGCCTATGTGTACCTAGATGTCAGTGTAGTGTTTGGTGCACTTACCATGTGTTTTCCTCGCAGTCCGGTCAAAAAGACCGCCCCGAGGAGAATGACATCACTTCCTCCCTGCCTGTGTTTACACTACACAGGCGGGGAAAGCTTCTCATTTGCCAGGAGCGATCGAGAGGGGATGGCCAGAAACCAACGGCCATTCCCTCATCCCAGATCGCTCCGGAAGCGAAACGGACCCCCCACCCGCTGGAAGGCAAGCACGTACATGTACATGCTTGTGCCTGTCGGTGCCATTGTGCCGACGTATATTGTCATGCGGCGGTCCTTAAGTGGTTAAATACCACCAAAAGAAAGCACCATTTGCATGTAAAAAAAAAGATACAAATTTCATATGGGTTCAGTGTTGTATGACCGTGCATTTGTCATTCAAAGTGTGCCAGGGTTGGCCTGGACAGGAAGGGGATGAAAATGTTTTAAAAAAAAAACATTTTTTCTTAGATTCTGTTATAAATTTTGGCAAACAAATAATCTTTCTTCATGAATTTAGGCAAAAATATATTATGCTACATGTACTGAAGGCTGTTTCTTGAGGTCCTAAAATGTCAGGACAGTACAAAAATCCCCCAATAACAGAAAATTGTTCCATACTTACCGTAATTTTCTTTTCCTGGTGCCTATCCATGGCAGCATACCTGTGACAAGCTCCGCCTTGGCTCCTCCCTCAGGACTAGTGAATATTATAAAAGAAAAGGTTAGTACAGCCCCCGCATTCTCGTTAATATAGAATACCGAGGGTGGGAATGTATGCTGCCATGGATAGGCACCAGGAAAAGAAAATTACGGTAAGTATGGAACAATTTTCTGTTTTCCTGGTGCCTCCATGGCAGCATACCTGTGACAAATAACTAGCTGAGACGGGTGGGATAATGCTTAGAGGTTTATTTAAAGAATTTATTATTTAGAAGAGGCTAAGGCCGAAGTGATTGCCTGTCTGCCAAACTCCACTGAGGAGAGAGCTCCTGGGTCCACCCTGTAATGTTTCAGGAATGTGTGTTGGGATGACCAGGTTGCTGCCCGACAAATAGTTTCGATCGACACATTCGCTCTTGCCGCCCAAGAGGCAGAGACCGCTCTTGTGGAGTGCGCCCTGACCACTGAAGGGGTCTCTAGTCCCTTTGTCCTGTACACCTTGTGGATGAGTTTGACGATCCATGAAGCGATCGTTCTGGCTGATGCCTCCTTTCCTTTACGTTTTCCCCAGGGAATTATGAACAGTCTGATGGAAGCCCGGAATGGAGCTGTGGCTTGGAGATAGCATTTCAGAGTGGAGGCGATGTCTAATTCATGAAGAGTGACAGAGTCCTGTTCAGAAAATGTTGGGAGTGCCCAGGGTTCTGACATGCTCAAGGATGAAGCGACCTTGGGAATGAACCCTCGTATTGTTCTAAGTTCCACTCTATCTGGGTAAAAAATAATGTGATCCTGATCTGCTCCCAAAGCTTGAAGCTCTGACACCCGCCTGCCGGAGGTTATGGCTATCAGAAAGGCTAATTTTAAAGTTAGGTTCCAGAGTGATATTGAGTCCGAAGGGGCAAAGGGTGGATTGGCTAAGGACTCCAGGATGACCGTAAGGTCCCAAGTGGGAAAAGATTGTTTAGACGGTGGTCTGATCTTCCTGACGGCCTTAAAAAATTGGATTAACAATGGGTCCTCCGCCCATCTTCTACTGGTTGCTGCTGAGATCGCTGACACCTGTACCTTTAAAGTACTCAATGCAAGACCCAGGTCCAGGCCTGCCTGCAGGAACTCAAGAATTTGAGATGATGAAGGGGAACCTGGATCACAGTTTCTATCAAGCATGAAGGTCTTGAAGTTGTTCCATACTTTATCATATATGTTGTTTGTGGATGGTTTTCTTGCCTTGAGCAGGGTTGCGATCACCTTGTCGGAGCACCCTAGGGATTGGAACCTTTCCCTTTCAGTTGCCAGATGTGAAGGTCCAGCCTGCGGGGATCTGGGTGGGTGTGACATCCTTGCGACAGGAGGAGGGGTACTATTGGAACTTTGACTGGAGGACTGGTGCTCAGATCCATTGCCGTAGGGAACCAAGGCCTTCTTGGCCAGTATGGCAGAACCGCTATCACCGTCGATGTCTCCCTCACGAGTCTTGACAGGAACCTCGGTATGAGGGGCCGTGGGGGAAAAGCGTAGGCCCGATCGCATGCCCACGGGGCTGATAGGGCATCTGTTGCCTCCGCCTGGGGGTGCGGAAATCTCGAGATAAACCTTGGAAGTTTGGTGTTGGATGCTGTCGCAAAGAGATCTAGCTCGAGGGGCCCCCACTGGATCATTATCCAGTTGAAGATTTCCGGGTGTAAGGACCACTCGTTGGTGTCTGCGAACCTGCGGGAAAGGCTGTCTGCCCTTGAGTTGAGATGGCCGGGCAGATAGACTGCCCTCAGGTCCTTCAGATTCCTTTCGGCCCAGAGGAATATGGGCTCCACCTCGTTCAGGAGGGATCTGCTGCGCGTTCCCCCTTGACGGTGCACATAAGATACCGCGGCCCTGTTGTCCATCCTGAGGAGAACTGGTTTGCCCGAAATCTCGAACTCCAGGGCTAGCAGTGCAAGATAGGCCGCTCTGAGCTCCAGGACATTGGACACCACGCCTGCTGCATTGAAGGACCATCTCCCTTGTACTGAGGTCTTGTTGGAATGTGCTCCCCAACCAGCTGCGCTGGCATCGGTAGTAATTATGATCCAGTCGACATGCCCTAGCGGGCGAGACTTCAGAAGCGACTGTCTCTTCATCCACCAATGTAGACTCCTGAGCATCCGGGTTGTCAGGTGTATGGGTTGGGATAGATATCGTTTGTTCCACATTCTTAAGAACTCCAGCTGAAAATGTCTCAAATGCCAGTGGGCCCAGGGGACCATAGGGATGCATGATGACATCCGACCTATCAGGCTCAAACAATTTGAGGCTGTCAGGTAGGATCTCAAGCTCACCTTCTTCATCTGTTGGATAATGGAAGATACCTTCTGAGGAGGGAGAGACACTGATCCTTTCATTGTATTGAACAGGGCTCCCAGATAGACCATCTCTTGGGTCGGAGAGAGAAGACTTTTCTCGTAATTTATCTTCCAACCGAAATCCACTAGTGTTGTTAACAGGATATCCCTGTGTTCTAATAACTGGGTTGGGTTCTTCGCCAGGAGTAGAAGGTCGTCCAGATAGTGATACACCCGGAGCCCCAATTCTCTCAGAGGTGCTATGATGGCAATCAGGGTTTTTGTAAAGACTCTGGGTGACGTGCAGAGGCCAAACGGAAGGCTCCGAAATTGGAGATGTACTTGCCCCACCGCAAATCTCAGGTATTTCTGGAACATAGGGAGTATAGGTATGTGTAAGTAGGCGTCTTGCAGGTCTATTGACAACATCCAATCCCCTGGTTGGACTACGCGAATGATCGTCCGAAGAGACTCCATCTTGAACTTTTCCAGAAAAATGTAGCGATTTAGCCTCTTTAGGTCTATCACAGGTCTCCACCCTCCGTTTCTTTTGGGGACTAGAAACAGGGTGGAATAGAAACCTGAAAATCTCTCGGATGGAGGCACTGGAACTACTGCCCGTTGTTCCTGTAAGGAAAGAAGAAATCGCTTCAGAGCTTGCGCCTTTTGAGGAGATCTTGACACCCTTGTCGGAGAAAAATAGTCCTTGGGGGGTTGGTTTAGGAAGGACCAGGAATGACCGTGTTTGACTGTTGCAACTACCCAGGGATCCCTGCATCTTTGTTCCCAAATCTTTGAGAACTGTTTCAACCTGGCCCCCACAGGGATCACTTGGGCTGGCCTGGCGTCAAAAAGATTTTGATGGCTCCTGTGGGGTAGGTACCGGCCTCTGCCTCCTGGACTTGAGAAACGTCGACTGTGTGCTCTTCCAGTTGTGCCTGAAGCCTTTCCCTTGTCTTGATTGTCGGTAGTCCCTATTTTTGGAATATTGGAACCTTGGTGCAGAGGATCTGAAACGTCTAGATCGCCTGTCTTGAGGAAGTAGGCCTGACTTTCCGCCGGTGACCCGAGAGATGGCTTTGTCGAGTTTTTCCCCGAACAAGGCTTTACCGTCAAAAGGTATCTTGCACCAATTTTGCTTCGAGGCAACGTCCGCTGCCCATGGTTTTAGCCACAGTGCCCTTTTGGCCATTACTGTGTGAAGCATTGCCCTTGCGGAGCAACGAATGGAATCGATGGCGGCTTCTCCAATGAAGTCGGCTGAGAGCTTCAGCTCATCCAATGCCCTTATTATCTCTTCTTTAGGGATATCCTGTTGGATTGCCGACTCTATATTATCTGTCCAGACGCGTAGTGCGTTGGACACTGATGTCAGAGCTATTGCAGGTTTACAGGCATATCCTGCCATCTGATAGGCCTTCTTAAGGTCAAGGTCCATCCTTCTATCCAGAGGGTCCTTGAAGGAGGTTGAATCATCTAGGGGTAAAGTGACGTTCTTGGCCAGCCTTACCACTGCGGCATCTACCACCGGCGGGCCGTCCAGCATTTTGGAATCTGCCTCGGAGAGAGGGTATAATTTTCCCAATCGATTGGTGGAAAGTCTTTTGTCTGTCCTCCCCCATTCTTCCTCGATCACCTCCCTGATTTCCTCCATAAGAGGGAAGAAGGAGATCTGGCGCTTAAGGAAGGGGAAGTATGATTTGGACTTCCTGACCTCCACGTTGGAATCCTCCCAACCGATTGCTTGTTTAACGGCCTGCACATAGGGCTGGACCATGGCAAAGGCAAAGCCAGAGGCATCTGTGTCATCTGAGGAATCCTCTGAAATGGCCATTTCGTCCTGATGCTTAGAGGAGGAGGGAGGGAACAGACGACCACTTCCACTGGTGGATGGACCAGGAATGGAGGCCTCAGCCATCAGCTCCTGAGGAGGAGATGCCGGTTGTTGTGTCGGCCTTGTAGCGACCAATT
This sequence comes from Lithobates pipiens, assembly GCF_037356315.1. Taxonomy (NCBI): domain Eukaryota; kingdom Metazoa; phylum Chordata; class Amphibia; order Anura; family Ranidae; genus Lithobates; species Lithobates pipiens. The sequence goes on along the minus strand of NW_027507791.1, from coordinate 80,816,056 downwards.
CCGTAAGGGAGTCTTTTACTGCCTTTTTAAGGAGATCTGCCACCTGTAGGCTCTCAGACTCTCTGTCTGCTGCATAGTCTCTAAGGCAGTCTCGACAAATTAGTTTGTCCGGAAGTGGGGAGCCTCCGCAGGCCTGACATCTGGTAGGTCTAGGTCTCGGGGAGCGCGAATGACGGCGCCTCTTAGCTGAAGCTTTCTTGCCGCTTCTGTAATGCCCATGTCTGGGTGACCTGTCTCTGCTGTGACAGGAATCATCATCGTCATCTCCATATCGCCTTGAGGTCTTCTTAGACGTCTTCTGGCGTACAGGACTGAAATACAAAAGTATCGTCCTTAGTGCACTCTTTTTTTTTTTTTTTTAAACTTACCTGGGCGTAGGTCCTTACCTTGGGAGTAGAGTAGGATCTTGAGCGGGCGGCGAAAGGCTCATGTTTTAGGGGGCTTAGCAGAGGTAACGGCTAGGAAAGAGTCAGAGGAAAAAAGGCGTCAACCAGTCGTGCGCTGATTCACGGAAAAGAAGGGAATTTGCCTACAAAAGTGACGATTCCCACCCCCCGTTACTGTGTGTTGTGTTTTTGTGTTTTTTTTTTTTTTTTTAAATCCATTTTTTATATATATATATATATATATATTTTTTTTGGAGGCTCCGATTTAAATAATTTAATATATTAATAAATTAATTCTTTTTAAGTGAAAAGAGACATTCCATCAGAGCTATACCAATATATTCGGATGATCACATGTACAAAAACAAATGCATTAAAACATGCCTTACCTTAACAGGGGTGGGAATAGCCTGGAACTCTAGAGTGTAATTCTCTTGCTGACCACAGGCATTTCACTTGTGCTGCTGGGGAAATAAATAGGAGGAGGGGAAGTGATGTCGTGCTAAAGCTCCTCTTCTGACACTCTGAGGGCAAAAAGAACCATTCGCCCTCAAAAAAGATGGCCGCCGAAGCTTCCGACGCTACCGCGCACGCGCCGAACGTCAAAACTGACCGTCGAAACATACGACCCGCCGGCGCATGCGCAGACGACGGCGGGAACGCTAGACTATTATAAAATGACACAGACTCGCCGCGCGCGGCCCCTAGTGAGTCTGGGAGTGACAAACACACATGGGAAAAGAAAGGGGGGCCTGCTAGGACTATGGGGACCGCGGAAACAGAGCGCAGGAGAGAGGAAGGACAGATGAGACTGGAGGGAAAAAACAAACCTCAGGGACAGAGCAAAGCTGCTACCTCTGCTGCCATAGACTGGAGCCTGAACGCCCATACTGCAGGTAAAGCTCTTACTTAAGAGACAAACTGCTTGTCCCAAAAGATCCTACAGAAGGGACTTCCAACCTTATAAGCGCATTTAGCTGCCCAAGAGAAGGAACTGCGTCCGGGAGAGGCTTGAACCCGGACGGACGCTGCCGAATGCAGAAGGTAAGGACGCCGACCAGGATTCACTGCCATGAGGTATGAGGAAAAAAAGGAGAATGCGGGGGCTGTACTAACCTTTTCTTTTATAATATTCACTAGTCCTGAGGGAGGAGCCAAGGCGGAGCTTGTCACAGGTATGCTGCCATGGAGGCACCAGGAAAACTACTTTTTGGAAAGTAGACAGTCCAATGTATTTAGTAAGAGGCATAGTAAGTTCTTTGAAGTTGTATTTTTTGCAAGGGTTTTTAATAAACTTTGTTTCAAATTCCTACGTTTTGTTATTATGCAGAAATAGTTGTTTCTCGTTTTTCAGTGTTCATGTGCAAAGAGAATGGGAGTGGTTTATAATAAATAATCAGCTGTTGCACCTGCAGGATTTTAATGATAAAAGTGGCAAGGATCCCTTTAGACATGATTTCCCATTGGGGTTTCCCAGAGGATCTTACCAAAAATAGATTTTGGTGACAACATAAGAAGTGAGAAAAATGTCCCTAGTGGCGGAAGGCCAGGGGCAAAGCAAGTACTGGGCACCAGGGGGACATGCCCTGGTGACCACATGACAATATGTATAAATTAGGGCATATTTTGTGGGTACAAGTACTGTGGCATATGCAGTGGTGTATTTAGGTTATATGCTGCCCTAGGCCTGAAAAACGTGTGCACCCCTAATTTAAATATGACCACCCCTTCCTATCAAGGCCACACCCCTTCCTGTTTAAGACCCACCCTGTCAACAAATACATTTTCTATAGCATATATATATATATATATATATATATATATACAGTGGTGTGAAAAAGTGTTTGCCCCCTTCCTCATTTCCTGTTCCTTTGCATGTTTGTCACACTTAAGTGTTTCGGAACATCAAACCAATTTAAACAATAGTCAAAGACAACACAAGTAAACACAAAATGCAATTTGTAAATGAAGGTGTTTATTATTAAAGGTGAAAAAAAAATCCAAACCATCATGGCCCTGTGTGAAAAAGTGATTGCCCCCTAAACCTAATAACTGGTTGGGCCACCCTTAGCAGCAACAACTGCAACCAAGTGTTTGCGATAACGTGCAATGAGGCTTTTACAGCGTCCTGGAGGAATTTTGGCCCACTCATCTTTGCAGAATTGTCCTAATTCAGTTACATTAGAGGGTTTTCGAGCATGAACGGCCTTTTTAAGGTCATACCACAACATCTCAATAGGATTCAGGTCAGGACTTTGGCTAGGCCACTCCAAAGTCTTCATTTTGTTTTTCTTCAGCCATTCGGTGGTGGACTTGCTGGTGTGTTTAGGATCATTGTCCTGCTGCAGAACCCAAGTTCGTTTCAGCTTGAGTACACGAACAGATGGTCGGACATTCTCCTTCAGGATCTCTTGGTAGACAGCAGAATTCATAGTTCCTTTTATCACGGCAAGTCTTCCAGGTCCTGAAGCAGCAAAACAGCCCCAGACCATCACACTACCACCACCATATTTTACGGTTGGTATAATGTTCTTTTTATGAAATGCAGTGTTCCTTCTACGCCAGATATACTTGGACACACACCTTCCAAAGAGTTCCACTTTTGTCTCATCGGTCTACAGAATGTTGTCCCAAAAGTCTTGGGGGTCATCAAGATGTGTTGTGGAGAAATTGAGACGAGCTTTGATGTTCTTTTTGCTCAGCAGTGGTTTTCTCCTTGGAACTCTGCCATGCAGGCCATTTTTGCCCAGTCTTTTCCTGATGGTGGAGGCATGAACGCTGACCTTAACTGAGGCAAGTGAGGCCTGCAGTTCCTTGGACGTTGTTGTGGGGTCTTTTGTGACCTCTTGGATGAGTCGTCGCTGCGCTCTTGGGGTAATTTTGGGCGGCCAGCCACTCCTGGGAAGGTTCACCACTGTTCCATGTCTTCGCCATTTGTGGATAATGGCTCTCACTGTGGTTCGCTGGATTCCGAAAGCTTTGGAAATGGCTTTATAACCCTTTCCAGACTGATAGATCTCAATTACTTTCTTTCTCAATTGTTCCTGAATTTCTTTGGGTCTCGGCATGATGTGTAGCTTTTAAGGATCTTCTGGTGGACCTTACTGTGTCAAGCAGCTCCTATTTAAGTGATGCCTTGATTGTGAACAGGTGTGGCAATAATCAGGCCTGGGTGTGGCTAGAGAAATTGAACTCAGGTGTGGACAACCACAGTTATAGTATGTTTTAACAAGGGGGGCAATCACTTTTTCACACAGGGCCATGATGGTTCAGATTTTTTTTCACCTTTAATAATAAACACCTTCATTTACAAATTGCATTTTGTGTTTACTTGTGTTGTCCTTGACTATTGTTTAAATTGGTTTGATGTTCCGAAACACTTAAGTGTGACAAACATGCAAAGGAACAGGAAATGAGGAAGGGGGCAAACACTTTTTCACACCACTGTATATATATATATATATATATTTTTTTTTTTTTTTTTTTTTTATTTCTTCTTTCTTTTATTATTTTTTCTTGATTGTAGTTTAATTAAACTAAAAAACAATCAAGAATATATATATACTATAAAAAAATGCATATTATAAAACATTTAATAATTTAACCACTTCATACCCCACCCATAGTCAAATGACATCTGCAGGAGGGATCTCCCATCCTGGGCGGGCGTCATATGACGTCCTGGGCTTCCCGGCCGTCTAGGGGTCGAGCGCGCCCCCGCCGCGTCACTCGGGAGCCGGTGCTCGTGCTGGGCGACCGCAAATTCCTACCTTTTGTTATTCTGCAGAAATAGTTGTTTCTCGTTTTTCAGTGTTCATGTGCAAAGAGAATGGGAGTGGTTTATAATAAATAATCAGCTGCTGCACCTGCAGGATTTTAATGATAAAAGTGGCAAGGATCCCTTTAGACATGATTTCCCATTGGGGTTTCCCAGAGGATCTTACCAAAAATAGATTTTTGATGCTGGCCAGGTCCTTGTTGGAGGAATCTCCTCACTGTTATGCAGATAGCAATAAAAATATTCTAACCTTCTAACCCTAACCTGATCTACAAAAAGTACTTTTGTTGTTCTGAGTCATTTACACATCCCATTTTGGTGACAACATAAGAAGTGAGAAAAATCTCCCTAGTGGCGGAAGGCCAGGGACAAAGCTAGTACTGGGCACCAGGGGGACATGCCCTGGTGACCACATGACAATATGTATAAATTAGGGCATATTTTGTGGGTACAAGTACTGTGGCATATGCAGTGGTGTATTTAGGTTATATGCTGCCCTAGGCCTGAAAAACGTGTGTACCCCTAATTTAAATATGACCCACCCCTTCCTATCAAGGCCACACCCCTTCCTGTTTAAGACCCACCCTGTCAACAAATACATTTTCTATAGCATATATATATATATATATATATATATATATATATATATATATATATATATATATTTTTTTTTTTTCTTCTTTCTTTTATTATTTTTTCTTGATTGTAGTTTAATTAAACTAAAAAACAATCAAGAATATATATATACTATAAAAAATGCATATTATAAAACATTTAATAATTTAACCACTTCATACCCCACCCATAGTCAAATGAAATCTGCAGGAGGGATCTCCCATCCTGGGCGGGCGTCATATGACGTCCCGGGCTTCCCGGCCGTCTAGGGGTCGAGCACGCCCCCGCAGCGTCACTCGGGAGACGGTGCTCGTGCTGGGCGGCCGCATTGTCCGCAATTGCAGGTAACAGAGCCTGGGACGGGGATCTGTGTGTGTAAACAGATCCACGTCCTGTCAGGTGAGAGGAGACTGATCATGTATTCCCAGTACAGAAGAACACTGATCAGTCTCCTCCCTTTATAGCAGTGATCGCTGTATAAATGTGAATGGTCCCAAAATAGTGTCAAAAGTGTCCTCCGCAATGTCACAGTCATGATAAAAATCGCAGATTGCTGCCATTACTATTAAAAATAAAAAATAATAATATAAATGCCATAAATGTATCCCCTATTTTGTAGACGCTATAACTTTTATGCAAAACAATCAATATATGCTTATTGTGTTGTTGTTTTTTACCAAAAATATAAAGAAGAATAAATATATGCCTAAACTGAAGAAAACATTTTTTTTTTAATTGGGATATTTATAATAGTAAAAAGTTAAAAATATTGTGTTTTTTAAACTTGTCACTCTTCTTTTGTTTATAGTGCAAAAAATAAAAACTGCAAAGATGATCAAATACCACCAAAAGAAAGCTCTATTTGTGGGGAAAAAAATGTTGAAAGTGGGACAGGGTTTCTGCTCCTCCCCAAAAAAAGGACATGCCAAATGTGGCATGTCAGGGGGTCACCTCTCTTAAAGCAGAAGTTCCATTTTTGGGTGATACTCGGCTTAAAATACCACCAAAAGAAAGCTCTATTTGTATGAAAAAAAGTGATAAAAATGTAATTTAGGTAAAGTGTTGCATGACCGCGCAATTGTCCTTCAAAGTGTGAGAGCGTTGAAAGCTGAAATTGGCCAGGGCAGGAAGGGGGTGAAAATGCCCTGTATTGAAGTGGTTGATAACTACAAGAATTAACAATGAGAAATTCAGTTTTATATAATACAGAGTTTTTACATAGATATATGTAATATATAATATAATATGCATTAATATGCATTGCACATTGTACAGTATGTTGTAGAGAAGAACTATTTATACTACTGATCTTAGCTAATACGTAAAATATTAGCTGGGACTTTGTTTTAGTTAAACTAGGACCTGCTCACCTATATGTGCTATCACAATATGTCCCCTGGATTAGTAAGATTACTCCTATCTTGTAAGATATTTGGACTTGTGTTTGCTTCCACTGATTGTAATCATAGGATCAAAGTGAAACAATCATCCCCCCACAGCCCTGTCCACCCCAGTCCACCCCATAGGCTGGCTCTACACTAAAAGTGTAGCGCAAGTCGGCGGGGACTCTTTTCGTGTGGGAGTCGGGAGTCGGCAGTTTTTTTAATGTGCGGGGGGGGGGGGGGAAGGGGGGCAGCTTTCTTGCTGCCCTCCTCCAAAGTGCTGCCCTAAGTCTGGGCCTTGTTGGCCTAGGCCAAGATACAGTGTTGGGCATATGTGTGACATGTAAAGTGTATAAACTCATATATTATTTAACCATTCCAATTTAAGACCCCCCCACCCCTTTAAGTTACACCAACCATTGCCCACGACACACTATATGTGCTATAACATTGATCTCTTCAGGTTCCCGAAGGGTGTACCAAATGTTTCACAGCTCTAGCAACACCCTTTGAATGATTTTTAAAAAAGTATGCAGGACATTAAGAGCCACATGCCTGTGGGGATGTGCAGCATGGTGGCAGTAAACACTAGGAGACCAGATGCAGTAACAAAACTGTATTGTAAAGTTCAAGCAGACACAACTACCCGGTGTGCTGTATTTACATGTCACACAGGCCACAGTACTTGTACCCAAAAAATATGCTCTCATTTTTACATACTGTCATGTGGTCACCAGGGCATGTGCCCCTGGTGCCCAGTACTAGCATTGCCCCTGGCCTTCCGCCACTAGGGAGATTTTTCTCACTTCTCACTTCTTATGTGGTCACCAAAATAGGATGTGTAAAGGACTCAGAACAATAAAAGGACTTTTTGTTGATTAAGTTAGGTTTAGAAGGTTAGAATATGTTTATGCTATCTGCATTACAGTGAGGACATTCCTATGATTGAGGGATGCTAAGAGATATAGTTCTAGCAGGAGTGTTGGGCGAGCAGTTCAGGCTGAGCATAAGTTTGCTGATACATATCTTTGGATCTTTTTATGCATTTTTCATTATTTATTCAGATGCAGTTGATCAGCTTTATGACAGGATTTCCCTTGACTGGTGGTAATATTAGATCACGCTGGTTGATAGAAAGGTAATCCATGGCTTAAAATAACTGCTAGCTAGAGTTGGGCTGAACATTCCCCAGTTTGGTTTGCACCGGAACTTCCAAACATGGAAACAATTTGGCAATTTGGATCCGTACTGCAAACCCTATTAAAGTCTATGGTACCCGAACTTGAACTTGACATTGAAAAAGTCCCCATTTTATATGCAAGTTATTGGACATAAAAGGGTATGTTGGCCTGTGTACTGCTCTGGGGGACATATATCAATGCAATTTTTTTTTAAAGAGATCTTTTATAAAGGAGCAGTGATTTTAATGCTTAAAGTGAAACAATAAAAATTAGGGGTCCCCTTAGTTTGCCTATAAAGTGGCACATCTGTACCATGTATAGAACATGCTGCAGCAAAACTGACATGTATAAAGAAAAAAAATTACATTTAAATAGATTTTCTTGGCTGCAAGCCATTGTCGGACAAACAAAAATGTTAAAAAAAACGCGTTCTTTGGGTCTGGTATGGATTTTAAGGGGTACCCCATGCCAAAAATGTAAAAATAAAATGGTGTGGGGTCCCCCCAAAATCCATACCAGACCCTTATCCGAGTATGTAGCCTGGCAGGCCAGGAAAGGGGGGGAGCAAGCGCCCCCCCCACTCCAAAGCACCTTGTCCTCATGTTGATGGGGACAAGGGCCTCTTCCCCACAACCCTGGATGATGGTTATGGGGGTCTGTGGGCAGGGGGCTTATTGGAATCTGGAAGCCCCTTTAACAAGGAGAGACCCAGATCTCGCCCCCCCCCCCCATGTGAATGAACCCCTACTCATTCACCAAAAAAAGTGTCAGAAAGAAATAAAAACACACAGGTGGCTCCGCCCCTTACCTATTTAAGAACTGTCAGACAGCGGAACAGGCAGCCGGAGGTTAGCCTTCCTTTTTCTTTTTTTCAGGTCCGTCTGGGCGGCATTCATCTTAATTAATGATAGTTCTACATTGGGGGATATTGTTTTTTTTTTAATGAAGGGATTGTCAAAAACTGTGTGTATGTTTTTATTTTATTTTGACACTTTTTTGGGGGTGAATGAGTAGGGGTACGGTGTACCCCATGCTCATTTATATGGGGGGGTGGGATCTCTTCCAGATTTCAATAAGCCTCCTGCCCGCAGAGCGCCACTACCACTGCCCAGAGTTGTTGGGAAGAGGCCCTTGTCCTCATAAACATGGTAGAGCTCCCGCACCCCAAAGCACCCTCCTAGGTTGAGGGCATGTGGCCTGGTATGGTTTGGGGGGGCACTCGCTCTTTGTCCCCCCTTTACTGGCCTGCCAGGCTGCAAGCTTGGATAAGGGTCTGGTATGGATTTTGGGGAGGACCCACGCCATTTTTTAACATTTTGGTGTAGAATTTCCCTTAAAATTTCATTTCCTCCTCTCCTCAACCCCCCGGCTGCGGTGGTGGATGTTTCAGAAAGGAGAATGGGGTATAGCGCTACTAATAATGTAATTTACTGACCCCTGCCTTTTCTAAATGAACACAGTGAACACACCGACTCACTGTGTTCATTCATAACTAAAGAATAGTAAACACAGTTGTACAGTTGTCTTCAGTTTGTGAATGAACCGGAAGACACTCAGCACAGAGCACTTGCCATGTATTCACTGCCCAGTGCAGCTGATGCTGCAGATAAAGGCAGGTGTGTTGACTTTTGGGGTGAACACCCTAATGCAATAGGCTGCACACACCTATGAAACCCACACAAACACAGGGAGAACATGCAAACTGACCTGGTTGAAATTTGAACCAAGGACTCTTTGCTGCAGATCAGGAATACTAAGCCACTGTTTACATCAAATGTTAATCTTGCCTACTTTGCCTGTAAAGGATGGGCTAAGTCATGCTCTGATACTGCAATCAGAATGGTGGGGGAACGGAGACAGCTATTGCTATATTGTGCAACTATGCACAGCATACTGTATATTATCTTCAAGGGTTAGTGGTGAACACAGATTTTGAGGTTATCAAAATGCAGACAAAGACATTACTTGAGCCTAGTTGGCCTTTATTCAGTAGCTCTCCACAAAGACAGGGACCCTCCAGGGGAGGACATTCACCAGAATTTAGAAATCCAAGCATAATAAATCAAGAGAGTGCCAAATGAAAAACCTATAGGAGTCCAAAGTCTTTATTCTACAATTAGAACAAGCAGGGCAAAAGATATCCTGTTTTGGGGACCACGCAATCTTCTTTCACGGGAACTTGGTGAAATGGCAGTATGTTAAATGGACTATAAAGTACTCCTTAAAGTGGAGGGCCACCCTGAAAAAAAAAAAAAATATTAAAAATCTAAAAAAAATCTAAAAAAAAAAAAATGAAAAAAAAAATTTTTTTTTTACTTACCAGAAGTGCCTGTTGTTAGGCACATAATCCTAATCTTCCTCTTCCTCCTCCACGGAGATCTTCTTTCTTCTCTCCTCCGTGCGGCGTCTTCTGGGTAATGGGTCGCGCTGTGTTCTGGGAACTGTGTGTTCCAGAACACAGCGCGTCCCATTCACAAAGCGCTGCGTGACTCGCGCATGCGCAGTAGGAAACGGGCAGTGAAGCCGTAAGGCTCCACTGCCTGTTTCCCTTACAAGGAATGGCGGCGCCGGGACCCTAGAGCCGAGGGACGGGTTGGCCTCGGGCGGCCGACATCGCGGGCGCCCTGGACAGGTAAGTGGGCTGATTAAGTCAGCAGCTGCAGTGTTTGCAGCTGCTGACTTTTTTTTTTTTTTTTTTAAACGGCCCTCCGCTTTAAGCCTCGTGTACACCACTGCTGGTAAACTCACATTTTTGAGAGTTTAGGCATTTTTTTCTGCCCTTTCTCCCCTCTATGTTATCCTATGTGTCCATGCACAATTGGATGTTTTTAGCAGGTCAGTAGCAGGGGAGTTTAGAGGATGTTTTCTGAATGCCCTAAAATCGCGCTCAGGAGAGGGAAATTGTGACCACAAAAAACATGGAATGCTGTTAAATGAGTCTAAATGCTAGGCACGTTTAACACTTCAGCATTTATTTGTTTCAATGGCCAGAATAAATTAAAATTCTGGGCAATATTCCATGAATATATAGCATGCCCCCCTAGGGGACTGCTGAGAATTACCTGCTCATCTTCATGGCCATGACCAAGTGAACTTTCCAACCCACCTGACACTCTGGGTTCAGACATCCTTGTAGCACTGTGTGGCAATAATCAAACAACTTAGTATGATTAGGTTCTGAAATATTTTGCTTGAACCAAATAAGGGAAAGTTATTTCAAAGAGAGAGGTAATAAATCTGCTGAATCAAGATAACAGCGCCAACTCAGCAAACAAATTCCTCCCAATGACACAAGACAATGGTTCAGCAAAAACAATATTATATACAGTTATGCACTCTCTTTAGATCAGAAATCACCTCTTAGCGCATGTTTCAGTTAACTACGTATGCTGCCAAACAGAGAAAGATGTAATCTAGCAGCTTATGCTATCCTAATGAAAGCAGCAAGTCTACAGAGGGTCCTATAAGTTATGGCAAAAGAGTTCCACGTTGCAGATCTGATGTTCTTTGCTAGCTAGTTGGAGCCTGTTAACTGTAATCCATTTGGTTATGATGAAAGCAATAGATTCCTTATGGTGAAGATCTAAAGGTGTCTGAGCACAGTGTTCAAGCAATGCAGTAAAGTGTTTTTGGGTAAAAATGTCTGTGCAAAGGGTCTCTGTAATGGTGGTAATGAATAGATAAAGGTTGAGCAATTTGTCCTCTCACCAATGACCAAATCACTCCGATGTCTTCTGGACAGGAACTCGTGTAGCGGTAATTACTATTGCAGCGGATCCGCTGTCTCGGTCTTCTTGAAGTGAAGTGTGCCACATGCACCCACACTGGCAGGCAGGCAAGTGATGTTGGCGACAGGATGTCCGACAGTGAGTAACAGAGCTAGGCCCCTTACACCTTGGGTTGGAAGTAAGACTCAGCATAGTAGGCCGTGATCTCACTCCCTGTTGCACAGAGAGCTCTGTCTTGCATCAGGCCCAGGAGGAAGAGACCCTGCGTGGGCTTTTTTGCCCCTTTTATAGACTCCCTTCATGTTACAGCAAAGATCCCTGGGATGTGTAGTCTTAGGGTACATGGTGCAAAGCAACTATCTGAAGGAGAACTATATGTCCCATAATTTACTTTGTTGGGCGCACAAATATAAGGTCACTGGTTACACTGATACCCAAAGGGACAAGCAATGCCTAGACACACTGAAAAGTACAGTGCCTTCTGTTCCATATTGCTACAAATAAATAAATGCCCAAACTCCAAACACTGCTAAACTCACCTAAAGTCAGGAACCATGAATCAGACTGAGACATAAGTACAATTAAATCATACTTGTTTATTAATAAAAATAAAAAGGTAAATAGAAAAAGCGTAGTCAAGCATAGCCAGAGTCCAGTAACCAGATCGGGTAGTCAGCCAGTCCAAAGTTCAATAACCAGATCGGGTAATCAGCCAGGCCTGAAGTCAGGGATCCAAGTAGAGCAACTGCAAGCAGGATAAGGAGCCAGGAGGGATGTCAGCAAGCCAGTCTTGAAACAAACCGCAGGAGATGGTTCCTTGTGATGTGACCAACGCGAAGGCAAAGGTGAAGTAAGCTGGAAGGCTTTAAGTAGGCACGTCAGACGAGCATCATCGGGAACAGCTGGTAACTGTGGAAAGAGAAGAGAGCTGGCAATTAGCTGACAGCTGAGCGGCCAGCCCAAAGAAGGAAGGGCTAAGCCAGCCCTGACACCTGACCTGCTTTGAAAAAATGCAGCTTAGGTGAGTTTATAATGCTGATTTCTCCTGTCAGGATAAACCGCATTTATATAAGAAACCAGTGTGCATGAGGTCTAAGAAGAATGATCTTTAGATACAGGATGGTATATACTGTACAACACTTAGTTCTAGGGTTCACAGTAGAAGTGGCAAGGCCTTGCCTCAATGAAGAGGGATTGTGATTGGGATTGTGTGGTCCTCAAAACGTGTAGGTTGTCTTGTTGTAACCAGTTGAAAAATATTATTTTTTTTCATTTGGCTCTCTCTTTGAACTATTACATTAGCTGCACATTATGGCAGACTTACCTCTTAGTGTAGGCTCTTGACAGTTCTATGCTCTTTGTCACCATTCTATCACCACCACTGCCTTCTTCGCTGGTTCTTCAGCATTTGAAATCTTCTCATTTCAGTCAATAGACGGCCACCAGTGATCTAACTCTTGCACATAAGCACTGGAGTTATATTATTCTGGCACCTGGCTCCATTTTTCCCATCCTACAGATGTTAAGGGTGTACACCGCACAGTATAAAATTATTACGGTAGAAGTGGAAGAAGTTTTGAACATACAAAATCACTTCTACATAAAATCTCTACCTGTTAGCAATTTTTATTTTATTTTTATTCTGCTTTAAAGCACCAACAAGTAGAGTCTAGAGAAGAGAGAGGTTAAAGCCAAACTCATCATTCAAATAAAATTTTACATATAATATCAGTTACCTTATCTCTTGATCTATTAGTCATACCGAGGTTCAGTTTCAGTTGAAGTCTAAACTGCCCAGCATTGTGACAGGTTTGGTTTACACTTTATCAGCATAAAGTCAGGCTCAGGGCCAGAACATGGGACCTCTGTGGTCTCTGGGTGTGATACTTCTTGCTGTGTCACCTGAAATGCCGGACAGCTCCTTGCCTAGTCCCGTGCAGTGTTAATTTTGGCAGCAAATTTCTCTTTAGTTTTAGCCCTAGGGCTAGTTTACACTTGCTTCAAAACATAGCTTCGGACAGGCTTTGTTAAAGTTCTCTGAACGCCAGTCAAAGCTCCTGTCACTAAATAAAATGGTTAGCTTATAGTCCTGTTTACATCTTACTTTTGTTTGGTGCTTCGATGAGGCGTTGGTGGGGCCTCGATGAGGCTTTGGTGGAGCTTCAATGGGGCTTTCATGAGCCTTTGGTGGGGCTACAGTGAGGTTTCGGGGGGCTTCGATGAGGCTTCGGTGGGGCTTCAAGCGAACTTTGCCATAGACTTCTATGGAGACTTTGAAGACGCTTTGAAGAACCACTAAAGATGCATGGGGTGTAGTTCTTGAAATGAAGCCGAAGCAAAGGCAAGGTGTAAACAGGACTTTAAGCTACCCATTTTATTTAGTGACGGGAGCTTTGACTAGCATTCAGAGAGCTTTAGCAAAGCCTGTCCAAAGCCTTGTTTTGAAGAAAGTGTAAACTAGTCATTAATGTGTATTGAAGCCGAAGCTGAGCCTTTAGCCTTAGGACTAAAATGGCATTTAAGTTTTAGTCCCATATTACTCTTCTGCAAGTGTTTTAGTTTGAGTCATAGCCTTTGAATAAAATACCATTTTAGTTTTAGTCCCATTTTAGTCATCGTATTTTAATCGACTGAAATCTTCAGTACATTTTAGTCTAATAAAATCATTTTAGTAAACTAAAATCAAATTTGTTTAGTTAAATTGGAATGCATTATTTAACCACTTAAAGACCAAGCCTCTTTTTCAGACTCTGTGTTTACAATTTAAAAGAAGTTTTTTTGCTAGAAAATTACTTAGAACCCCCAAACATTATACATTTTTGTTTCTAACACCCTAGAGAATAAAATGGCGGTCATTGCAATACTTTGTGTCACACCGTATTTGCTCAGCAGTCTCACAAGCACACTTTTTTAAAAAAATTCACTTTTTTTAATACAAAAATAAGACAACAGTAAAGGTAGCCCAATTTTTTTTATATTGTGAAAGATAATGTTACGCCGAGTGAATTGATACCCAACATGTCATGCTTTAAAATCGCTCTTGCTTGTGGAATGGCATCAAACTTTTACCCGTAAAAATCTCCATAGGCGACATTTAAAAAATTCTGCAGGTTGCATGTTTTGAGTTACAGAGGAGGTCTAGGGCTCTAATGATTGCGGCAAAACCTCACATGTATGGTTGGACCACCATTTTCATATGCGAGCGCTACTGACTCACTTCTGCGCATGAGCTCGTCGGGACAGAGCTTATTTATTTTACTTGATTTTATTTATTTTTACACTTTAAAAAAAGAAATTGGCTCACTTTTATTCCTATTACAAGGAATGTAAACATCCCTTGTAATAGAAAAAAACATGCCAGGACCTCTTAAATATGAGATCTGGGGTCAAAAAGTCCTCAGATCTCATATTTGGACTTATGCAATAACAAAAATAAAAAAAAATTGTCATTTGAAAAAACGACAACAAAAAAATGTCCCTTTAAGACGTATGGGCAGAAGTGACGCTTTGATGTCTCTTCCGCCTTGCCCTGCTATGGTATGGAGATGGGGGGGGGCATCTTCCCTTCACTCGTCTTTATACCCAGCCACAGACAGGTCCCGATCGCCCCCACCGCTGCTGACGGCTCCAGTAAGCAGCGGAGGGGGGTGCCCCTTTCCCGCCACCCATAACAGTGATCTTGCAGCAAATCTGCCGCAGAGACCACCATTATAGTAAACAGGACCGCCCACTGAAAAGAGGGATACCTGGTTGTGGCAGCAGCTGCTGCTGTTACCGAGATATCCATCTTTAAAGTGCCAATGTATATGTACAGGAGCTGGTCGGCAAGTGCATTTCTCTAGAATTTCCAAACTCATTATATACTCCTTGAGTAAAAAAATATAATATCATGTCATTATTCATGTTTTAAAGAAACTCACAGATACAGATTTAGCCACTCTGGATGATCTGTAATGCCGCACAGTGCTCTGGATGGTGGTCTGATGAGGATGTAATGCTGCAGAGTGCTCTGGACGGTGGTCTGAGGAGGATGTAATGCTGCACATTGCTCTGGACGGTGGTCTGAGGAGGATGCAATGCTGCACAGTGCTCTGGATGGTGGTCTGAGGAGGATGTAATGCTGCACAGTGCTCTGGATGGTGGTCTGAGGAGGATGTAATGCTGCAGAGTGCTTTGGACGGTGGTCTGAGGAGGCCTGTAATGATGCCCATATAGTGCTCTGGGCAGACGGTACTTGCAATCTACTACACACTCACAGTCTGCTCTCTGCTCTGGACGAGGGCGGTCATCTCGGGGCTCAGGACTCGGGAGTGAGATAGTCTCATCAGGGCTTAGGAGGCCTGCCTGTAATGCACATGTAGCACTGGCTCCTGATGAGCATGCACTATATGTTTTTGAAAGTTAATATTCCTGAAACCACAGTTGGGTTTTAGGGTTAATTTTACTAAATTATAATTTCAGTACCAATCCAGCTGGATTGCACTGGATTCTCCTTGGCAGCAGGTGTCACTGTCACCGCCGGATAGTGGTAGAATGCAGTTCAGTTGGGTGTATTGAGTGTCACGTTTTTCTCTGATCCAGCCCAGTGGAGTATGGAGTGTTCTCCAGCTGTGCATTCTGGGAGGTGGTATTTAAGGTATGGGGATCACATGTTAGGGGGTTCCGTGCCAGAGGATTTTCTGTCTGTTTGGTTCTGGTCCTCCTGACCAGCCCCCATGGCCCTCCTGGCCTGGGGTGCGGTTCCATGCAATTTCTGAGTCTCTGGGCTGGATAGCCCGAGGCGAAGCAACTGCAGGGACAGGGCTGAATGGATATCAAGGACTGGTGGTTCGAGAGTGGTCTCATCTAAGGAGAATCCCAGCAACTGGAGAAGCATCCAGGGGAAGACTCTTCAGGAGAAGGCTATGCACAAGGCTGGCTTCTCTGAAGGAGCCTGGAGGCTCAGTTGAAGGACACTTCATGGATCTACACTCATACGGTATCACCAGACCGGCTGAGAGATACTGGTAACGTATGATAGTTCTATAAATTTGTCTACATCCCTCAGTTACACTCAAGTCTGTGGCAGAGACTTTTTCTGAAGTATTCCACGCTCAAGTCTGTGGCAGAGACTTTACTTAACACTCTACCAGCTGCTAGGCCTAGTGAAAGGAGGTCTATTCGGGGGTTGTGAAAAACCCAGCTGTGAAACGGTTATTCTCTGGATTTCCTCCCTAAACTGAGAGACCCTGTTTCTATTTTAAATAAATAACCCAAAAGAAGATCCAGTGTCGGTTTCTGCATTTCTTTGGGCCATCTACCACAGGAAACCCTAGACAGAGGAGGTCAAGAAGGTAATGGTAAGCCCAATAAAACCAGCAGCTCCTTCGGGGGTCAGTGCTACATACAGTTTTGCTCTGGTCTCTGGCAGTCGTCACAGATGTGCACACAGTCGCATCAACACGCTTGCTTGCTGGGAGCTGAAGCAGGCGGAGATAAAAAAGGAAGTTAATTCACAAGGGTAAATGTCCCTGCCACACATTTTCGTCCATTTTCGTTCGTTAATGAAAACGGATTTGATTTTCATCATAGTTTTCGTCAGTGGACGAAAATGTGCTGTACTTTTTGCTTCCTTTTCGCCACTGTTAAAATGCCACTGACAAAATAGTTTTCGTTGACAAAATGAACACTGGTCTCATAGACATCCCTGCTTTATATCCTGTGTCTGTTGAACCTTGAACTCTTTGCTTTTCCTATGAACTTCCTATTTAAGCCATGCCCTTGCACTTCCAGTTTGCCAGATTATTGTGCTCTCTGCAGCTGATATCTTGCTCCTTGCATTCCTGCTGCTGTTCTTATCATCACTACCGCTGACCCTTGGCTTGTTCATTGACTACGCTTCTGTCTGAACCCAGCCAGCTACTACTCATTACTAATGTTTTGGCTTGTTTGCTCTTTTTCTAGTGTATAAAAAAGTTGAGTAAACGGGACTTTTAAGATGCATCTAAATCACCCTCAGGAAAAAAGACATACACAACATATATATAAAAACATAAATTTTATTGCATGAAATATTAGAAATGGGTTAATAAACACATAGTAAAAGACATAATTGAATCAGTACCATATTGTTTAGCAAAAGCCCCAAACATGTGTAATATGATGATTACAAAAGGTAAAAATAATGCTGAAACAACATATCATATTATGTAGGTTGTGGGAGGTGTATCTCCCCACAATCTACATAAGATGATATGTTGCTTACTCAACTTTTTCATACACTGACTTTTGATTGGGATGTGGATGCTAGAGGCCACCGATCATAACCACTTTGTCTGATATTTTTCTAGTGAGGCTATTAAGAGGGCCATGACCTGTCATTAGCAGGCAGCGAAACCCATCTTCACCATCAGAAGCTCTGGTGGAGACTGACCAGTGCTTAGATCCCCGCCATCCACTAGAGGGATCTGCATGAGAATTTATCCAGCTGATTACTTTGTGAACCTCTCTACTGCTACAGGCACTGGCCTCTGAGCCTGACACATAAATGTATATATTGGTGGGGTGCACTTCCTAATAATGGTTTTATTACGAGGCCACATTTCTATTTTAAAGTATATCTAAGCCCAAGAACAAAAATCTAATATATTGCAGCTTAACAGTCTTTACACTTGGTGGCTACCATTATTATTTTTATAGTTAAGAAAAAAAAGAAATGTCGATACTGCCAGAAATCCAGTCTGCTTGTAACTTCCTGTGCACTGAACTGACCTCTTAAGCCATGAGTGCTCAACTTGTGACCCGCCAGCTGTTGCAGAACTACAAGTCCCAAGATGCATTGCAAATTGCTGACAGTTATAAGCATGACTCTTAAAGGCAGAGGCAAGATGGGACTTGTAGTTTGGCAACATCTGGAGGGCCACAGGTTGAGTACCCATGTCTTAAGAAATCAGATTTCACCAGTTCTCTTCTGTTAACTACAGAACACCTACTTCATGTTATGGTGTTAAGGAAAGGAGACTGTATTCTGTATTACACACACACACAACTCTGTCCGAGGGTAACAGTGTTGTTCCTCCATAGATACAGTACAATGATTGTTGTCACCCTAAGGCAAGAAATGTGCAGAGTGCAGTGGTGAGGAGTATAAAATTCACAGCATAGTGCATAGAGTGCAGGCCTCAGGAGTGCGTAGCACACGAAGTGCAGGGCTCAGGAGTGCACTAGATCAGGCAGTTCAGCATGAAAGGAGAGCCTCATTTACGCTGAACTGCATCTGAGGTCTGATGCTTACATGAGCGACTGCAGCAGTGCAAGTGGAATAGACACTGTAGTGCCACCAGAAATGAAAAAAAAAAAAATGCTGTACAGTAACAGCCTTGAGACCTATGGCCCCCCCAGTAGTAGATGTGAAGTGGGTGCTTGCTGGGGTCAAAGTTAGCTGCTGTACCATGGTCCCTCTGGGGGAAGGGTTTGAACTCCTTATCTATACGCCTAGCTACCACATGTAGTATACTTCAGTAAAGGACATATTTATTCTTGAGTTTACATACATGTACCACCCTGGTGTTTAGGCATGGTTGCTAGTAAATTTAGTCTGCCAGGCAGTAGTTGCCCTGGTTAATTGTTAGTAGATCTATTGATTCCTCTCTAGTTCTGGACTTGCTGCACCTTCTCTGTTCTGTAGCTAGGTGGCGTTATGCTGGTGACATTAGATATTTAAAGCGGAGGTCCACCCTAAAGTGGACCTTCCGCTCATTGGATTCCTCCCCCCCTCCGGCGCCACAATTGGCACCTTTCAGGGGGGAGGGGGGTGCAGGTACCTGTACAGTACAGGTATCTGCACCCACTTCCGGGATAGCTCTCTGCGGAAAGGGGCGTAGATTACGCCCCTTTCCGAAAGTCCCCCGCTGCCTGCTGGGAAACACACAGATCCCAGAGGCAGCGGGTCCATCCTTATTGCGCAGCGCGACTCGCGCATGCGCAGTAGGGAACCGGGAAATGAAGCCGAAAGGCTCCTGATTCCCATACCCAAGATGGCGGCGGCAGCACCCGAGAGACGATCGAGAGATCGGCTTCGGGTGCCGACATCGCGGGCGCGCTGGACAGGTAAGTGTCACTATTTTAAAAGTCAGCAGCTGCAGTATTTGTAGCTGCTGGCTTTTAAAAAAAAAAAAAACGCGGACTCCAGGCGGACTCCCGCTTTAACAATGTCAGGTTATGAATGGATGGGGTGTCTCAGCCAATTGGCAGGGGGTTTCTTTAACCAATTCAGCCCCGGAGGATTTGGCTGGCCTAAGACCAGAGCACTTTTTGTTAGTTGGCACTGCGTCGCTTTAACTGACAATTGAGTGGTTGTGCAACGTGGCTCCCAAACAAAATTGTTGTCCTTTTTTTCCCACAAATAGAGCTTTCTTTTGGTGGTATTTGATCACCTCTGTTTTTTTAATTTTTTGCGCTATAAATAAAAAAAGAGCAGCAATTTAAAAAAAATAGCTTTTTTTGCGATAATAAATACCCCCCAAAAATATATAAAAAATATTTTTTTCCTCAGTTTAGTCTGATAGGTATTCTTCTACATATTTTTGATAAAAAAGATCGCAATAGGTGTTTATGGATTGGTTTGTGCAAAAGTTATAGCGACTACAAAATAGGAGATAGTTTTATGGCATTTTTATTAATATTTTTTTTTTTTTACTAGTAATGGCGGCGATCAGAAATTTTTATTGTGACTGCGACATTATGGAGGACATATCGGACACTTTTGACAAATTTTTGGGAACACTGCCATTAATACCAATGCTATAAAATTGCATTGATTACTGCAAAAATGTCACTGGCAGTGAAGGAGTTAACCAGGAAGGGGCACTGCAGGGGTTAAGTGTGTCCTAGGGAGTGATTCTAACTGTAGGGGGGATGGGCTAGCTGTGACAGAACACTGATCACCCCTTCCGATTACAGGGAGCTGTGATCAGTGTACTGTCACTAGACAGAACGGGGAAATGCTTGTTTACATTAGCATTTCCCCGTTTTTCCTCTCCGTGAGACAATCGTGGTTATCCCCATGGTCGGACTCACGGAGCCCGCGGTGGGCATGCGCGCACCTGCTAGGCAAGCCTCACGAGGTCAAGTAATTGTATGTGATTTTGCGCAGCAGAGCCAACCTGGTGCAGTAAAACTGCGGCGGCTGGTCCGCAAGCGGTTAAGCCCCTTGGCCTGCTGGGAGAGTCTATTTATTTGGGAGGAGTAAGGTGATCAGGGTTCTGTGCCACCCAGATGTGTGTTATGCTGGCCAAGGCTGCTATGCCGGAAACCTAAGGCCTATCCCGAGGACATCTGGCTGCTAGGCTGTCTAAGGGCCTATCCAGAAGCAGGAGAAGCAAGGCAGGGTTGGGACTGCAGGATTGGAGTCCAAACAAGATTAAGCGTTCAGCCGGTCGGGGAACCAGTTGTGGTCAGAGGTAGAGGGGAAGCTGTTGCCACTAAGGGACCATCTACCTTGTTACCGGAGACCACTGTGAGTAAGCTGGAGCCAGAGACGGTGGGACAGCAGAGGTGACGCTTGAGGAGCATCAGTGAGTGCCAAGCCAGGGATCCAGCAGGGAAGCTGGGGTGATGCTTGAGGAAGATACTTTTTTTTTTTTTGAAAAATATTTTGCAACATAATATTTCAGCATTTCACAGTAAAATGGGTGCTCCACTGGCGGCCCCAAGTGCCTCGGCCAGTATAAACGATCCCCTGTCTGGTTTCATAAGAGAGAGCAGAACAGCTCCTAAGAACACGAAGGGGGGAGGGGAGCAGAAAATAAAACATAACAGAACATATCGTACTATATCCCCCCAGCAACCACAGTCACTACCCCCCTCTAAGCTGTTTCGGGGTCAGCTACCCAAGCATGCCAGACTTTATTATACTTTTTTGGACATCCCCGATGGAGGTAAGTATCTTTATACAGGGGGAGACTGTCATTCACCAGGCGCTTCCATTGCACCATGGATGGGGGTTCTGCCTTTTTCCAGTGCATAGCAATATTCTTACGAGCATAAAAGAGCAGCAGGCCAGTCATCGTGCGTTTGGCGGTGGACTGCACCACGGGCTCGATGAGTCCTAGTATGCAGACCTCCATGGCCAAAGGCACCATAGTCATGGTGACCTTTCTGATTAGATGCAACACTGATTCCCAGTACTGCTGGACCCTTGGGCACTGCCAGAAAATGTGCGAGAAGTCCCCAGGGGAGGCCCCACATCGCCAACAGCTCGGAGAGAGCGCAGGATTCATCCTATGGAGCCTGTACGGGGTGTAGTAGGCCCGGTGTACAATTTTAAATTGCGCAAGGTGGTCCCTAATAGAGACCAGGGAGGTAAAAGGAAGGTCCCAAACATCATCCCAGTCATCTGTGTCTAGTGAGGGGATGTCAGTCCGCCACCTTGTCCAAAGTTTGTCAAGAGCCGGCAGCGACACATTTATGAGATGGGAGTATAAAACTGAAGTAGGTTTCCTGTCGCAGTCGGCCCTGAGTGTGTGTTCCAGTTTCGATTGTGTCATATTGCACGAGGAATGTGGGAATTGCACTGCAAACGCGTGGACCAATTGAAGGTATCTGAATAGGTAGTGGCCAGGCACATTGTACAAGGAGATCAGGCTAGTAAAGGGGAGTATAGAGCCCTGCTCCACGACATGCGACACAAGCCTAATCCCGTGCCTAGTCCATGCGCATGGGTCAGGGATCTTGTATAGGTGAGACAGGCCAGGATTCAGCCACAGTGGGGCATTTGGGGATACATCAGTGCTTCCACGTCCCTCCAGGGCCAGCCCCGCCCGCCATGCTCGCAGGGTAACGATCATGGAGGGAGTCAAAGAATAAGGAGCCCGAGGGCCTCAGTAGATGAGAAGCTGGAGGGCCTCCAGCGAACCCAAAACCGTAGCCTCCAGAATAGTGGAGGAGTTTGTTTGGTCCGGTTGCAGCCACCAGGCTACTGTAACCAGCTGCACGGACAGATAGTATTTGTAACAGTCTGGGAAAGCCATGCCCCCCTGAGTCCGTGGTCTCATCAAAGTGGTCAGGTGGTATCTGGGTGATGAGGGGCCCCAAATAAAGGAGGAAAAAATCTGGTTCAGTTTTTTGAAAAACGACTTAGGCATCCACTGCGGGGAGTGACGAAACAGGTAAGTAAGTCTGGGGATGAACTTCATTTTAAGGAGATTTACACGCCGCCAGAGCGATAGTGGCAGGTTGCTCCACGATTTAAGCTTAGACTGGACGTCCAAAAAAACCGGGGTAAGATTTAGTGTGAGGTAATCCGACGCCAGGTGTGATACCTGAACCCCCAAATACTTAAAAGAGTCAACCCAGACAAAGGGGTTGTCCGAGAGTGAAGTGGCCCTTGCCCCCTGATCAATCGGAAACAGAAGAGATTTGGACCAGTTCACCCTGAGACCGATGACGCCTGCATAAGTATCCAGCACATCCAACACCCCCCGCAGTGCAGGACCAGCATTATTTAGAAAGAGCAGCATGTCATCTGCGTACAGGGCCACCCTCTCCTCCAGCAGCCCAATACGCAATCCTGACACCCGGGGCGAGACACGCAGTACCTCCGCCACAGGTTCGATCGCAAGGACAAACAGAGCCGGAGAAAGAGGGCAGCCCTGCCTGGTCCCCCTAAAAAGCCTGAAGGGGGCGGACAAGGCCCCCCCCAGCCGAACCGACGAAGTTGGGCTCCTATAAATCACCTGAAGCCAATTAATAAACAGTAAAGGGAAGCCCATTTTCCGCAGGGTTCCCCATAAAAAAGGCCATTCCACCGTGTCAAAGGCCTTTTTGACATCCAAGGAGGCCACCACCCGGGTTCCCACATTTTTTTTTTAACTTTATATCTTTATTAATTTATTTTTCATTATAAACATCACAAACAATCCTTCCATAATAATAAAAAAAAACAGGGTAAGGACACAATACTATTTTTACATATCCCCATCCCACCCTTCCCTTCCCTACATTCATCACCTCCCCACTCATACTTACTCACTCCTCATACTTCCTTCTTATTAAAAAGCACCATCGTTCATTTTCTCCCACCATACCTTCCATATCCTGTCAAATTTTTTAATACCACCTTGTCTTATATAAGCTACTCTTTCTTTCAGGATAACTCTGTTCATGTTTTGCACCCACTCTCCACTCGTTGGGGGTGTAGAAGATTGTCATTTCTGGGCTATAAGTTTCCTAGCTTGAAAAAAACATCTTATTTTTGCAAGATTACCATCTTTCAGTTCACCACTCCCCTTAGTCCATCCCAATACACATCCCACCGGTTCTATTTCCACTACCATCTCAAAAACCTGACTAACTATTCTCACCACCTCCCTCCAGTACCGATGTAACTTAGGGCATCTCCAAAACATGTGGATCATGTCTCCTTCTTTCCTTCCGCATCTAGGACACGCTGCATCCGTCCTTCTGCCAAACTGGGCCATCCTCTTAGGGGTATAATATGCTCTATACAATAGGAGTAAGTGTGAGAACTTTTGAGATGGGGAGATGGACACCCAAGGTGCCACCTCAAGAGTCCTCTCCCATTGTTCTTCCGAAATGTTGCCCACATCCATCTCCCATTTTTTCCTATTTATTTGAACCTGTTTTTTCCCCTGGGTTTCCTTACACAACTCTACATACACTTTGGATATTAATCCTTTCCCCGATACTGCTCGGAGTAAATCCTTAATTACTGGCATCTCGCTCCATACTATTGCTGCCCCCTCAAACTGCTTCTCCATAGCATGCCTAATCTGCAAGTATCTGAAGAAGGACTTTTTCGGAATTAAGTACTGATTCCTTAATTCTTGGAATTGCTTCATTTTGCCATTCTGGTAGATTTGGTGAACAAAATTTATACCCCTTCTTTCCCATTCCCTTACTTGTCCTATTTTTAGAACCTCATCTAACTTATTATTTGCCCATAGGGGGGAGTATTCTGTATATCCCTTGTATCCCAATATTCTTTTTGTTGTCTCCCACACCTTTGTCATTAACCCTAGTGTAGGGACCTCCCGTATAACCATCCCTGCCTCTAACGCCACTACCAATGGTCTCCCGAGCAGTTGTTCAAGGGGAGTTCCCTTTTTCCAACCCCCTCTCTCTACCTCCTCTCCTGCCAAATGCTGTAGCTGGGCTGCTAGGAAGTAGTTGAATGGGTGTGGGAGTGCAACTCCCCCCTCTTTACTTGGAAGTTGCAGAGTCTTTAACCCAATGCGTGCTTGTCCCCCCTTCCATATCAGCTCCCTAAATATGGAGTCTATCTTATAGAACCAGACCTTATGTATCCATACTGGCGAGTTGTGTAACACATATAAAAGTTGCGGCAGGAATATCATTTTAATAAGGTTACAACGACCTGCTGCTGATAGAGGTAGTTTTTTCCAAATCTTAATTTTTTGTTTAAATTTGGATAACAATGGGACCAAGTTGTTTACCACATAATGTTTGGGATCTTTGGTAAGGCTAATACCCAGATACTTCATCTCACTCACTATCTGGATATGTGCAGCTTCACACGGTAGGGGACTATCCAATGGGTCTATAGGTAATATGCAAGATTTATCCCAGTTTATTTTTAGGCCCGCAAGATGTCCAAAATTAGTTATTCTGTACATCACTTCCCCTATTGAGTGTTGGACATCATCGAGAAGCAGAAGGAGGTCATCTGCAAATAGTACTACTTTCTCTTCTTCCTCCCTTCTCTTAAAACCTTTTATCCTCGTGTTTGATCTCAGGGATATAGCCAGGGGTTCAATTGCCATAGCAAACAGGAGGGGGGACAGGGGGCACCCCTGTCTCGTACCTCTTTTTAATCGAATCCCAGCTGAGCTCTCATTATTTATTCTAATCCTTGCTTCCGGGGAATTATATAGCATTTTAACCCATTTTATAAATACCGGCCCTACCTTATATTCCCTCAAAACTCTCCACAGGTATCTCCACTCTAATGAGTCAAACGCCTTAGCGGCGTCTAGAGATAAAACAGCTCTCTGATCGTCGCCGTCCACTGGTATCTGGAGATTCAGAAAAACCCGTCTTAAATTTATACTCGTGGATCTCCCAGGAATAAATCCTGATTGATCAGGATGAATAATTTTTCCTATCACTCCGTTCAATCTCTTCGCCAAAACCTTGGCTAGGATCTTTACGTCTAGATTCAACAGGGAGATAGGTCTATATGATGAGGGAGTCAGGGGATCCTTGTTATCCTTTGGTAACACTATTATATTTGACTCTCTCATTGAGGACGGGAGCTCCCCTACTTCTATCGCCCAATTAAGAGTCTTTAGGAGCTCCGGGATTAGCACCTCACCAAAATGGCGATACACCTCTACCGGGAGGCCATCTGGACCAGGAGCCTTCTGGCCTGCCATTTCCCGCACTATACACTGAATCTCTTCCACCGTTATAGGGCCATCTAGCATTTCCTCGTCTTCTCTAGAGAGATGCGGTATTACCAATGGGCTAAAAAATGTGTCCATTTCCTCCCTCATCTCGGCCTGGCTAGATTGATACAAATCCTCGTAATAAGCTCTAAATCTCTCCAAAATATCTGTTTTGTTTGTGGATATCCTACCATCTGCCATCCTAATCCTTGCTACCATGGACGGGGTTGAATTTGTCTTCACCAAGCATGCTAGCATCCGACCTACCCTTTCTCCTTCCCCAAATGCTAGTTGTTTCTGAAATATAAATTTATTTTCAGCCTTTTCTAGCATTATATGGCGATATTCCTGCTGCGCTTTTAGCCATTGTCCCTGGTTCTCTGGTGTTGGATTTTTTATATACCGGTTTTCTGAGTTTACCACTCTCTCTGAAGCAGAATCTTCCCTTTCTCCAAACTGTTTTTTAATTTTAGACATCTGTTGTATCAAAAGACCTCGAAGGTAGGCTTTTAATGCATCCCATACTATCCCCGGCGAAGCCGAGCCTGTGTTCAAATTTACATATTCTTTAAGTAAGCTTAACACTTCCTTTGGGTCTCCCATAAGCTCCAACCATACGGGGCTAAATCTCCAACCTCTTTGCTGGTTTCTCTCCCCTATATCTAAGAGGGCTTTCATTGCTGAGTGATCTGATAAGCTTCTTGGCATATAGTTTATTTTGTTTATTAATGCCACCGCCTCCTCATTCCCCATAATCATGTCTATCCTTGACAAGGTTGAATACGTGGCGGAAAGGCACGAGAAAGAGCGAGATTTTGGGTTCTGAATTCTCCAGAGGTCCTTCAGACCCATTTCTCCCATAAACTGCAATAAGCCGGTCTCCCTTGTGCCTCCTTGCTGGGTCCTCATACTGGGGAATCTATCCATTGTTCTATCAATAACCATATTAAAATCCCCCATTAATATCAATGGGACTTCCGGCTTGTCCAGCACAAACTCAACCAAGTCATACAGAATATCCATAGTAGAAGGCGGTGGTATGTAAACATTGGCCAAGATCAAAGACTTTCCCTCTAATTTACTGTATAGAAAAATATACCTCCCTTGCTCATCAATCTTCACCTGCATACAGTTGAATGAAACCCCCCTTTTAATAAAAATACTAACCCCCCTGGAAAAGGAGGTATAACACGAGTGATATTGAATATGATATTCCTCCCACCCCAACTGAGTAGTAGCAGCTTTTGTAAAATGTGTCTCCTGGAGAAAAAGAAGCATTGCTCCGTGAGACCTAGCCGTCAGCTTAACTGCAGTCCTCTTCTTCGGGTCACCCATCCCTCTAACATTCCAAGAATATAGGGCGAGACTTCTTCCCCTTAAAACTGTGCGTTCACTCATTAATCATTTTAATACCCATACCTAAGAACTAATTTGTGAAACTCGTCTTTATCATTCCATTTTATGTGATAGACTTTTACCCTTTGTTTCATCATAAATATAAGTGCTTGCAACCCATCCTTGTTATTCCCTTTTATGTGATTTACTTTTACCCATTGTTTTATTCTACATGAATGTGCTCTATATGGTGCTCTTTTAACGCAAAAATACTTCTTGCACACGTCTCTCACCTGCCAACCATGCCTTAAACACCCTAATCCCCTTTCTCTCCCACCATACCCCTCCCCCCTCTCACACACTTCTCCCATCGCCTCTTTAGGCTTCTCCTGGGGCCTCCTTCTGTGACCTTCCCATACACACCTTGCCTGTAAAACACACCGCGTCTTTTCCTTATACTCTACCCCCTTCCCACATCCCCTCCCCGCTACTCCCCTCCCCCCACCCTACTCCAAACAAAAAAGTTACTCCATACACTTGATGTAGGAGGTGAGCAACTCGCCGACCCTTCCAACCCACGGGGTAACATGCGTGGAGCTCTCCTCCCTCAGCTCGCCCTCCCCTCCCCCTCCCCTCCAAATAACATCTCACCAGTTATCCCCCTCTTCCCACCTCCACCTCAACAAAAAATTCTAAAGAAGACTTAAAAACAGACAAAAAGATAGAAAAAGATACTTGTGAACCCGTATTCCTCTCCCCCCCTCCCTCCAAAACAAGGAGGAAGGGGGGGAGCAGAAGACCAGTCAGACCCGAGAGTCATTTACTACTAAGATCTCTGGGGGTGGGCCTCCAACCACTCCTCCACACCCCCAGGGTTGTTAAATATTGTAGTCCCTTCAGGGGTATTTATCCGTAATCTTGCAGGATATAGTAACGCATAAGTCACATTTATTTGGCGGAGTTTCCTTTTGACTTCCCCAAATTTGGCTCTTCTTCTTTGAAGGTCTGGAGAAAAGTCCGAAAAAATCGATACTCGACAACCATTGTATACAATCTTTCCCCTCTCCCTCGCTTTACGGGTGATAGTCTCCTTATCTTTAGAAAACAGTAACTTGGCCAAAAATGGTCTTGGGGGGGGGGGCACCCATCTGTGGGGGTCTTGAGGGGACCCTGTGTGCCCTTTCAATAGTAAACGATGATGAAAAAATATCCTGGCCAAACATATCCCTAAGCCATTTCTCCAAAAAAGCTATAGGGTCTGAACCCTCACACAGTTCTGGCAAACCCATGATCCGGATATTCTTCCTCCTCATCCTATTCTCCATTTCATCTAATTTGTTTTCCTGTTTAGTTAACTGATCTTGCATTAC
Organism: Lithobates pipiens; assembly: GCF_037356315.1. Lineage (NCBI taxonomy): Eukaryota > Metazoa > Chordata > Amphibia > Anura > Ranidae > Lithobates > Lithobates pipiens. Next base: position 80,787,876 of record NW_027507791.1, on the reverse strand, counting down.
TCTGAATTCCCGTATCAGAGGGGTCAAGTCATCTTCGACCTGGCCCACCCGATCTTCTAGGGCTGTGGTCCTTTCCTGGATCCCCTGGATATCCTGTCTGGCGTAGGATAATTCCTCCTGAATGGAGATAAGTTGAGTACTCATTCCTCCCAGGGATTCTCTACAAAGGTTGACTGCCACTAGAACCTCCTTCAATGTTGGCTCAGGCTCTGAGTCTGGTTCAAAACTTTCCTGTAGTCCCTCCTCTAGTGGCCCGGTTGCCCCTTCTAAGCTCATATTTTTAACCTGGCCCTGGGAGTTTACTCCTTTGTCGTTTTCCTCCACAGCCGTTGGCGGGAGACTTGACCCATGACTTTTCCTGGTGCCTTAAGCGCCTGATAGCCTATTGGTTTGGGCTTGCTGACCTTGTTGCGGCTCCTTTGGGGAGGTCTGACTAGGCCCCTGACCTGGATTATGAGCATACTTTTCTAGTTTTGCAGCTGCAGCTGCTTGACTTGCTTTAGTCGCACGATGTGATGGCATGATAACTTTACGTTGTTCCAAGATAATATTCCCAAACTCTATAAATATGCTTGGTTTCTCTCTCACCAAGGGATGTAAAAAGAAAAAAAAAAAAGCAAGGGCCAAAAATCATAGGAACACACACCACTTAATTTAGGCTTTGTAGGGCACGTTCTGGGCTATACCAGGGCCTCCCAATTTTTCCAAATGGACCCAAATAGCTCCCCCTCCAATCAGCCCGTTTAGTTATATCAATAAACAATTTAATACAAGTTACAGTCCCCTTAAAGAAACGATTTACAGTTCTCAATACTCTTATGTGCAGAGAGTATTTGGGTTTCAAGATTAAGGCAATGATAGGGCCTTGTCCAAGCTTTCACACCAGGGGGCTGGGAGAGGAGGGAAGAAAAAAGAAAAAAAAAGAAAAGGAAAAAAAAAACCCAGACCATGGGATAGGAAAACGCATTCAACGTGATTTGCACTCTGTCCGGTGTACTCTAGGCTATACCAGGACCTCTATGATTCCAAATAGATCCAAACAGCTCCTGCTCCATCCGATATATTTGGGAGTATAAACAGACTCTTTAAATCGCATTGAAATCCCTCCAAAGAAGGAATTTACAGTTCTCAATATTTTTGTAAGCGGAGGGTTACAGGATTAAAACAGTGGAAACACGTCCAGCAGGTAAGTATATATTACGTCCATCTTCCTTCTCCTATATATAATCAAAAACACAGTTCACATAGGTGTTTCACACTCACCACCCTACTTGGCAGTTCACTCTCACCAGTTCCTTAGGATTGCCTGTTTGTGTCTCTCCACTGCATATGTCAGAAGTTGCTCTCCATTTCCCTTTACTAGTGTCATTCCTCCAGGACCCAATCCAGCATTTCCATGGTTATCAGAAAGAAAGCCTTCCCCTTCACAATATCACCCACCGCCGTCAGCGCCTTTGCAAGTCCCATTCACTGTGATACCTCGTGGTGATAGGCGTGGTGGTAGACAGAGGGAAACGTTCAGTCATCCGGTCGGCTAAACGCCGGTTTTCCTGGCCATCCTCCGTCCGGATCAAAGCATGTGGACCGGCAGGTAAGCGGGGATGGAACGATCGGCTAAACGCCGTTTTTCCTGGCCATCCTCCGTCCGTGTCGAGTTATGCGAACCAGCAGGTTAACGGGGTGAGACGCTGCACGTTGCGGTATACTATAGGCATGGAGGGGAGAGCGAGACAGCCACTCTCTCACACACTCGCAACCTCCTCCTTCTCCATCCGGTCACGCCCCGTCATGTCCGGGTTCCCACATTTAAATGGTGGGCGTGAATGTTAGTAAAGAGTCTCCTGAGGTTGATATCTGTAGATCTACGGGGCATGAAACCAGTCTGGTCAGAGTCTATCACCGAGGGGAGCATGGGATAAAGTCTACGGGCCAGGAGCTTGGTCAATATTTTAAAGTCAGAATTTAATAAGGCTATGGGCCTATAGGAAGCACAGGAGGTGGGGTCCTTAGGGGCCTTGTGAATCAATGTTAAGTGGGCATGGTACATTGAAGCAGGCAATTCACCAGCAGTCAGACAGGTAGTGTAAAGCTGAGCCAGCAGAGGCGCCAGAAGAGCTCCGTGGGTCTTGTAAAAGGCCATCGGAAGTCCATCAGGCCCCGGAGCCTTACCCGGGGGAAAAGAACTAATGACCCCCAGGACCTCCAGCGCTGTAAAAGGCTGGACCAGAGTCTCCCTCTCCGAGTCAGAGAGCCATCCGAGCGCCAACTGGTCCAACAAAGTATAGAGTGACTCGGGTCGAAAGTCCGTAGGGAGGCCTGAGGAGTACAACTTTTCATAGAAGGCGCTGAAAGTCTGCAGTATCTCGGAGGGGGAGGTCACGGTGTCCCCGTCCGGAGTCTGCAAGGCAGACACCAGAGTGAGGGGCTGGTCATGCTGAGCCATCATCGCCAGCAGACGTCCATTCCTATCTCCTTGTTCAAAGACCCGCTGCTTCCCCTTATACATGTCAAGTCGAGTAATTTCCGTCAGGTGTAACTGCAGGTCCCTCTGAGCTGCCATTAGTAGGTCAAAATTGGTAGGATTTGGGTCCGCAGTGTATGTGGCATTACAATTATCAATAGCTTGTTGTAGTGAGAGAGTCATACTCGCCTGTTTTTTCTTAATGTCAGCAATACAGGAAATATATTGGCCCCTGGAATATGCTTTGAAAGCATCCCAAACATTTGCAGGGGAAGAGGACCCCACATTCATTTCCCAAAACTCCGCCAGCTGATCCGGCAGTTTGTCAGACAGGTCAGGGTGGGAAACTCATTGTGCACCCAGCCGCCAAAGTGCCGGGTTACGGGAGGCTGGTGAGCGGAGCACCACCGACAGCGGGCTATGATCAGACAATCCACTGGGGAGACAGGACCCCTCCAACACATCCGCTAACAGTGCGGGGTTGGAGAAAGCCAAATCAATCTGGGATGCCGTCTTGTAAGAAGCTGAAAAACAGGAGTAAGCCCACTTGTCAGGATGCCTCCACCTCCAAACCTCCACCAAACCAACCGCCTGAGCCCACGCAGAGAGTTCCAGACACTGCTTCTTAGCAGGCGAAGGCCTGTCTAGTTCTGGAGACAGCGTGGCATTGAAGTCTCCCATCACCAGCACCCGCCCAGGACAGAAGGGTGAAATCTTGTCTAAAAAAATCGTACAATAATGCAGGTGAAAAAGGGGGGGGGGGAATATAGATATTTATAATAATGTACCTTTGAGAGCATAGGGTAAACACTAGGATCACAAACTTCCCCAGGGGGTCCGTGCGGACCTATTCAATAACACATGGAAAATTCCTATGAATAAGAATTGATACCCCCCTGGCGTAAGTGGAGTAAGTGGCATGTATACCCCGTTGTATCCAGGGTTTCCTAAGAGTTAGGACCTTGCTGCCCAAAAGGTGAGTTTCCTGGAGGAGAATAAGCTGGGGGGAGTGAGTTTTTAAATATTGGAAGAGCAGAGCTCTCTTAAATTTAGAGTTAAGGCCTCTAACATTCCAGGAGAGGGCGGTGAATGAATCCGAGACCTGGCTAGCCATAGGACATATAAAAAAAAAAGGGGAGCAGGAGTATTGGGGGGGGGGGGGGCTGTCCAGGAGCACCCTGTAAGCAGCAAGATCATAATTACATTGCAGATAATACTGTCAGCACTGAGACACAACATAAAACATAAACAAACATATGCATTTGCATATAGAACTGTGGAGGCCCAAACAGGCTCCAAACTTCCCAGGCACGGAGTGCCTTTCCTACTATGTCCCATCGCTCCCCCTAAAAATAAAAACGAGGGGGGGGGTCTGGGAATAGTTTGTCCCCAAACAAAAAAAGAAAGTCCTACCAAATAGATGCAGGCGCCCCCGACTGGGACCCTACACCGTCAATGTTCGCCCCTCGCACCACTGGTCAAAGTCATATGGCCAGGAAGCAAGTCAAAGTTAGGAGGCGTTGGCCACTGACCAGAAGGGGGAAAAAGAAAAAACTAAAAGTATAAAAAAAAGGGGGGGACAGGGAAGGGGTAAGTAAAAACCAGGGAGGGGGGTGGGGGGGGCGGCAATCACGCAGCGGTGGCAGTACTTGCTTGAAGTAGTGTGTGTCTTCCGCAGTCTGCTGAGTAGGCCCGCTGCTGCAAAAGTGCCCAGTAGATCAGTAATGGTAGCACAGCCAGATGTACAGGAAAAGAAAAAAAAAAAACAAAGACACAGGGGTGTAGGTGCCGGAGCAGGCACAGAATAGGTGGCAGCACTCCGTTCCCCAGTGATCAGGCAGGATGAGAGGTGAGAGTCAGCAGGCGCAACGGTCACCTGACATGGATCCAGCGGGGGGAATCAAGCAAGGAGCAAAGTGCCAGGCAGTGTAAAGGTGCAGGTGGCATCCATAGTCGGGTGTAACTCATCTGCGACCATCCAGCCAGGACATGGCAGCTTCTGGGTCCATGAAAAAGTGTGCACGGTCATCAGCAATCACCAAGTTTGCTAGGATACAACAGGCTGAACTTGAGGCCCTCATTTCACAGGCGCTTCCTGACCTCAGTAAAGGAGCGTCTACGGTGCTGCACTTCTGGGGAGTAGTCAGGAAAAAGCATTATCTTGGCCCCATTAAAAAGTAGATCCTGCTTTTCTCTAGCCGCCATCAAAACCCTGTCCCGGTCTCTGTAGTTTAACAGCCTAAGCAGAAACGGCCGCGGTGGAGCCCCGGGGACAGGGGGAGTTGGAGGGAGCCTGTGCGCTCTCTCCACTATGAATGTGGGAGGCATGTCAGGCAGGTCCAGGAGCGTTTTCAGGAAGGCCTCAGTGAATTCAGCAGGCCGCGCACCCTCTGCCTTCTCGGGGAAGCCTATGACACGGATATTGTTCCTCCGGAGCCTATTTTCAGTATCTATGGACTTCTCCTGCAAGGCTCTAACCTGCAACTGTAATGCACGGAGGTCCCGGGAGTCAGATCTGGTGGTGTCCTCTAGCTGCGATATGCGGCCCTCGGCCTCTGTAAACCGGGCCCTAAATTTGTCCATGTCATGCCTAATCAGGCTTACATCGGCCACTAGGTGATCAATCTTCACCATCACCGAATCCCTGCCCTCCTTAATCGCAGCCAGGAGCTCAGCGTGGGAATCAGCCTGAGATGGAGGAGGACCGGCGGCGGCCTGAGAGCCGACAGACATTGTGGCGGCAGGGGGCCTCGTGGGGAAGATGGCCGCCGTGGACCGGGCCTCACCTGCTGCGGACGAACGGAGCCTTCCCAGGGGCTGCGGAGAGGGCCGCGGGGTACCGGAGGTTTTCTTCCGCCCCAGGGTGTCAGGGGGAGAGGCTGTGTGATGATAGAAACGGCGCTGGAAGTAAGCAGGATAATCGTTGGAGCGGAGCTCAGCAGCCACGCGTCTGCTCTCTTTCACATCCCGGCCACGCCCCTTGAGGAAGATACTTAGTTATGGAAGTGGAAGCGCTCGCCCCAGGGGCATAATCATTAATCTCAGGATCCGTATCTTCCCATTAAAGGCATTGTATGCTGGGCTGTATTATATGCCGCTAGCCTTGCTGAATCTAAATAGCATTTTTTCCCTTGTGGATCCTAGACATTGGAGTGCTATCTGTCTATTGGTTGACATGAGATGCACACCTGACCCTGTTGTAGCAACATTTACTTACTTACCATTTGCTGGAAATACTCCACACCTTTGGTAACCCTCCAGCCACTAGAGATTTGTTCATGAGGCCTAGCCCACCTGAAGATAGTGACATTCCCCCCCCCTTTTTTTCTTTGTCACATCTCTGAACATTGATTGTGTCCTGAAGAAGCCTAACAGAGAAACGCGTAGACAAACAAGGGCTGATTGTACAAATTGTATAATTTTCACATTATTTTTAATGTCTTTGAATACTGTAATCATACCATGTACTTTTTTCAAAAAATATTATTTTTGTTACTTCTTTATTGTTTCTTTTGCCTAAAAATTCCGACCTTTGGTTACCCCTTTTTTCCTCCTCCAATTTACGGATGTGGCATTATGACTGCTTTCCTTTTTCATTCTACCGTTAGTGACTGTTACAAGATTTGTTGCCATAGGAGACAGCGGCCCTACCTATACATAAGTGATATCCAGCTGGAGGCCTTCCTCTGTATAGCTGTCTACATATAGAAATCTCAGAGTCTGCCAATTAACATTGCATCTACTATAGGATGTCCTGGCCCTAACCCTCTCTCCCACAGTTCTGTTAAGAGACAATAAATCTCTTTTGCATTCAAAAAGTGGCTGGCGCCCATCACTCTATCTTGCATCACACCCACCATAACCCACTTTACAAAGATGGATGTCAGCTCTCCCGAACTCTGGAGGTCACCATTAGGCCATTGGAGGTCCGGGTCGGGACCTGGCTACATTCACTAGACCTGATTTACACAATAAAGTGTATGGATATTCACTTCAATTAACTAGTGGTCTGCAGATAATAAGTAAACAAAGAATTTTCTTTTTACACAATTAGATAATTAAAATGAACATTCACACAATTTATTATATAAAGATTAGTAAATCAACCTCACTATCAATTGTTACATGCTTGTGATCAGTCTCAGATGGCGATTCTCAGTTGTTAATATCCCATATAGTATAGTTGGTTTAGTGGCCATACACCATCTGTAAAAATGACAAAAACATGACACATCACAGCAAGGAACTCTGCTTTGCTGTAAGAAATCATACAATCTTGTCAAGCTTTTTCAGGCCGCGTATTCAGAATGACTGCGGGCTACAGCCTGAAGACAAGCAACGCAATTTCCTCCTAGTCTGTGTGCGTAGATAATTTAAAGAGACACAACCCTCCCGGCTTTTTCTGTTTGTGTAGGAAATTTCATTCGGCTTAGTCAACCTTTTGGTTTATTGATAACGACTCTGGTAGGAGATTTAATGATGACTAAAGAATAACTTCACTTGCTTAATACCAATTTCGGGAAAGATGTGACTACATTTGTAATAAGAGACAGAAAAGTAGAAATTAAGTAAATGAAAACCCACCAAACTGGTCAGATTACATAACCCCAACTCAGTTTCGGGCAAACAATGACCCTTTCTGTGAAGAGGAACACCTGGAATCAGGGAAGTCTGCAAAGGATGAATGATGGCTTAAACCTGAAATCCAGAGGGCTATTAAAACTAGTGATGGACGAACTTCCGACGGGACGTTTCGCGAAAGCGAAATGCGAACGGACCCAAACGTTCGCGAAACCGAACGTTCGCCGCGGGCCCCATTGACTTCAATGGGAGGCGAACTTTGCAAACCTTCATGTCGAATTTGCGGCCACGTGGTAATTATTAGGGGGTAAAACGTAGTCCCACCATCTGGACAATGACATAATACATGTATGAGGTGAATTTGGGATCGATAACTACAAGCATTTTTATTTTATTTGGGAAATTGTTCTAACAATTCAGGACTATGGAGCTAATGAAGGCAATGGAGGAGAGGGAAGGTCAGGGACCAGGGTAGGCAAAGAAGAGGGTGCAGGAGATGATCACCAGCAGCGTGACATACCGGAATGACACATGCACCGTGATAGAGGCATCTGACAGCAGCACCGTAATACAGAGCGCTGACAGCAGCACCGTGACATACAGCGCTGACAGCAGCACCGTGACATACAGCGCTGACAGCAGCACCGTGACATACAGCGCTGACAGCAGCACCGTGACATACAGCGCTGACAGCAGCACCGTGACATACAGCGCTGACAGCAGCACCGTGACATACAGCGCTGACAGCAGCACCGTGACATACAGCGCTGACAGCAGCACCGTGACATACAGCGCTGACAGCAGCACCGTGACATACAGCGCTGACAGCAGCACCGTGACATACAGCGCTGACAGCAGCACCGTGACATACAGCACTGACAGCAGCACCGTAAGCAGCCCCAGGAGGAAGTCAGCACAGCACAGGGATGGTGTGATCCCCTCATAATAAGAACCCCCAGGAGGAAGTCAGCACAGCACAGGGATAGTGTGATCCCTTCATAATAAGAACCCCCAGGAGGAAGTCAGCACAGCACAGGGATATCATAAGCAGCCCCAGTAGAAATATGACACCGCTCAACCTCTTCAAAGAGGAGGGTAGGGGCATATAGTACGGTGTGCTTTTTTGGGTCAAGGAAGTGAGCCAAATGAATTAAGAAGGTCTGTGTGCTTGATTAAAAAAATAGTTTATAGACATATACATGGTCTACTGGTCACATGTGTTGAATTCCTCCGAGATCCATGCCTCATTCATTTTTAGAAATGTGAGGTAGTTAACACTGTGGTGAGCTAGGCGAGTACGCTTATCGGTCACAATCCCCCCTGCTGCGCTGAACGTCCTTTCGGACAGGACACTGGATGAGGGGCAAGCCAACAGTTCGATTGCAAATTGGGCAAGCTCTGGCCAGAGGTCAAGCCTGCCCACCCAGTAGTCTAGGGGTTCATCACTCCTCAGAGCGTCCACATCGGCCGTTAACCCAATGTAGTCGGACACCTGACGGTCTAGGCGTTCCCTGATGCTGGATCCGGATGACACCTGTCGATGGGTCGGCTGAAAGAATGACCTCATATCCGAAGTCACCAACACATCTTCAAACCGGCCTCTTCTTGCAGGCGCTGTTGGATTGGTACCCGCAAATCCTTCTCTGGGAGTGGGAATTGCTCCTCTGCCAGCGCACGCAAAAGCAGAATGCAGCATTTCTCGAAGCAAGGCCTGGAAGTGCTGCATTCTGACAGCCCTCTGCGACAGCGGTAACATTTCCGCCATTTTGTGTTTGTACCGGGGGTCTAAGTACGTTGCCACCCAGTACTGGTCCTTGACCCTCATGCTTTTTATACGGGGGTCCCTATTAAAACACTGGAGCATGAAGGCCCCCATTTGCACTAAAGTGGAAGCGGTGTGGTGGCCTGGCTCCTGCTCATCATCCAGGATAATGTCGTCCTCTTCATTCTCCTCTCCCCATCCTCGCACAACAGGGATCCCAGAAAGGTTTAAAGCATGCTCTTCTTGCTCCTGCTCATCCGCCCCGGCACCATCCTCCTCTGACTCCTCATCAGACTCCTGTTGTTGACTTGTCTCAGATAGAGTAGCCCCCCCTGGGAATTCATCCAGCATTGCGACTTCCTCATCTTCCCGCTCCTGCTCCTCCACAGCCTGATCAATGACACGACGCAATGCACGCTCCAGAAAGAAGGCATAAGGTACCATGTCACTGATGGCGCCATGGCTGCGACTGACCAGTTTGGTGATCTCCTCAAATGGCCGCAGAAGTCTGCATGTGTCGCGCATGAGCAGCCACTGGCGCGGTGAAAAAAAACCCAGCTCCCCAGAACCGTTTCTTTCGCAGAGTTCATACAGGTAGACGTTAACTGCACGTTTCTGCTGGAGCAGCCTATCAAGCATATAGAAGGTTGAGTTCCATCGCGTCGGGCAATCGCAAATAAGACGTCTGACCGGCAGATGGTGTCGCCGCTGAATGTCAGCAAGGCGAGCCATGGCCGTGTAAGATCTTCTGAAATGGGCCGAGATTTTCCTTGCCTGCCGCAAGATGTCCTGGACCCCAGGGTATTTGACAAGGAATCGCTGCACGACCAAGTTTAAGACGTGTGCCATGCACGGCACGTGCGTGATTTTGCCCTGTTTCAATGCGCTAAGCAGATTGGCACCGTTGTCACACACCACTTTACCAACTGTCAAATTGAGCGGTGTTAGCCACTCATCTGCCTGTGAACGCAAAGCTGAAAGGAGTGCCGGGCCAGTGTGGCTCTTTGCTTCCAGGCACAACAGACGCAGCACGGCATGGCAACGTCTCACCTGGCATGTGGAATAGGTTCTGGGGAGCTTGGGCGGTGCAGTGGAAGAGACGCTAGCAGCGGAAAAGGAGGAGGCAGCTGAGGAGGAGAGGGAGGAGGATGGAGTAGGAGGAGGAGAAGAAGAGTCAGGCCTGCATGCAATCCGTGGCGGTAAAACCAAATCTACACGGGTGCCACGGGTTACATGCTTGACGGCCGTCAGAAGGTTCACCCAGTGGGCAGTAAAACTGATATACCTTCCCTGCCCGTGTTTGCTAGACCACGTGTCTGTGGTCAGATGTATCTTGGCACCGACACTGTGTGCCAGAGATACATTCACTTGCCGCTGAACATGGCCATATAGCTCTGGGATGCCCTTCTCTGAGAAATACTTCCTTCCTGGGACCTTCCATTGTGGTGTTCCAATGGCCACAAATTTGCGAAAGGCCTCCGAGTCCACCAGTTTATATGGCAGTAGTTGGCGGGCTATGAGTTCTGACAAGCCAGCCGCCAACCGTTGGGCAAGAGGGTTATCCGGCGTCATCATTTTTTTACGCTCAAACATTAGGCCCACGGAAGCCTGCCTTTTTGCAGAAAAATGTGAGCTTGGCGTGATGGAAGGTGGAGTGGAGGACAATTGTGAGGAGAGAGGAGAAGGAGAAGTAGAAGACGAGGCTGGACGGTGAGAGCCTGCAGTGTGGCTTTGTGTGTTCCGTTGCTCCCACTGGGCTCGGTGATGGCTGCTCATGTGCCTTCTTAAGGCGGTCGTCCCTAGGTGAGTATTGGGCTTACCGCGACTAACGCGTTGACTGCAAAGATTGCAGATGGCAACGCTATTGTCAGCAGCGGACACGTTAAAAAAAGCCCACACTGCGGAGCCATGTGCCGGTGTCCTGGGAGCGCCAGATGTGACCGTACATGGTCGATGACTCGCTCCTGATACATTTGCAGTCTGCTTTGTCCCTGCTGTGCAATGTAAGTCATTGCTGCTTCTCCTCCCTATCTGCTGGTCCATATCTCCCTCTGAACTCCCCTCCTCTTCCTCTCTTGTGGGCACCCACGTGACATCACTAGACACGTCATCATCAACGTCACCTTCCCCACCGCTATAAGTAGAGATCTCGGAGTAGGCAGCAACACCGGGGACCAACCTCCTCCTTGGGCTGATCTGGGTACTGGCGTCAGACTGCTGAGTAGCGCTTGTTGCTACCTCCTCTTCCTGATCCAATACCAAGAGTGGCTGCGCATCAGAAATGTCCTCTTGATATGGATCGGAAAATAATTCCAGTGACTCAAGCGGAAGGTATGTGGTGGTGGTGGTGGTGGTCGTGTTGTTGGTGGTAGTGTCTTTGGGGGTGCACATAGCAGAGAGTGAAGAAGAGGGTGCAGATCGAGAGGATGAGGAGGGTGCAGAAGAGTAAGGCTGAGCGAGCCACTCAACCAAGTCTGGTGCATCCTTTAAAGTAATTGAACGCACCTTCTGCAACTTCCCACTTTGGCTCAAGCCTGTTGCTCCTGCCCTACCCCTACCACCCCTGCGGAAGGGCCTGCCTCTTCCTCTGCCTGTCATTTTTTAAATGACCCTGTGACAAAACTCTTAGTCCCTATACCGATGAAGGACTGCTGCAGTATAGGGCAGCGGTCAGCAGTGGTGCACGTCAACCCTATCTATTGTGGACCGATAGCGGTCCTTACAGAACAGCAGACTGTGCCGCACTCAAGCCTATGTACCGTAGCACCCTATACCAAGTTACCAGTCCTTATAAGAACTTTTGTGGAACAAGCAGGTTGTGTGTTAGTGATTAGCAGACTGTACGTCAGTCCCTATACCGCTGAAGGACTGCTGCAGTATAGGGCAGCGGTCAGCAGTGGTGCACGTCAACCCTATCTATTGTGGACCGATAGCGGTCCTTACAGAACAGCAGACTGTACCGCACTCAAGCCTATGTACCGTAGCACCCTATACCAAGTTACCAGTCCTTATAAGAACTTTTGTGGACCAAGCAGGTTGTGTATTAGTGTTTAGCAGACTGTACGTCAGTCCCTATACCGCTGAAGGACTGCTGCAGTATAGGGCAGCGGTCAGCAGTGGTGCACGTCAACCCTATCTATTGTGGACCGATAGCGGTCCTTACAGAACAGCAGACTGTACCGCACTCAAGCCTATGTACCGTAGCACCCTATACCAAGTTACCAGTCCTTATAAGAACTTTTGTGGACCAAGCAGGTTGTGTATTAGTGTTTAGCAGACTGTACGTCAGTCCCTATACCGCTGAAGGACTGCTGCAGTATAGGGCAGCGGTCAGCAGTGGTGCACGTCAACCCTATCTATTGTGGACCGATAGCGGTCCTTACAGAACAGCAGACTGTACCGCACTCAAGCCTATGTACCGTAGCACCCTATACCAAGTTACCAGTCCTTATAAGAACTTTTGTGGACCAAGCAGGTTGTGTATTAGTGTTTAGCAGACTGTACGTCAGTCCCTATACCGCTGAAGGACTGCTGCAGTATAGGGCAGCGGTCAGCAGTGGTGCACGTCAACCCTATCTATTGTGGACCGATAGCGGTCCTTACAGAACAGCAGACTGTACCGCACTCAAGCCTATGTACCGTAGCACCCTATACCAAGTTACCAGTCCTTATAAGAACTTTTGTGGACCAAGCAGGTTGTGTATTAGTGTTTAGCAGACTGTACGTCAGTCCCTATACCGCTGAAGGACTGCTGCAGTATAGGGCAGCGGTCAGCAGTGGTGCACGTCAACCCTATCTATTGTGGACCGATAGCGGTCCTTACAGAACAGCAGACTGTACCGCACTCAAGCCTATGTACCGTAGCACCCTATACCAAGTTACCAGTCCTTATAAGAACTTTTGTGGACCAAGCAGGTTGTGTATTAGTGTTTAGCAGACTGTACGTCAGTCCCTATACCGCTGAAGGACTGCTGCAGTATAGGGCAGCGGTCAGCAGTGGTGCACGTCAACCCTATCTATTGTGGACCGATAGCGGTCCTTACAGAACAGCAGACTGTACCGCACTCAAGCCTATGTACCGTAGCACCCTATACCAAGTTACCAGTCCTTATAAGAACTTTTGTGGACCAAGCAGGTTGTGTATTAGTGTTTAGCAGACTGTACGTCAGTCCCTATACCGCTGAAGGACTGCTGCAGTATAGGGCAGCGGTCAGCAGTGGTGCACGTCAACCCTATCTATTGTGGACCGATAGCGGTCCTTACAGAACAGCAGACTGTACCGCACTCAAGCCTATGTACCGTAGCACCCTATACCAAGTTACCAGTCCTTATAAGAACTTTTGTGGACCAAGCAGGTTGTGTATTAGTGTTTAGCAGACTGTACGTCAGTCCCTATACCGCTGAAGGACTGCTGCAGTATAGGGCAGCGGTCAGCAGTGGTGCACGTCAACCCTATCTATTGTGGACCGATAGCGGTCCTTACAGAACAGCAGACTGTACCGCACTCAAGCCTATGTACCGTAGCACCCTATACCAAGTTACCAGTCCTTATAAGAACTTTTGTGGACCAAGCAGGTTGTGTATTAGTGTTTAGCAGACTGTACGTCAGTCCCTATACCGCTGAAGGACTGCTGCAGTATAGGGCAGCGGTCAGCAGTGGTGCACGTCAACCCTATCTATTGTGGACCGATAGCGGTCCTTACAGAACAGCAGACTGTACCGCACTCAAGCCTATGTACCGTAGCACCCTATACCAAGTTACCAGTCCTTATAAGAACTTTTGTGGACCAAGCAGGTTGTGTATTAGTGTTTAGCAGACTGTACGTCAGTCCCTATACCGCTGAAGGACTGCTGCAGTATAGGGCAGCGGTCAGCAGTGGTGCACGTCAACCCTATCTATTGTGGACCGATAGCGGTCCTTACAGAACAGCAGACTGTACCGCACTCAAGCCTATGTACCGTAGCACCCTATACCAAGTTACCAGTCCTTATAAGAACTTTTGTGGACCAAGCAGGTTGTGTATTAGTGTTTAGCAGACTGTACGTCAGTCCCTATACCGCTGAAGGACTGCTGCAGTATAGGGCAGCGGTCAGCAGTGGTGCACGTCAACCCTATCTATTGTGGACCGATAGCGGTCCTTACAGAACAGCAGACTGTACCGCACTCAAGCCTATGTACCGTAGCACCCTATACCAAGTTACCAGTCCTTATAAGAACTTTTGTGGACCAAGCAGGTTGTGTATTAGTGTTTAGCAGACTGTACGTCAGTCCCTATACCGCTGAAGGACTGCTGCAGTATAGGGCAGCGGTCAGCAGTGGTGCACGTCAACCCTATCTATTGTGGACCGATAGCGGTCCTTACAGAACAGCAGACTGTACCGCACTCAAGCCTATGTACCGTAGCACCCTATACCAAGTTACCAGTCCTTATAAGAACTTTTGTGGACCAAGCAGGTTGTGTATTAGTGTTTAGCAGACTGTACGTCAGTCCCTATACCGCTGAAGGACTGCTGCAGTATAGGGCAGCGGTCAGCAGTGGTGCACGTCAACCCTATCTATTGTGGACCGATAGCGGTCCTTACAGAACAGCAGACTGTACCGCACTCAAGCCTATGTACCGTAGCACCCTATACCAAGTTACCAGTCCTTATAAGAACTTTTGTGGAACAAGCAGGTTGTGTGTTAGTGATTAGCAGACTGTACGTCAGTCCCTATACCGCTGAAGGACTGCTGCAGTATAGGGCAGCGGTCAGCAGTGGTGCACGTCAACCCTATCTATTGTGGACCGATAGCGGTCCTTACAGAACAGCAGACTGTACCGCACTCAAGCCTATGTACCATAGCACCCTATACCAAGTTACCAGTCCTTATAAGAACTTTTGTGGAACAAGCAGGTTGTGTGTTAGTGATTAGCAGACTGTACGTCAGTCCCTATACCGCTGAAGGACTGCTGCAGTATAGGGCAGCGGTCAGCAGTGGTGCACGTCAACCCTATCTATTGTGGACCGATAGCGGTCCTTACAGAACAGCAGACTGTACCGCACTCAAGCCTATGTACCGTAGCACCCTATACCAAGTTACCAGTCCTTATAAGAACTTTTGTGGAACAAGTGAGTTGTGAATGTTTAGCAGACTGCAGCAGAAGGGCAGCAGTCAAGTATAATATCCTTTCTATATTTGGAAGAAAGAATATTATACATGTACAAGCCTATTACTGTACCACTGATACCAGTCCTGAAAAGAACCTTTGTGGAACTAATAATAACAGCAAGTCTTTAAAATTACCCTCACTGCCTGACAACACTGCTTCCTTCCTGTCCCTATACAAATTGGCAAAAAAAGAGAACGATTAGTGGTTACTGGAACAGCTCTTTTGTGGACCTTGATAGTAACAGCTAATGATGATGATGATGATGATGATGATGAAAGACTAATCTGGCTGTCCCTGTAGCATACACCGTCCTTTCCCTTTCTCTAAACTAACAAAAGACACTCAGGCTGCTGCAAGAATCAGCAGCACAGCAAACCTATCAACACCTAACACCTATACCAGTCCTGAAAAGAACTTTTGTGTACCAAATAGCTAGTGGTTTATCTCTCCCTACTCCACACAGGAACCTGTCCCTATCGTAACAGAAGAAAGAATGTAAAATGGCCACCGGATCGGGTGTATTTATAGGTTAGGGGGAATGTACAAGTGTCCATGTGCTGTCATGTCTCAATTGGCTGTCCTGTATCACATGATAAACGTGTCACCAAAGGTTAAAGTTCTTGTATACATTAAACACGTAAGTCCACCGCGGCGAACGACGGAAAAAGGCGTTCGAACGTGCGGACCGCGAATGTCGGAAATTCGCCGCGAAACGACCGCCGGGCGAAACGTTCGTCCATCACTAATTAAAACACCTTTTATTCCAGCTATGCGTATATTAGAAATGAAGGGTCCATTTCCACTATTATGTTGCGGTGATACCCTGTTTCCCCAAAAATAAGATCTAGCATGATTGACGGTCATGGCTGCAATATAAGCCCTACCCCCCAAATAAGCCCTAGTTAAAGTACTTGTAGGTCTTATTTTTAGGGTAGGGCTTATTTGGGGGGTAGGGCTTTTATTGCAGCCATCACCGACACTCACACTAGGTCTTATATTTGGGGAAACAGGGTATGTGGTAGCGCGTGAAACACTGTATGGTGTGGTGCCATTTATTTCAGTGCAAGTAGGTAGTACAGCACAACACACTTGCGTTTTAACCATGTCTGTTAAAATGTGATGCGTTGGCAGCTCCTTAAAAATGCAGAGTAGCATGCACAGTAAAGCACTGCAAGACACCATATTGGTCAGAATGGGCCCTTAGGGTTGTACAGGGGCTGTTCATCGTGCTGAGCCTGTATAATTATTCTCTTGGGACCCGCAGCCACCACATATAGCTGCCAGTCAAGCTGCATTAGTAGATGAGACTGTACAAACTTGTGTGCCAATGGCTGCATAAAGCACCGCACGCCCACAGATGTACGTTATGCTCCAAATACACACTATCTTTATGTGGCGCCTGGGGTACTGGGGAGCTTTAAGCATCATTGTGTCCTCAGCACAAGCACTCTATTTGTTTCAAGCTGAAGTCTAGTGATGATATATTTTACACTGGGCCAGCTTGGCCCTAAGTATGCATATGTGATACCTGGTTGGCCTCTGCGGAAGCTGTAAATAACTGTAGTAACTCAAGCTACTATAGTGATGGCCACAGTTTCCTAGCTGCTGTGCCTTTCGGGTTGTGCACTTGGCACGTCCGCCATTTTTCTCAATGAATGAAAAGCGTTCCGTGCTTGGACAAGGTGGCGAGAAGGGGCGGTGATGCATTGTATCCACCGTGTCCAATCAGAGCACGCTATGCATCATTGAGAAAAATGCAAGGCATTCTTTGAAAAGTAACAAAGACTGACAGCGCTACCACCAAATGAAGTTAGATACCTTACTGGTGCCTCACTCAAAGCCTCTGCCATAGGTATAAGATGGTTAAAAGAGTCGGCAACATGAAAGGTTAAAATCCAATGTCCAAAAGACAGTTGGTGCTTTTCAGCCGTGACTGAAATGTGTCCACTGTCTTGCCCCTGGATTTTGACCCCAACGTTGTTTTCAATAAAGAAGATTGGATTTTATCCTTTCGAGTTGCCGGCTCGATTGACTGTCATATTCTTGGAAAGGTGACTGTGCGGAGCGACCCCTGTGGTTAATCTGCTAAAGGGTAGATGCTCGGCACAGCACCCACAAAACTGTTGCTACTGTAGTAGCTTAGGTTACTACAGTGATTTACAGCTTCCAGAGAGGCCAATCAGTTATCACATATGCATACTTACGTTATGCCAAGCTGGCCCAATATAAATATGCAAAATATACCATTCATGGAGTTCAGCTTTAAGTGGCTCTGGGTGCAGTGCACTATAAGGTGTGACTCAGCAACTCCAGAAGATGAGTACCATCTATTTAGAAGACATTATATTACAAATCTCTAAGCAATGCCTTTAGATGTGTCCATTCACTTTTTTTAGAGATTAGAAAGTGGAAGACCTTTTAGTACAAAGCATGTAGGCAATAAACACTATCAGGTACCCTGATGTGGAGCCTGAGACAACAAGGGTGGCCTCTCTTACTGTGTCAGTCCAAACACCCCTGGGTAGTGGGAGAGAGAGAGAGCAGGGACAAAAGAGTGGCACAAGTACCAGTGGAACTTATAAGTGCTGTTGCCATGTGGCTGGAGACAACAGCATATGCCAGTCACCTAGAAGAAGAGTACAGGCAAATGCAAGGGTCAGGAACAGTCTGGCAAGATGGCACCAATACGGGAGGCAGAAACAGAGTCAGGGGCAGGCTGGTTCAGTAACTTGTGGGCTGTGGGATACCAGAGTGGTAGGCATTAATCATAGTTGGAATCAATAAAGGAGCAGATCAACAGACAGGACAGAACCACAGAAGAGTCAGAGAACAAACCAGGTCAGTAACTGAAGATCAGGATCAGATTTAGAATCGCGGGTCCCAGAGTATAGCTGAAGATCTCTTAGCACTGGAGTATTGCAGGTTTCAGCCTTAAAGAAGAATTCCAGGTATCCCAGGTATGATATCTTTACCAAGAATTCCAGGCATGGTATATTTTTAGATAGTTATGGACCTAACTATGTATATACCATACCTAGCCAATGCCCTAAAATCTGGAATTCACTGAAATAGACATTGCTACTCCATTTGCTTCTGGGTCCTGAGATTTACCCCTTC
Organism: Lithobates pipiens; assembly: GCF_037356315.1. NCBI lineage: Eukaryota > Metazoa > Chordata > Amphibia > Anura > Ranidae > Lithobates > Lithobates pipiens. The sequence continues at coordinate 80,769,803 of NW_027507791.1, read as the reverse complement.
CAGGGGCATTGGCCAGGTATGTAACAAACATCATACCTGGAATTCCTATTTAAATAGACTGCTGAATGGCATTCTTCACAATGAGTGTTGTACATGCCAGAAGACACAGACACACCCGTAGACAGATGTGTGGCTGTGCTTAATTCTGTGAGCAGAACTATGTTCATGCGCTCACGTGGGTGTTCGCTCTAGAATCAAGCTATGCAAGCTGAGCTTGATCTTCCTGATGGATAAAACCCGTTACACCACGTGCTAAATGTATGACGAAGTATTGGCCTCATTCTCATGAGGCGGATCGGCTTCCACGGAGTCCACCTCTGTCCGCCAGCTCAGTGGGAAATCTCTCCGTTGATCTCTGCTGAGTCAGCAGATGACAGGTTCTTCTCTGCTCACTGAGCGGGGAGGGGCTTGTCGAGCATCGCTGGTTTCTATGGAGAGATTGACAGCATGTACGTTTTCATCTGATCCCACCTGATCCGATCCGATGGATCCAAACGTAGGGCCATCCGTCTGCTTTTAGTGGATCGGACCGGATTGGGTGTCAGCGGACATGTCACAGCTGACATCCAGCACTCCATAGCATGGAGCGCTCTTTCAGGTCCGCCGGCGCAACCTCATCTTTTATATTTTAACAAAAAATTGGGTAATATATTTCTGTGCCCTAAAATTTAATTTAGTGTATTTTTACTGAAATTTTGTGTGTGACATAAAAATTCCAACTACCACCATTTTATACTACAAGGTGTCTGCTTTCAGAAAATATATACTGTTTGAGGGTTTTAACAAATATTCAGGCCTAAAATGACTTTTTAAACGTGTGCAAAAAAAAGCAAAAAAAAAAGCAAAAATGGCTCTGGCAGGGTTAACACATAAACATAATAAAATCTAAACGACCCCTAGTAAGCTAATTGTTCAAAATTCTTAATCCAGCACTTGCAGTTTACAACTTTCATTACTCCTGGCTCCTGCTCCCTCAGTACTGCTTCCCTAAATATCCAATCCTTTTCTTCCAATATTTTTATATTTTTATTGAATAAAGTTTACAGAATTTTTACCAATAAACACAAGTGAACCAATATATAGGTCAGTAACATGGTTCCACAGTTCCCATCGTCCATACTTATGGTACATCCAAAGTCCGTTAAATACTCTTAGGGCTCTTTCAGTGATGATCCGGCCTTTGGATATCCGATTGCTCAGCGGGGATCGCTCCATCGATCCCCGCTGAGCAGGCAGAGAACAGGTCCGTCTCTGCACAATGCGCAGGAACTGACCTGTCAGAGTGCCGCTCTCCCCTATGGGAGATCGGATGACGATGGACCGCAGTGTCCGTCGTCACCTGATCCAATGACGGATGGAAAAGTAGGTTTTTCCTTCGTCACACTTTTTGGGATCGGAGCGGGTCGGATGTCAGCGGACGTGTCACCGCTGACATCCGACGCTCCATAGAGGTCTATGGAGCATCCGTTCAGGTCCGTCTGTCAGTTTTTCAGGCGGACCTGAACGGATCGGCCATGTGAAAGAAGCCTTAAAGTAGAATCACATTAAGGATGTAAAGTTACATACTGTACACATGCTAAGAAAAGGTGTAATAACAGAATTCTATTCATGACTAGATCAACCTGTGCAAAACCTGACACGTCTAGCCAATCCCTCCAGAGCCTATCAAATTTTACAGGGCATCCCCGATGCTGAAAAATAATTTTTTCAAGCCTGAGCGTATCACCCATACTAAGTACCCATTCTCTGTGAGTGAGTACCCTATAAGTTTTCCTTTGTTGTAGGCTGAGTCTATGGGCCTGAAATAAGGCTCTATTATCAGCTGGTTTTTGAATATCAGTCAGAGAAAGGTCACCCAGAATGCCTAGAATACATCTAGAGCAGTGATGGCGGACCTTGGCACCCCAGATGTTTTGGAACTACATTTCCCATGATGCTCATGCACTCTCTGCAGTGTAGTTGAGCATCATAGGAAATGTAGTAATCTGGGGTGCCAAGCTTCGCCATCACTGATCTAGAGGGTTCAACTGACACAGCAATGTAAAAGACTGTATTAATTGTGCTGATTACCCCAGTCCAGTAGTGATGAAGTTTAGGACATCGCCATAGTAGATGGATAAGATCCCCTGGCATGGTGGCAGACTTAGCGCAGAGGGGAGATTGCAAGATACCCATATGGGGCAGTTTCTAAGGAGTATAATTGACCCGAAGAACAATATATAGTTGGGAAATCCTCTGAGTAGTGTTAAGTGAGCTTTGTAGGACCGATTCAAGGGTGTTATCCCAAAGTTCTTCTTCCACAGGGCCTATATCCTGTTCCCCTTTCTCTTTAGCATTGCAAGGATAATCTTCTAAATAAAGTGTGTGTAGCATTGTATAGCATCTACAAATAAACCCTTTGGTATCCTGAACTGAGCAGACATATCAAAAAAGGATAATAGAGACCAATCCGTGAAGAGGCCCTTGGAGTGGAAGGCATGACTGAGTTGGAGATATTAGACCTGCTATGTGAGGGGGGGGCGGAATGTGGTCTGCAGGTCCTCAAAGGAGCGGAGAGCATCTTTCCGGAAGACCTACTTTAGATGGGTAATGCCCCAGCGTTTCCATATCCTGTCACATGGAAATTTCATCAGCTCTCCATACATCGAGTTAAGCCAAAGAGGGCTATAATCAATAAACCCAGTGACCCCCTGTAGAGATGTCACGTTCAGCCAAATAAAATATTCAATCTTTAAAGGAAATATTTAAAGTTCAACACCTGAAAACTTTACACCTATACCTTGCAGTTGCACATACTGCCAGGGTTAATTGTTTGTTTAGGTCTAGGGGGCAGAGAAAAGTAGATTTATTTTTACTGGCTCCTCCACACTCTCATTAAATTCTTTCTTCTCGTACCTTGTGACCAGGCCATAGATCTCCATAAGTTGGATCCGGTTGTAGTTGGAAACTGACCGCTAGGGGGAACCAGAAAATGACCCCCCCCACTACTGTAGAAGCCCCTGTCACTTTACTAGGTACCATGCTTAACCACTGGTTGCTTCTTCTTGTCTTGAACCTGGTTACTGATAGAAACTACATTCCTCCTCCTTGTCTTCCTGAGTTAACACTTTTGTAGTAGCTGAGCTTCTTATCCCATTGTGCTTTACAGATCCTGGTTTTATAGATATGCCAGAATCAGCATGCACCCCTTTGAATAACTTCACACCAGGCTCTGAACAGTTGATGCAACTTTCCTTAAGAAGACTTTAACATGACAGTTCAATGTGAACAGAGTCTATTTCCTAGTCCTAACTGTAACTGAGTGGCTGCCCAGGCATACCTCTGCAAGGTAGTGATCCATGATGGTGTTTTCCAGGTGTTGGCTGATCTCTGGATCCTGTGTGCCTCAGACGGACTGCAAGGCGCGGCTGTCCTTTAGAGCCTGTGCAGTCAAGTACGGTCAAGTTCCACCGTATTTATAACACTGGTGAGTAGATTGGATTTGAGTCTTCTGAGAAATAAATTACACTAACAATAACAAGTTGGGAAATCATATTGGTTCTAGTAATGACGGTTCATTTTTAAGGATTTCTAGGGACAGAGGTAGCAGTGGAACTGGCTTAATAAAGCATTGGCACCTGATGGTATTCATCCCAGAGTTCTAAGAGAACTTTAACATATAATTGTTGGACCATTAAGGGATCTTTTATACAAACTCTTCTAACAGAAGTTCTCCATGACTAGCAGACAGTTAATATTGTACCTATCCAAAAAAGGACAGCAAGGTAGAAGCTGGCAACCACAGGCCAGTAAATGTAACCACTTAAATGGGTTGTAAACCCTCATGTTTTTTCACCTTAATGCATCCTATGCATTAAGGTGAAAAAATTCTGTCACTGACCGACCCCCCAGACCCCCCCCCCCCTTTTTACTCACCAGAGTCCTGAGATTCATTTGCCAGAGACGTGCTCTTCCCCTCTCTCTGCCTGTTGTCTCAGCTCTTGATTGGATAGATTTTTGGCAGTGTAGCTATTGGCTCTTGCTGCTGTCAGTCAAATCCAATGACTGCGTCTATGGATGCAAATGCTAGACTCGGGAGCGCACCTGCAAGGTAACCACCGTGAGAGCGCTTCTCCTAGAGGGTTATACGATGCAGGGAGGAGTTATCAGCACCGCCAGGGGACTCCAGAAATCAAGGTTCGGGGTCACTCTGTGCAAAACAAACTGTACAGTGGAAGTAAGTATGACATGTTTGTTATTTAAAAAAAAAAAAACGAAGCCTTACAATCACTTTAACCACTTCCTGTCCCCGTTGTAGCCAAAAGATGGCTGCAGCGCAGACTTAATTTGCCGGGAGGGCTTCCCTGGATGTCCTCCCGCACTTGACCGGCCTGCGCCCCCCCTGCAGGGAACGTGCGGCACGCTCTGTGGTCAGCGAGTCTATGAGACTCGGTTGATCACAGATCGGAGTAAGGGGTCGATCCCCTTACCACGTGATCAGCTGTCAGCCAATGACAACTGATCGTGTGACGTAAACAAAGTCGGTAATTGGCTATTTTGGCTGGTAGAGTGAGGAGAAAGCTGATTGCCGGCGGCTGCGAGAGGGACATCGGTCCCGATCGTGGAGAGGCTTCTGTGCCCACCAGCGTCACCTACCAGTGCCCACAGTGTCACCCCTCAGGGCCCACAGTTTCACCCATCAATGCCCACACTGCCACCTATCAGTACCCACACTGCCACCTATCGGTGCCCAAAGTGCCACCTATAAATCACCAATCAGTGCATCATGACCAGTGCTGCTTATCATACCACCTACCAGTGCCCATTAGTGCCACTTATCAGTGGCCATCAGTGACATCTATCACTGCCACCCATCAGTGCCACTCATCAGTGCCACCCATCAGGGCCCATCAGTGCCGTCTTATCAGTGCCCATCAGTGCCGTCTTATCTGTGCCTATCAGTGCCCATCAGTGAAGCACATCAGTGCCCATCAGTGCAGCTTCATCAGCAAATATCAATGAGGGAGAAAAATTACCCATTTGCAAAATTTTATAACAAACTATGAAACATGTTTGTTTGTTTTGTCTTTTCAAAAAATTCTGTCTTTTGTTTGTTTAGCAAAAAATAAAAACCCAAGTGGTAATTAAATACCACCAAAAGAAAGCTCCATTTGGAAAAAAATTATAAAAATTTCATTTGGGTACAGTGTTGTATGGCTGCTCAATTGTCATTCAAAATGCGACAGCGCTGAAAGCTGAACGTTGGTCTGGAAAGGAGGGGGGTTTAAGTGCCCAGTAAGCAAGTGGTTAAGGACTGGGCCTATTTTTTAGACTTTGTTTTACAAGTTAAAATAATTTTTTTTGCTAGAAAATTAAGAACCCCCAAACATTATACATTTTTTTCTAACATCCTAGAGAATAAAATGGCGGTCGTTGCAATACTTTCTGTCACACTGTATTTGCGCAGCGGTCTTACAAGCGCAATTTGTTTTGAAAAGATCAACTTTTTTAAAATTAAAGAATAAGACAAAGTGATGTCACGCTTCAAAATTCCACCTGCTTGTGGAGTGGAAAAAAAATCTTGATTTTGCAAAGAATTGTGGGAAAAAATTACAACTTCAAAAAACTCATCATGCCTCTTACTAAATACCTTGGAATGTCTTCTTTCCAAAAAGGGGTCATTTGGGGAGTATTTGTACTTTTCTGGCATGTTAGGGTCTCAAGAATTGAAATAGGCCTTCAGTCATTCAGGTGTGATCAATTTTCAGATATTGGCACCATAGCTTGTGGACTCTATAACTTTCACAAAGACCAAATAATATCCACCAATTTGTACTTATTTTTACCAAAGATATGTAGTGGTATAAATTTTGGCCAAAATTTATGAAGAAAAAATTACTAATCTGCTAAATTTTATAACAGAAACAAAGAAAAATTCATTTTTTCGCAGAATTTTCGGTCTTTTTTCTTTTATAGCACAAAAAAAAAAAACTGAGAGGTGATTAAATACCACCAAAAGAAAGCTCTATTTGTGTGAAAAAAAGGACAAAAATTTCATATAGGTCCAGTGTTGCATGACTGAGTAATTGTCATTCAAAATGTGAGAGCACCAAAAGCTGAAAATTGGTCTGGGTATTAAGGGTGTTTAAGTGCCCAATGGTCAAGTGGTTAAACATGAACATAGGCAAGGGTTAAATAATAAAGGCACTGCAAAAAAAATTATATAAAAAAAAATACTTTTTATTAAATTCTTTTAATTTTTTCATTTCATTTTTCTTTCTTGTACTTTTTCGTAGTTTCGTATTTTCGTAAGTTTGTCCGTTTGTAAGTTCGTATTTTCACATGTTCATTATTTTGCTTATTCGTAATTTCGTAATTTTTTGTATTTTGGTTCTTTCGGCTGTTCGGATTGATCCGAATGTACGAATACTAACAAACTTGTACAAAAATCTATTTGTTATGAACTGAATCACTCATGTCGAGTAAACAACAAGTTTGAAAAATAGGCCTGGTCCTTAAAGTGGTTGTAAACCCTTACAAACCACTTTGACCTATAGGTAAGCCTAGATTAAAGCCCCGTACACACGAGCGGACTTTTCAACATCAAAAGTCTGACGGAATGATTCCGGCAGACTATTCGATCGTGTGTGGGCTGCAACGGACTTTTGATTCGCAAAAGTCTGACAGACTTTAGAAATGGAACATGCTTCAAATTTTTCCGCAAGAACTCTGCCGGACCCAGTTCCTACCGAGAAATCCGCTCGTGTGTATGCTATTCCGACGGACTAAAACCGACGCTAGGACAGCTATTGGCTACTGGCTATGAACTTCCTTATTCGAGTCGAGTCGTACGTCATCGCGTTCGAATCCGTCGGAGTTTGGTGTGATTGTGTGTGGCCAAGTCCGCTCATTCGGAAAGTCCGTCAGAACTCTGCCGGAACTCCGTCAGAACTCCTTCGAAAGTCTGTCGGACATAAGTCTGGTCGTGTGTACGCGGCATAAGGCTTACCTGTAGGTCCAAGAAATATCTCCTAAACCTACACGGTTTAGGAGATATTTACAAAAAGACAGCCACCTCTGTCTACGGCGTATGCGCCGTAGACCGAGGCGCGCAGGCGCACTGGGCAGGCCGCAGATCGCGGCGATATGCTGCGAGTGTTGCCTCCCATGCGCATGCATGGGAGTGATGTCATCGCTGCTCCGGCGAATCATAGTGCCGGAGCAGCGAGACCCGGAAGTCACTCCGGGATCCATGGCAGCGGCGAACATGAAGACAGAGGACCGCTTCGGGGGCTTCATTCTCAGGTAAGTTATTCATAATGAGCTAGTATGCTATGCATACGCTATGCATACTAGCTCATTATGCCTTTGCCTTGCAGGTTGCTTTTTTTTTTCCTCCCATGGGTTTACAATCACTTTAAGTGGTTAACCACTTGCCAACTGCCACATGCTGATGTACGTTTCTACTTTGGGGACAGATATCATTGTTATGGCAGCAGCTAGCTGCCATAACCCTGACATCCCCGTGTTCGGCCAGCTACAATATAAAAGTGATCTCTGCGGCGGATTCGCCGCAAGATCCCTTTTATCGTTGGCGGGAGAGGGGCCCCCCTCCTGCCGCGATCTGGTGCCCTCCACTGCTTACCGGAGCCATCGGCAGTGGCAGAGGCGATCGCGTCCTGTCTCCCGGGCTGACATGGAGATGATTGAGGGGAAGATGGCCCCCACCCGTCTCCATGACACTGCAGGGCGGAAGCAACATTTATTTTATTTTTTATTTTTTATTGCATTTTAGTGTAAATATGAGATCTGAGGTCTTTTTGACCCCAGATCTCATATTTAAGAGGTCCTGTCATGCTTTTTTTCTATTACAAGGGATGTTTACATTCCTTGTAATAGGAATAAAAGTGACACATTTTTTTTTTTTTTTTAAACAGTGTAAAAATAAAATTAAAAGGTAAAATAAATAAGATTTTTTTTTTTTTAAAGCGTGCCAGCCAAGCTCATTTCTTAAAGGGACTCAATAAAAGTGACACATTTATTTTTAAACAGTGTAAAAATAAAAAGTAAAAGGTAAAATAAATAATCATTTTTTTTTTTTAAAAGTGCCCGCTGAGCTCACGTCTTAAAGGGACTTTTTTTGTTGTCATTTTTTCAAATGAAAATTTTTTTTCATTTTTTTTTTATTGCATTTAAGTCAAAATATGAGATCTGAGGACTTTTTGAACCCAGATCTCATATTTAAGAGGACCTGTCATGCTTTTTTTCTATTACAAGGGATGTTTACATCCCTTGTAAAAGGAATAAAAGTGAGCCAAATAAAAAAAAAAAAAACAGCATAAAAAATAAATAAAATCAAGTAAAATAAATAAGAATTTTTTTTTTTTAAAGCGCCCTGTCCTGACGAGCCCGCACGCAGAAGCGAACGCATACGTGAGTAGCGGTCGCATATGAAAACTGTGTTCAAACCACAAATGTGGGGTATCGTCACGATCGGAAGAGCGAGAGCAATAATTCTAGCCCTAGACTTCCTCTGTAACACAAAACATGCAACGTTTGCATTTTTTTAAATGTCGCCTATGGAGATTTTTAAGGGTAAAAGTTTGTCGCCATGCAATTTTGAAGCGTGGCATGTTGGGTATGAATTTGTCTTATTTTTTAATTAAAAAAAGTGTATTTAAAAAAAAAAAAAAGAAAGTGCGCTTGTGGGACCGCTGCACAAATACGTTGTGACAGAAAGTATTACAACAACCATTTTATTCTCTAGGATATTAGAGAAAAAAATTTATAATGTTTGGGGGTATTAAGTAATTTTCTAGCAAAAAAAAAATGTTTTTAACTTGTAAATACCACATCTAAAAAAAGATGGTCTTAAAGTGGTTAATATGACTTTAAATTGGCAGCCATTGATTGGCCAGCTCTAGAGAGGACTGACTCAGGTGTCCTGTGCCTGCCTTCTCAGACTCACCAGCAGATGGCGATCGCCTCCCCCCTCATTGCAGAAGAAGAATGTCACCTATCCTGGTTTTCCAAGGCAGAGGGGGAGGGTGGCCAGGCTGGTGATGTCATGAACCTGTCGTGCAAGTGCAGGCGGACTATCAGGAGGGGAGAGGGTGTGTAGCTGGTGTGCATGCATTACCTGCCTCCATACACCTTCCTGCCTGCTGATCACAGCTACAGAGCTGAAGCCTTCCCTTCCTGCTGGATCCCAGGGGCTGCTGGGACCATCCTGTGCCAAACCCAAGACAGGTAAGTGGCAGCAGCACCACCATCATCTTACATCATGTCACCCAGGGACATGGGCACAGCTGATCGTCCATATTTCTGCTTGTGTGTGTGTGTGATCTGGACTGATACATTGGGTGCCGTTCTCTGTGCATGCTTTTTATTCCATTTCTATGTATGTGTAAGCTACAGGAGGGGGTGGGGGATGTGTAAATATTAACACTTTCACTTCTGGGAGAGGGTCAGGCAGCGAGATGCCCTCTCCTCCCCTCCCCCCCAGTGAAAGGGGATTAATGATTACATTGTGACAAGCAGAGATCCAGGGAGGGGGAGTGGTTTGGATTTAAAGGGATCAAAATATTGCAGCTGCATCACATCTGTATCATCCGGCACGTCCGGTGCGCCTCTACTTGTCTGTGACCCCCCCCCCCCCCCAAAGAAAAGATCTGATAGATGATCTGCTGTTACATTGTGTCTGTGCCAGTGAATAATACATGAGATTGCTGGGTTTGGTCACTGCAGGGCCCTGTGATTTTGTAATTCACTAGTGGGGGGGGGGGGGGTGGGAGATGATGAGCCGGCTGGATTTGGCAGATGTCTCTTCCCAAGGCATGGTTTGATTTCTTCCACCCACACTGCTTGTCTGACCGCAGCCTGTGTTTGTGTTTCCATCACACTCTGTGCTGTGACTTTATATTCCTCCCTGATGACAGGAGGCGAAGGAGAGAGGCCTGAACACAGGATCGAGGAGATCGACTTGTGGTTGTACCTGTCATCGCCCTGAAGCAGCCAGTGCAGGTCAGGCGGGTACTTTAGGGGCTCGTGCACACGGGGCGTAACAAGGACCCCCTACGTTCAGCGCATATCTTTATTACTAATCTAAGTGCAGCAGTGTGGTATATATATTACAGGCCTGGGTACACCGCCGCGTTGTGCTCACTAATGTTGCGCTGCATAAAATCGATGTATAAAAAATCTACGCCCGCTGTTTTTTTTTTTTGCGTTTATTTACGTGTAAACAAATGTACGTGGTGGGATTGAAAATTGAGCTACAACAGGGCATCTTAACCTGGGGTCCATTGACCACTTAGGGGTCCATGAGGGTCAGATAAAAAAAATAACATTTACATTCATTATGCAGCCCCCTACCTCATCCCAATCAATGATTTTCCATCGCAAGAAATGAATGAAAACGTACCCTGCCACTGCTTATAGCCCCAACCAATAAAGCCCCTTTCACACTGGGGAGGGAGTGGCATCGGCGGTAAAACGGCAATATTTTTAGTGCCAGTGTAATGTCAAATACTGTCCCCCATCGGATAGTGTCCACCCTGTACTGCGCTTGCGTAGTGCGGAGGACAAGAATAAGGTCTCCGAAGATGGACGGCGCCTGCGCAGTGAGTCCAGGTTCAAGCCCCACCATCCAAGTGGACATAGAGTTAGAAAAAAATATAGCCGAGAGAAGCGAGGCCATGCTCCGAAACTTGGTGAGCGAAGCGAGCCCGCAAGGAGCCCTCTTACTATAACCCCTTTCACACTGAAGCGTTTTTCAGGCGCTTTAGCGTTAAAAAAAGCACCTGTGAAGCGCTTGAAAGAAGCCTCTTCTGCAATCCCAATGTGAAAGCCCAAGTGCTTTAAGAGCCCTTTCACAATGTCAGCGCCCAAAAAACGCTCGTAAATCGCCACTTAAACTAGCAGCTCTTTACCAGCATTTTTCGAGCGCTATTGGGCCGCTTTTAACCCTGCTAGTGGCCAAATAAAGGGTTAAAAGCCGCCACAAAACGCTGCTGCGAAAAGCGCTTTTCAGGCGTTTTGCAGGTGCTTCCCATTGATTTCAATGGGAAGGGGAGCTTTAGGAGCGGTGTATTCACCGCTCCAAAAGCGCTGCAAAGAAGCTGCTTGCTGGACTTTTTTTGACGCCCTGCCAGTGTAGTGCCTCAGTGTGAAAGCATTTGGGCTTTTACATTGGGATTGCAGTTGCGGCTTCTTTCGGGCGCTTTTTTTTTTTAACGCTAAAGCGCCTGAAGAACACCCCAGTGTGAAAGGGATCTCAGTGTGAAAGCTCTCGGGCTTTTACATTGGGATTGCAGTTGCGGCTTCTTTTCAAGTGCTTTACGGGCGCTTTTTTTTTTTTTTTAACGCTAAAGCACCTGAAAAACGCCTGAAAAAAACGTGTGAAAGGGGTCTTAGTGCTACCGTATGTCCACTTGGATGGTGGAGCTTCAATGGACTCAGTGCGCAGGCGCCGTTCTTCTTCAAAAACTTTCGGAGTCTCCTTCTCCTCCGTGCTGCGCCTGCGCAGTACGGGGGTGGACACTATCAGATGGTCAGACAGTTTTTGTCAGAACACCGTTTTAGCAGCGGTATTTAGCCGCTAGCGGGATGAGTTTTACCTCCCGCTAGCGGCCACGAAAGGGTTAAAACCACCCCAAATTGCTTTGCCGACGGTATAACCACACTGCCCCATTGATTTCAACGGGCAGGAGCGGTATACACACCGCTCCAAAGATGCTGCTAGCCGTACTTTTTTTTTACCGTCCTCTCAGCGTACCGCTGCAGTGTGAAGGCCCTCAGGGCTTTTACATTGGAGACACAGCAGCGGCTATTTCAGGTCGGTTTGCAGGCGCTGTTTTTAGCACTGTAACGCCGGCAAAAGCCCGCTTAGACCCCTTTGTGAAAGGGGTCTAAGCGTCCCTTGACTCGTCCTTGGCCTGTGATTATCATTTAAATCAGAACTTCAGACTCCATACTTACTTGTCTAGTGCTGGCATTTTCTTCGGGCCTCTGATAATCCTGGTGCTATTAAGCCCCATACACACTATCAGATTTTCTGCTGAGTTTTTCCTTCAGATTTACCAAAACCATGTAGTGTAAGGGTCTGTCTGATTGTATACACATTGAAACTCCTAAGGTTTGACCTCATATTATATGGTTTTGGTAAATCTGATGGAAAAACTGATGTGTGTATGGGGTTCATAGACTAGCCCGGGCCTGTGAGATGAGCTCAGTGCTGGAGAAGACGGTGAGCAGGCAAGTAGGGGCATTTTTTTGCAGAACAGACAGTGCATGTTTCTTTTGCAATAAAAGCCTCCCTACTCAGTTTTTTACAGCAGGACTTTAGTTCCGATTTGAATTTGTATCATTGTGGGGACCATAGCTTTTATCAGATTCTTAAAAGGGGGATCTGTGAGTCAAAAAAAAAAAAAGGTTAACTACTTCCCACCCGCACTCTAGGCGAATGACGGTTAGACGGTTACAGCGCAGGCTTACTTTACAGGGAGGACATTTTCCCGTGATCCTGCAGCACGTGGGCAGCGCGCTCTGTGATCGCTGAATCCGGGGTAAATGGCTAATCACAGCAGCCCTTTACCATGGGTAAAGCTGATCAATATGTAAACAGAAGCCGCTTATCGGTGCTACTTTTCGTCACGCTGTCAGAGCAATAACCAGCTTCTGGTAAAGGGACATCTACAATCAGTGTTCTGATTATCAGTGCAGTCCAATTAGTGCATCCTCATCGGTGTCGCCTATCAGTAGGGATACCCCAATACCATTTCTTTTTTTTTTTTTTTTTTTTTTTTTTTTTTAGTACTTGCTGATACCTACCACAACTGTCTTGTTTTTACTTCAGCTGTCAACAATGGTACAGAGCATTGAAAAGTAATTTTTTTTTTTTTAATTTTGCACTTTTTCAATGTGAAATGTGTAAAACAAAAAAAAAATGTTTTATTGTTTATCGTTTTATAAAATAGACGTAAAAAAAAAAAAACAGGAAAAATAATTAAATGGAGGAGGATAGGGAGTTAAACAGAGGGACATTTGGTCATCACTTTGATCTGCAGATGAAGAAACAATTAAAAAAGAAACAATGTTTCTTTTTATTTTAGGGTTTCAGGCTGAGCAGTGTTGTTAATAAACATTGCCAGCTGCTTTGTATATGTTAATTAAATTAATTATTATTAAATGTATTTGTTTTTTAAAAAATGTTGGTCTTTTTGTTTAGCAAAAAAAAAACAGATGATTAAATACCACCAAAAGAAAGCTCTATTTGTATGAAAAAAAAATGCTAAAAATTTCATTTGGGTACAGTGTTGCATGACCGTGCAATTGTCATTCAAAGTGTGCCAGGGTTGAAAGCTGAAAATTGGCCTGGGTAGGAAGGGGATGAAAGTGCACGGTATTGAAGTGGTTAATCACCGCTGGGTTATTTTGCATGACCATGCACTTGTCATTTAAAGTGTGAGCGCTGAAAGCTAAAAATTGGCCTGGGCAGGAAGGGGGTAAAAAGTGCCCCATAGGCAAGTGTTTAAGAATCGCTAAGCTAGAAGAATGGACAAAGACATTTTACAGATGTGAACATTTTTACAGATTTTTACTTGACTAATGGCGGCCGTTTCTGATGCGATTAAATGGAACGATCAATTTCTGATTCAACAAAATGATCCAATTAAACATCAATTGAGTGAGACAAAAAATGGCTGAGTGATGGTTTTGATCGACCCAAGATGATCAGTTTGGGCGGAAAAAATAGTTCATGCAGGATTGATCTATTGCCGTTTTTTCATGTCCTTGTGAATCGCCTACAATTGATCGCCATTGAAGCTGTAGGTCCATTTTTATTTTTTTTTGTCCACCACAACAGATAGTCTTGGGTTGATCAAAACTGTCACTACCTCTCCTCCATCGCTCAGCATTGCCATTTTTGTCTTGTTTAATCAGTGTCTGATTCTATCATTTTGTTAAATCGGACATCGATCGTTCAGAACATCATAAGGCCTCATGCCCATAGGCCTCTGGGGCCGTACAGCAGCATAAAATGTGGGTGTATTTCCCTGCCTGGGTGCTTCAGGTGCTGCATATAGCCATCCATAACAATTAATGGCTGTTGATGGGTATACATGTTGATAAATTAATAATTAATATTAAGCTCTTTTCTCCCTGGGGGCTCAGAACACTTTATCTGCTGTATGGGCAGATGATGAGGCTGCCATCTTGGACGCACTCAGAATATGCTAAAGCCAATTAGCCTACCAGTGTGTCTTTGGAGTATGGGACAAAACTCATGCATACTCCATGCAGACACTTTATTTAATAGGACTCGAACCAAGGAACCCAGTGTTGGAAGGCAGAAGTGCTAACCAATGAGCCATTGCATGCCCAAGAGCCACGGGTGCCGCACACAGCCGCCCTTAACCACTAAACCCAGGACCATTTGGCTGGCCAAAGACCAGAGCACTTTTTGCAATTCGGCAATGCATCGCTTTAACTGGCAATTTGCGCGGTCGTGCGACGTGGCTGCCAAACAAAATTGACATCCTTTTTTTTCCACAAATAGAGCTTTCTTTTGGTGGTATTTGCTCACCTCTGCGTTTTTTTATTTTTTGCGCTATAACCCAAAAAAATAGTGACAATTTTGAAAAAAACTCATTTTTTACTCTAATAAATATCCCCAAAAAATATATACATAAACATTTTTTTTCCTCAGTTTAAGATGATACGTATTCTTCTATGTATTTTTGGTAAAGAAATCACAATAAGTGTTTGTTTATTGATTGGTTTGCGTAAAAGTTATAGTGTCTACAAAATAGGAGATAGTTTTATCAGTGTTTTTTTTATTTATGTTATTTTTTTTTATATTTTTTTATATTATTTATTATTTTTTTTTTATTGTGACTGCGACATTATGATGGACAGAACGGACGCTTTTTTGGTGTGAATTTGGGACCATTTACATTTATACAGCGATCAGTGCAATTAAAAATGCATTGATTACTGTGTAGATGTGACTGGCAGTGAAGGGGTTAACCACTAGGTGGTGCTGTAGGGGTTAAGTGTGTCCTAGTGAGTGATTCTAACTGTGGGGGGGGATTCTTCCTTCCTTTCTTTCCTTCCTTTTCCTTTCCTTTCCTTTCCTTTCCTTTCTTCCTTTCCTTCTTTTTTTTCTTTCTCCTTCTTTTTCTTTCCCCTCCCCCAAATAGCATTAAAAAAAACTACTGACACCATCACCGCCACATACTCCCCACCCCTTCCCCAGAAGCACTGTGAAAAAAATATAGAAAAAAACAATTTAAAGAAAATAATAAAAAAATAAATGACTGACACTGTCCACTAACCCCCACCCCCAATCATTGTGAAATAAAATAAAAATACATAAATAAAAAATAATAAAGAATTACTGACACCATCCACTACATTAATACATTTTAAATAATAAATGAACTAATTCCCCCATCCACACACTCGATAAGAGTAGGAGAATCACTTCTGCAGGAGACTTCCCCACCATCAGAATACATCGATCAATGCTGCTGGCTATATCCGGCAGCACTGATGGCTCCGGACAGGCTGGTTGTACAACAATGTTTGTTCAAGTTCAGCAATTGACAATTGATTAAAAGCAAAGTATCGACTTGCCAGGCAGCCAGATAAATTGCATT
Source organism: Lithobates pipiens (assembly GCF_037356315.1). Classification (NCBI taxonomy): domain Eukaryota; kingdom Metazoa; phylum Chordata; class Amphibia; order Anura; family Ranidae; genus Lithobates; species Lithobates pipiens. Next base: position 80,754,162 of record NW_027507791.1, on the reverse strand, counting down.
TTCAGGATGAAGCTAGCAGCTGCAGCTTTTCTCAAATAATTTCCCCCTTTAACCACTTGCTTACTGGGCACTTAAACCCCCCTCAGTCCCAGACCAATTTTCAGCTTTCAGCGCTGATGCACTTTGAATGACAATTGCGCGGTCATACAACACTGTACCCAAATGAAATTTCTATCATTTCTTTCCCACAAATAGAGCTTTCTTTTGGTGGTATTTAGTTACAGCTCAGAGTTTTATTTTTTGCTAAACAAACAAAAAAAGATGCAAAAAAAAAAAAAAAAAAAAATCATGTTTTAATAGTTTGTTATAAAATTTTGCAAACGGGTCATTTTTCTCCTTCATTGAAGTGCGCTGATAAGGCGGCACTGATAGGCTGCATTGGTGGGCACTGATGGGCTGCATTGGTGGGCACTGATAGGCTGCATTGGTGGGCACTGATAGGCTGCACTGGTGGGCACTGATAGGCATAGTTAAGGCGGCACTAATAGGCACAGATAAGGCGGCACCGATGGGCACAGATAAGGCGGCACTGATGGGCAAAGATGGGCACAGATAAGATGGCACGGATGGGTGGCACGGATAAGTGGCACGGATGGGCACTGATAGGTACCACAGATAGATGGGACTGATGGGCACTGATAGGTGGCACTGATAGGTGGCTCTGATAGGTGGCACTGCTGGGCACTGATGGGCGGCACTGCTGGGCACTGATGGGCGGCACTGCTGGGCACTGATGGGCGGCACTGGGGTGCAGCACCTTTGAGGCACTGTGGGTGGCACTGTGGGTGGCACTGTGGGTGGCACTGTGGGGTGGCACTGTGGGTGGCACTGTGGGGTGGCACTGTGGGCATTATGGGCACAGACGGGGGGCACTTTTACTTTGTTGTTTTTCAGGATGGCACTGCGGGAGGCAGGTGGGCACTGGCAGGTGGCATGTGGTGCCTTTCATTGCTGGCCGTGATCGGGACTGATGTCCCGATCACGGCCGCCGGTGATCGGCTTTTTTTTTTTCTCCTCGCGCTGACAGCACCTTTGAGGCAGATTGGGTGGCACTGTGGGTGGCACTGTGGGGTGGCACTGTGGGTGGCACTGTGGGTGGCACTGTGGTTGGCACTGTGGGCACTATGGGCACTGACAGGGGGCACTGACGGGGGGCACTTACTTTTTCTTTTATTTTACTTCAGGATGGCACTGCGGGAGGCAGGTGGGCACATGTATTGATGGCCGTGATCGGGACTGATGTCCCGATCACGGCCGCCGGTGATCGGCTTTTTTTTTCTCTCCTCGCGCTGTCAGCGCGAGGAGGAATAATAGCCGATTACCGGCTCCGTTCTATCACATGATCAGCTGTCATTGGCTGACAGCTGATCACGTGATAAGGGGTCGGGATCGACCCCTTACACGGATCGGTGATCAGGCGAGTCTCACGGACTCGCCGATCACAGAGCGCGCCGCGCGCGCCCCTCAGGGGGCGCGCAGGCCGCTCGTAACCAGGACGACGTCAATAGACGTAGTCCTGGAAATCTAGGTCCGCGCTAATGCCGTCATTCGGCAATAGCGCGGTACCCCAAGTGGTTAAATATGTAGGCTTCCATTGCAGGACTCTTTTTGAGGAGTTGCTTGGCTGTCCCTCACTCCTGTATGATTTTACATGAGTAGCCAGCACGCAACAACGCACAACCATCTATCACCTAATCAGACAATCCTCAATATGGGCAGTATATTACCGTGCTTCTCCTCTGGCACCAGTAGTAATAGATATAGAAAGATACAAAGAAACGAAAAAAAAAAAAAAATACAGATATGTAATAATCTTAAAATGCCAATCTCAATAATGCTCATAAAAGTGCTCTGTGACAGCAATATTGTACAACCAGTGCAAAAAAATGTCAGAAATACCCACATTTCTAAATTGCTAATGTAAAAAATAAAGCTTGTGTAAACATCCGTATAAAGTGAAGAGTGAACCAGTGGTAGATAAATGTATATAATATATTCAAAAGGTGTATAAATTAATAACGTGCAAAAGTGCATATAGCAGCGTACTTTACACCCGGCTTGTGCAAATAAGCAAATATACCGCAATAGCAGCCAATATATAAATAAATATTTTACAAAGTAAATCAGTCCAAATGCCTATAAATGAATACCTTACAAAATAAATCAATTCAAATGCTTAAATATATTTGTATAAAAATCAAGGTATTTTTCTATATATAGATGAGTATAAGTAAATATAAGTGTTCAGTTCATATATAAGGTGCAAAAGTCTTCTTAAGTGCAAGTGTTTCACTGTGCAAATTGTGCAATCTCCGTGCAAACACACACTGGTAGGTAGTGGCCCCTTACCTTGCGGCAAGGAGATAAGTAAGGTAAGGGGCCACTACCTACCAGTGGACAGCCAGGCAGCTAGCATTTTCACCAGGAGTGGTCAGCAGCAGCATCCTGCATTTCTTTTTCGGGGTTTCCTTTTAAGGCTGTTGAACTACAATAAAATGCTGTGGTAATGGCGGTGATGGCCGGGATGGTCTGGAACATATTATTATGTCCTGTGGAGCTCTGGAGGGCTGCGAGTACCCAGCGTCTGTCTCAGGAATTCCTGCACATGCTTTGTGTGTGTCGGTTGTTAGGAAGATTAGGGACTGTTTATTCCCGGAGCCTTAGCAGCCTTTTCCAAAATGGTTGCTGAGGCCTGTTATAACCGGAGCTAAAAGCAGCATAGGAACTTCACTGAATTCTAACAGCTTTAAGAATGGAATAAATACAATCGTGGGATTCTTGGGGCTGATATATGGAAACAGGAGAAAATACGAAACAGAAGTTGTCCTCCTCCTGTCTGGAGGATGAAAAGAAAAGGATTTATTTAGTTGCTATGGGCAACCACTCAGTTTTGCTTTTGTTGTCATATATCGGCCATGTTGGCATGTATTAAAAAAACATCTTCAAGGTTTGTTCATACGTACGCCAGCCTTTGCCGCCCCTCTGAAAGGCATTCCGCGATAGATCGCTAATAGGGCTCATGCACACTGCTGCTCAAAGAAGCGGCTCCTGCTTTTTTTCTGCCCTGAAACTCCCCTCCTCCATTTTGGCCAATGTGTCCATGCACGCCTTGGATTTTTCAGGAGTTTCCATGCATATGCTCTTACAGGCAGGACCCCCATCAGACTAACATTTTTAACCGCTTCAGCCCCGGAAGAATTTACCCCCTTCCTGACCAGAGCACTTTTTGCGATTTGGCACTGTGTCGCTTTAACTGACAATTACGCAGTTATTCGACGTGGCTCCCAAACAAAATCGACGTCCTTTAGACCGATACGTATTCTTCTACATATTTTTAGTTAAAAAAAAACAAAAACTGTATAAGCGGTTGGTTTGCGCAAAAGTTATAGCGTCTACAAAATAGGGGATAGTTTTATGGCATTTTTATTGATAATTTTTTACTTATTTTTTTACTAGTAATGGCGGAAATCATGACTGCGACATTATGGTGGACACATCGGACAATTTTGACACATTTTTGGGACCATTGGCATATAGCGATTAATGCTAAAAAATAGGGATGCACCGAATGGGTTTTTTGGTGCCGATACCGAAAATGAAAAATGCACTAGGCCGAAACCGATACCGAAACAGCACCGATACCGAAAATGACTGTTTTTAAAAAATATTTTTATACAGGTGGTGGTCGGAGACTGGGGACGTGGTACAGGAGGTGGTCGGAGACTGGGGACGTGGTACAGGAGGTGGTCGGAGACTGGGGACGTGGTACAGGAGGTGGTCAGAAATTGCACACATGATACATGACACATGAGACAATTGATACAATGCAGCCAGCCAGTGTGTCCCCTCATAGCAGCCAGTGTGTCCCCTCATAGCAGCTAACCTGTAAAGAGAAGAGGAGAGTCGCCTGTTTGATAACAGCAGGGGAACATCACAGCTTTCAGTTCAATATCTGTGTGTTCCCGGCCGCGCGCCATCAGGGCACTTTGATAGACAGATCATCCGTCCAATCCTATGGGTGATCTGTCTATCAAAGTGCCCGGACAAGGGGGAGGGGCTGTACGTGTCGGCGCGTGGCCGGGAACACACAGCTATTGAACTGAAAGCTGTGATGTTCCCGCGCTGTGATCAAACAGGTGGTGGAGATGGCTCTCCTGCACTATAGCATGATATATCTTTTCATGATGGGCGCACCAGGGGCGGAGCCCTGCCCCCTACCCTGGCCCCGCCCCATTTCCGGCTCCATTATCGGGCGTTTTTCTCTTTCGGCAAATTGCCGAAAAGGGCATTTTCGGCCGAAATTTTGGTGCATCCCTACTAAAAAATTGCATTGATTACTGTAAAAATGTCACTGGCAGTGAAGGGGTTAACCACTAGGTGGCAGTGTAGGGGTTAAGTATGTCCTAGGGAGTGTTTCTAACTGTGGGGGGGAGGGTCTGTGTGTGACACGTCATTTGATCAGCGCTCCCGATTACAGGGAGCTGTGATCAGTGACAGCTTCATTAGGCAGAACGGGGAGATGCTTGTTTACATTAGCTCCTCCCTGTGAGATGATCGCAGGACCCACGGTCACGGAGCTCTCGCCAGGCGCGTGCAAGTCACCTCTTAAAGGGCAACGTACAGGTACGTTCATCTGCCTGTATATGCCCTTCTGCCAACCTATATCGGTTAGGAGGAGCTTTCGAGCAGAAAAGATGCCTAAGTGCCTAAAAAGTGCAAAAGCGTGTGAAAAAGAGCATGAAAAAGCTCAAAAACAGAAAACAAATAGGAAAAATTAGCTTAGGGGAGTGTTTGTGAAAAAAAAATAAAAAATGCTTATGCTCAAAAAAAGCTCAATTTAAAACCTGCAAAAGAGCCCAAAAAATACAAGCTTCTTCAAACTGAAATAAAAGCTCAAATGCCTGTAAAAGCTTTTTTTGAGCTGTGGTGTACATGAGCCCTAAACGTGCGGCAGCCCTTGCCTCCGCGATAGGCCGCTGTATACACGCAGCAGCCGCCCCTTTGAAAAACGCTCTGCGATGGGTCGCGTTTCGGTGGGCAGTGTAGTCTTGTCTATATTCCTATCGCACACATTCCTGGAAAACAAGGCTCATCATTGGTGGGGACTGCAGCGATTACCAGCTGGATCCTGGAGACATCAAGGGGGTCTACATTTGCCAGCACACATGGATCTACAATCACCGTCCAATGGCTTTTATTGCAGACAGATCGCATCACAAAAACAAGTGCAGCGTTTCGGAGTCGCACAGGACCCCTTCGTCAGGCACACTCTTGACAGGCACTATGTCGCCTCCTCATCACCTGTTTTGACGCTGAAAATGTCAATCCACCACACCGCTAAAGCATTTATGGCGGTTGCGGCATGGCCCCATTCACTTGAATGGGTTGTGTTCATTGGAGCTCTGCCTGCTGGATACAGCATGCCATTTAATTTTTTCCATGGCATCTGTACAACCCTGAGCAGCTGCCCTTGTTTAGGTGGACAATCGGGAGGCATTAAAGCGGAACTGACAGCAGTTTTCCAAAATCTGCGAGCAGGCAAACTATTTATCACAGAAGAAACCTACAGCCTGTCTTCTGTGATTAAATACACCTGTGTGCCTGCTCTCAGCATTCTGTGGCATTTGAATTGAGCTGCACATGCTCGGGTTTCATCGCTGGCACGATCCCTGTGTGCCAGGATGGCTGACTTCTGCGCTTGCACAGGAGTTGCGTTATCCCATGCCAGCTAATGAAGATGCTTGAAGTCTGGAACTTGGAGAAAGGGTGTTGGAGAGGGACACCCTGCAGACTTCGGATGTTGGAGAGGTAAGTATATTGACCTTGGTTCCACTTTAAAACTGCATCTTGCAGTGCCTTGAAAAAGTATTTATACCCTGTTTTCCACATTTTGTCACATTGCAACCAAAAGTGTGAATGTATCTTATTGGGATTTTATGTGATAGACCAACACAAAGTGGCACATAATTGTGAAGTGGAAGGAAAATGATAAATGGGTTTTCAATTTTTTTTTTTTACAAATAAATATGTGAAAAGTGTGGGGTGCAGTTATATTTAGCCCCTCTGTGTCAATACTTTGTAGAACTACCTTTCACTGTAATTACATCTGCATGTCTTTTTGGGATGTCTCTACCAGGTTTACACATCTAGAGTGATTCTTCTTTGCAAAATTGCTCAAGCTCTGTGAGATTGGATGGAGAGTGTCTGTGAACAGCAATTTTCAAGTCTTGCCACAGATTCTCAATTGGATTTGGCTCTGGACTTTGACTGGGCCATTTTAACACATGGATATGCTTTGATCTAAACAATTCCATTGTAGCTCTGGCTGTATGTTTAGGGTTGTTTTCCTGCTGGAAGGTCAACCTCCGCCCCAGTCTCAAGTCTTTTGCAGACTCTATCAGGTTTTCTTCTAAGATTGCCCTGTATTTTTCTCCATCCATCTTCCCATCAACTCTGAACAACGTCCCTGCTGATGAAAAGAATCACCACAACATGATGCTGCCACCACTATGTTTCATGGTGGGAATGGTGTGTGTGTAAGGTGATCTGCAGTGTTAGCCGTCTAACCGGAGCACCTTCTTCCACATGTTGCTGTGTCCCCTACATGGCTTCTCACAGACTGCAAACAGGACTTCTTATGGCTTTCTTCTTGCCACTCTTCCATAAAGGCCAGATTTGTGGAGAGCACGACTAATAGTTGTCCTGTGGACACATTCTCCCACCTGAGCTGTGGATCTCTGAAGCTCCTCCAGAGTTACCATGGGCCTCTTGGCTGCTTCTCTGATTAATGCTCTCCTTGCCCGGCCTGTCAGTTTAGGTGGACGGCCATGTCTTGGTAGGTTTGCAGTTGTGCCATTCTCTTTCCATTTTGAGACGAGGGATTGAACGGTGCTCCATGAGATGTTCAAAGTTTGGGATTATTTTTTATAACCTAACCCTGCTTTAAACTTCTCCACAAATTTTATCCCTGTCCTATGACCTGTCTGGTGTGTTCCTTGGCTTTCATGATGCTTTGTGTTCACTAAGGTTCTCTAACAAATCTCTGAGGGCTTCACAGAACAGCTGTATTTTATACTGAGATTAAATTACACACAGGTGGACTCTATTTACTAATTGGGTGACTTCTGAAGGCAGCTGGTTCCACTAGATTTTAGTTATGTGTATCAGAGTAAAGGGGACTAAATGCAATTTATTGCACGCCACGCTTTTCAGATATTTATAAAAAAAAAAAAAAAAAAAATGTAAAACCATTTATCATTTTCCTTCAACTTCACAATTATGTGCCACTTGGTGTTGATCTATCACATTAATATAGAAAGGATTAAGGGAGTAAAATCTCTCTCAAAGGAAAAGAGGACTTGGGCACAACATGAGGCAGAGATAATCTAAAAATATACGTCTTTATTACAAAAAATACATAAAAAGAGAAATAGACACAAATATGTAACAGACACCAACACGCTCAACTGGACAAGGTCAACAAATCCAAATACCCAAAAAAAAAAAAAAAAAGTCATTAATGTGCATGAAATAAATAAAAAATAAAATAAATTTTGGAGAAATGTTTTTTAATTTATTTTTTTACTTTCTTATGCCTGTTGCTATGTGCTCCCTCAATCTGCCTCCTTCATCATCTCAGCTCCTGATGTCACTTCCCTAGGTTGCCATAACTATGGGGCTGCACTTCCACCAGCGCCTGTTGTTATGGCAACCTGTATACTTTACAGCGCCGCTACGGCGCATTACTGCGCATGTGCGAGAACGGGTCAGTGCACGCTGGTTGCTCAGCTGCACAGTATCCTGGAACTAAATGCTTGTGGGCTTCAAATGCCCACAAGCAAAATGACAACAGCCAGCAATTGTATATGTTTATTTCGGCTATTAAAAGTGACATTTGGGGGACAAATTCACCCAAAAACATGAGTATTAAATAGCAATGTCATCAACTAATGACTTTTATTTTATTTTTATTTTTTTTTATTAAATGTAGTTGGAACTCCGCTTTTATGGTTGAATATTTTTTTATTAAACTTTTTGCTTTTCTTTATAAAAAAAAAAAAAAAAAAGTTGGGGGTACAGAATAAAGACAAACAGGTGGTATAAATGGTAGTGGTTGAAAGCCACCACAACACTCCCGGTACATAGAGTTGATTTGTGGAATGCAAGTATCATAGTGTAGTATTTGCAGTCCATATCTTAAGCATTTAATGTATCTAAGCAGTTGGGTATACAGAGTTAAACATAAACCTGAGGTGGGGGAGGAGGGGGTAAAGTAGGAGAGGGGGAAGTGGGGTGGGGGGAAGGGTATAGCTATACTTTCAGTGCGACTGTAGCTGTTTTCCACAATATGGATGAGCTTGGGTGATTAGGAGGCCATTCACCAGTGTGTGGTCATCAAGACATCTGGACCTTCTATACCGGTGTTGTTCTGGCCGTTAATTCTAGGGTGCTGTGCCGCTCATCCTCTAGTGATTCTATTCAGTAGCCTATCTGATATAGAATAATGCACCTAACATACCACATTTTCTTGTGTTTATCCAGTCTCCCTTTCTGGCACACATCTCCTGCATTAACATCTGATTGAGACACCTGGGGGGGGTGGTGTTACCTCAGATTTCCGATATTTTGTGATCAGCTGTCGGGCTGCCGATAGAAAAAAATCTAAGGAGGCTGGTTTTCTGGGATTTGATCCCGGTAGTATAGACAATAGGGCTATTTTAGAGGAGAGGGCAATGGAGACATCATACATTTCATTATAAATCGCAAATATTCCTTTCCAGAAGGGGTAAACTCGAGCACATTCCCACCAGATATGAAGGTATGTTCTTTGACCGCGCCAGCAGGTATCAGAAGCACTGGGAAACATCCTGCGAACCAAGACCGGAACTCTGTACCACCTTGAGAGTAGCTTATAGTTTTTCTCCTCCGCGTGAAGCTGGAGGATTTGTGGATGAATGAATGTGAAAAAGGTCTGGAACTCTAATGGAGAAATGTCCACGTCCAAATCTCTGGACCACTTTTGTGTGAAAGGGGGGACGCTGTGCGTGTGGGAGAGGATTTCCTTGTAAATTATAGAGAGGGTGTGTCTGAGAACCTGGGAGAGACCACACATTTTCTCAAAGGTTGTTATGGTCCTATGTATTTGACCAGATAAGTGCAAGTTTGAGGAGATGGTTTTGAGGGATATCCTGGATAGCCAACTGGTTGAGGGGGATTGACTTAAAACCCGGGGTTGGGAATCCGCCTGTTGTCGCGTGGACGAATGAGCATGCTGTTGGCCAGTCTGTCCTCTCGTAGCCTAATATTCGGCCAGAGGCTTCATGGTCGGGGAATGTTGGGTTATCGAAAAATTATGTTAGAGGGCTGGGATCGGTAGACAAGGCGTAGATGGAATGTCGGCAGTACCACAGTGACAACGCTGCTGTGGTCAATGGGGAAAGCATGGGTATGGAGCGGTGTTTAAGGTGGTATCCCCAGAGCAGAGCACGCAAGTCCACTTGTGCCATGTTTTGTTATACGATTGTTGTTGGTTTGGTCATTGGGCATGGGAACCATTCCAGGAGTCTGGAGATTATGGCAGAGTCGTGAATATATTTCAAAGTCAGGGAGGCTGAGACTGCCTGTGTGTTTGTGGGAGCATAGGACTTTGTGTTGTAATCGGGGGGTGCAGCCATATGAATTTTATTGCCAGGGACCGTCGTAATGTGCGGTAGAAGGAAGTTGGGAGTGCAATAGGGAGGGCCTGAAACAGGTATAATAGTTTGGGAAGGATATCCATCTTAAGTACATTTTATACATCCGAACCATGGTAGTTTGAGGTGGTGCCACGATTCTAGGGACTAGAGATCATCGTATTGTACGCTGAAGTTTAGGGGATAGATATCTTTGAAATTCCTTGGAAACCCCAGATATTTGATTTAGTTTGCCAATGGAAGGGGATATTTTGTTGGATAAGTGAAAGGGTGTGGGTGAATAGGGATATGTTTAGGGCTTCCGTTTTAGTCATGTTCAATTTAAAATTACTATGGGAGCCGAATTGAGCTAGTTCATGGAGAAAGGAGGGGATGCTGGTGTGCAGTTGTATCACATAATGTAATAGGTCATCAGTGTAGAGGGAAAGCTTACAGTGGGCTGAGGGGGTGTGGATACCATGTATGGATTCGTTACTATGTATTGCCTGGGCTAAATGTTCTATGGTGATGGCGAAAAGGAGGGGGGGAGCGACAGTGGGCAGCCTTGTCTGGTTTCGTTATTGATGGGGAATGCTGCCAAGTGTTCACCGCTCGCCGAAACTTTCGCTGCCGAGTTGGAGTAATTATCGCTAAGAGTCTGGGTCCTAATCCTATCTGCTGAAGCATTAGTTTGAGAAACGGCCAGCTGACCCTGTCGCATGCGGGGATGTGTTTATGTTGTGTGCATGCGGTGGGTCTTTGTGGTGTTATCTCTGGCCTCGCTGCCCTGGATAGTCTATATACTTTTAAAGACTGCGTGCACAATTCGGTTTTTGCAATGGGAACAGTAGTTCCTAATCCTGTCCTCCTTTTCTCAGTTGCTCCCATATCTGTTTTTTGTATAAAATGTGACCATGTTTTCTTCTGGGGTCCCCCGCCGGGGCTTCTCGCTCCACCTCCCCAGAAGAAGTCCCTTCTTATGAGGACACTAGAGGCTCGGCCTCTATGCTGCAGGTTTGAGCTGATGCTGCAGCTATCCAATGTCTGCTTTAAAACTGAGAACTGAGCAATCACTTGATTGCTAATCGATCAGTTCAGTCTGCTCGCAGTGGAGAGCGGTAAATGTCAGTCTCCGCTCTCAGCTCTGCTTCTGCAGTGCTCACTCAAGTGCTGGGCAGGGAAGAGGGTGGGCGCAGCTAACTCAGGTTCTCAGCGGCACACTGAGAGGCTGAACCAGCTGTCAATGGGGCATCTGGGTGCATCCTAACAAAATTGTCGGGATCTTTCCAGAGCCTAAAGCGTCTCAGCCACATCAGCTGATAATGAGCTATAGCTTGCTGTCGTATGATTCACAAGAGAAGTATAGCCAAAAAAGCTTTAGCCATACTTCTCTTACTAACGTGTGTTGCAGTGCCATTATTTTGAATGACTGCCCAACGGTAATGCACCTGCACTGCAGCATGCCACAACACATGGTAGAATGTTGCACTACAAAAAAAAGAGTCATGCCCAATTTTTATCAGGTTGGAGTCCGTTGGCGACCCATTCAGTTACATGTGCTCACTTAATGCACATCACGCTAATGTATGGCATAACAAATTAGTAAATGGGCATAGGTATTAAGAATTACACTAGATTGGCATGTAGATTAATGCCCTGTGTAAAGAACCCAGTCTTAATTTTAGGGAACCAGTTGTGATTGTCTGAGAAAATCCATGCCTTACAATTGAGTTTTTGTAGGATAAATCATCCTAGATACTTCACATTTGGAAGCACTGGGTCTTTTGGTGCAGACAGCTACACCGCCACTTCAACTGTACAGAGACCATGTGTGTGAATTGTTCCTCTCCCAGGACAAGCGATTTATTCCCACAAGATCTTTCCCTGATCCAACCATTGTCCTAAATTGGCGATGATCTCGTGCCTATGTGTATAGTGTTTTGTGAATTTTGCGCAGATATTGCAAACAGTAATGAAAGTATGACCGGAGACTTATTTACTTTAACATCCAAATTCTGATTGTTTTTTTTTATAAAAGATAAACCAGGGCTTTCATTCGGCGCCTTTTTAAAATAAAATATGGTTCACTTTATTTTTTTCATCAGTGCTGCTGATCTCTTGTGGCAGTTTTCATCTACTTTCTGTCTGTATGCAGTCGCTCCAGCTTTGGATATGCATCATTGCTGTGAACTTCTTGTCAGTGATAACAGTAGACCATGCTTGTGCAATGTGTGCCGGTACGGAAAGTTGTTGGCACCATTGAGAGATGTTGGGGGCAGAATTTTCTGTAGTTTTATTTTGTAGTTTTCAACACTCTTTACAATCCCGTCAGGACTCCACAGGACAAATGTTGGTGCTTGCGACAGATTCATATGTCTGTTGGAAACGGGTGTATGAATTTGCCCCATGGAGGCATGATGGGCAGCAGTAGTGAGGATGGAGTGCCCATTGCAGACCCTCCTTCACAATGTAATTTGGTAACACTGAGCTTCCTCAGGACCACTGCGCACATCAAACAGAGAAAGAGATGGAGTTTTGTTATAGATAGGCAGAGCCTGATGAAAAACTCTGAAAGACTAGATTCCCATCAGGTCCAGCTTGCTTGTTATTGGCAGAGGGGGATTCCATATTCACTAGTAGATACTACCACCTACTGCAGGCCTGATGGAGATCTAGTCTCTACCCAACACCCAACAGGAGCAGCAGGCATGGAGTTGATTTGTTGGGTAGACTGACCTTGATGGAAAACGGCATGGAGTTAATTTGTTAGGTGGATGGACCTTGATGGAGAACACAGTGAAGTTGATTTTGTTGGGTGAACAGACCTTAAAAGAGAAGTATGTGTTTTTATTTTTTTGGGGGATATTTTTACTTGCCTAGGTGGATGCAGCATCAGACCGATGCTGCAGCTGTCAACCCGGCGTCTCTGCACTGAGAACCGAGCCACTGAACATTGCAGATGTTCTCACAGATCCCAGAGAAGAGAGCTGCTGCCTGTCAGTCAGCAGCTCTCCTCTCTGCTTCTCCACACTTATTGGAGTGCTGAGATGTGGAGGGGTGGAGAGCAGCTGCCTCAGCGGCTCGCTGAGACTGCAATCAGTCAAGGCAGCTGGCGGATCCAGACTTCGGAAGTCAGGATGACGCGCTGCCTCGACTGATTACAGCGACGTCAGTGGAGAGTGGACTTCAGACCGCTCTCTGCTGAAAACTGGTCACAGAAGTGCAAAATGATTAGCACTCCTGTGACCCTTAGGAGAAGCCCAGCCTAAAAAGCTCAGGCTGGACTTGTTCTTTAATTGGGAGTAGCGTGGAGTTGATTTTCTTGGGTGGACAGACCTTGATTAGGAGCAGTATGGTGGATGGACGGACCTTTATGGGGAATGGTGTGGAGTTGATTTTATTGGGTGGACAGACCTTGATAGGGAACTCTAAGCCCTTGGACACATGGTCGGAGATTCCGACAACCAAATCCGTCGGAGTAATTCGGACGGATTAATTTCGGAAGAGGTCCGGAAGTGATGTTGCATACACACGGTCGGACTAAGTTGTCAGAAAATCCGATTGTACATAACGTGATGACGTTATTTTGTTACGACAGGACTACATTCAGGCTAGTAGCCAATAGCTTTGGTCTAGGAATTTGATCTGAGCATGCGTGGCACTTTGTCCGTCGGAGTAGGCTACACATGATCGGAGTATGTCCGATCGGAGCATTTTGTCGGAAAATTTTACCGGTAAGTTGGAAAAATTGGTCCGTCGGATATTCCGACGGAAACAGTCCGATGCAGACCACACACAGTCGGAATATCCGACAAAACGGTCCGATAGGAAACATTCTGACGGAATCTCCGACCGTGTGTACAAGGGCTACGACTAGTTACCCTTCAGATCTGCCTCCTATGTAATTTCATAATGGATGTCAGCGGTGGATTCCATATCCATGATTGAACTCAATAATGGCTATGGAGTCTACCCACTGGCCTTTGCCTTCAGTCACAAGAAAGGCACAAATGATGTGGAACTAGTCTTTTGGGCATCCCCATCAAACTCTGCTCACCGTGATCAGTCAGCTCTCGTCATTGGTTGCTAGGACACTGATGGCCCTGCCTCCCAGCAACCACTGAAGTAAATGCAAAACACATTAATAAAGTTATAAATACAGTATGTAAAGTACTGCTTTAAATTGACGGTGCTATATAAGTACTTGTAATAAACAAGCCGATGGCTTGAACGAAAAAAAAAAAAAAAACTAGTGGTGTGTACCAGGCTTAAAGCTTTCATGAATTAGACACGGGACTTTTTAAAGAGTCCATGATGCCAAAAAAGTTTTGAAATTGCTTAGTTGAATTCCCTATTGTTTTCAGTTTAGTTTATTGTTTAGACATGTCTCTTTAACTAGGAATCAATGACCTATTTTATTCTCTAATCATCCCCATTGAAAGAATATAATCCTGTTTCCTGTGTGAGATAAATATACCGAGCCGGACCTGGGAAAGTCTGGTCATCGTATTGTTCCAGGTAATTGACTCTCCCCTCCCTCATTTGTGGGATAACAATGATGCTTTTCTAACCCCTTGCCAGAACGTGAAATCAGATCAGTCTTCCTACAGCTTCAGGTGAAGGCCTTTGACGTGAACTGTTTAGAATGTAGATCGATAGCCAGCAACTGGACTGGAATCGTAACTTCACGGTTCAGGAATCTTTGTGGTTCTGACCATTTGGATTAGGACCTCATTCACGTGGCCATATAAAAGCTGCCAGCAACTGGTTTGTATTGCAACTCAACTTATATGCATTTTTGTCTGTATGAGTTAAAGTGGTTCTAAAGACAGAACCTTAAGGCCCCTTTCACACTAACGTCCCGTTCAGGCCCGCCTGTCAGTTTTTCAGGCGGACCTGAACGGGTGCTCCATAGAGCTCTATGGAGCGTCGGATGTCAGCGGTGACATGTCCGCTGACATCCGACCCGCTCCGATCCGAAAAAGTGTGACGGAGGAAAAAGCTATTTTTCCATCCGTCTGCGGATCGGATCGGGTGACGACGGGCACTGCGGTCCGTCGTCATCCGATCTCCCATAGGGGAGAGCGGCGCTGTGACAGGTCCGTCCCTGCACAGTGTGCGGAGACAGACCTGTCATCTCCCTGCTCAGCGGGGATCGGCGGAGTGATCCCCGCTGAGCAAACGGACATCCACGGGGAGGATCAGAACTGATCCGCCCCGTGTGAAAGGACCCTAATGCATTTTCTGCAAACCTTCTGTGTACAGGATCAGCGCCAGCTCCCCCTTATATTTACCTGAGCCCGATCCAGTTCTATGCCCGAGAGCAGCAGCTCTCTCCCTC
Organism: Lithobates pipiens; assembly: GCF_037356315.1. Taxonomy (NCBI): domain Eukaryota; kingdom Metazoa; phylum Chordata; class Amphibia; order Anura; family Ranidae; genus Lithobates; species Lithobates pipiens. The sequence goes on along the minus strand of NW_027507791.1, from coordinate 80,739,150 downwards.
TTCACAGGACAGAGTGGCAACAGCGGGAGTCATTGGTTCCTGCTGCTGTCGATAAAATCCTGTAAATGGGGGGCGGGGCCCATAGACACAGACACCTCGGCTCAAGATTGAGCCTACAGGTGTGCACCTTCCTATAGTGGCACACCAAGAAGAGGAGGAGCCAGGAGCGCAGCCAATGGACCCAAGAAGGGGAGGATCTGGGCTACCTTGTGCAAAACCATTGCACAGAGCAGGCAAGTATAGCCTGTTTATTATTTAAAAAAAAAAAGACCCTTTACAATCACTTTAGAGGTGCATACTATGTACAGTTACTCTTCACCTTTGCCGCTGTCTGTCTCATTCACTAGGCATTTGCAGCAGTGCAGGTGCAGAATGACATTGCAGTTCAGTCATTTAAAATGAATGAGGGCTGAAGTCATTCACCACCCAGCGCCGCTGCTGTCTACACATTGTTGATGTTTACATCTGAAGCTTTTCCTGCTTTGCTCAGTGCTACAGACCAAAACGTAGAGGTGTGAATGGGTCCATAGCATAGAATACTGCTGCATTCCAATCCATATACATAACTAGGGGTGCAATGGATCAAAAAACTCACGGATGGGATCGTTCCTCGGATCAGAGTCACAGATCGGATCATTTTTTGGATCAGCAAATAATAATTGAATTTGCAAAAACCTGTGAAAATTCCACCGCCATATAGTCCCCACTGTAATATCCACAATCTCCCCCACTGTAATATTGGCTGAGTAATGCTGGGTATTGGCAGGGTATTGCAGAGTAGGCTGTGAAAGAGCAGAGCTGTGGGCACTACAAATGCAGCCCACAGCGCTGCATCCATCCGATCTCTCCCCCTCCACTGTACAGATCAGTACAGAGAGAGGAACCGATGTCATGACATGACGCCGGTTTGTTTACAAGTAATCGCTACGCCATTTGACGGAGCGATCACATTGTAAATGGCCTGGGTGTAGAAAGATGGCCGCCACTTCGGAGCTAGGCCGAAGCCGCGGCCTTTCCTAAGGCCGTGACCGCGGAGCGGCGTGTGCTGATCCGAGCGGGGTGACCCGTTCGGATCACGGATCGGTGACGATCTGTTGCAGCCCTATACATAACTAAGGCTGCAACTAATGATTATTTTCATAATATATTAGTTGACCAATTATTGTTTCGATTAATCGGTTAATAACCTTAAAAAAAAAAGTATGGTGTATAATTTAGTTACTATGTAAAGTTTAAAGAAAAGGCAATTTATCCTCTATGCAGTGGTAAATATAAATAACCAACTATATGGTTAGGAAGCAAAATCTCTAATCCACTCTGAGAACAACAGACAGAAGAGATATACTGTATATGCTATTAGAGGAGATATACTGTATATACTATTAGAGGATATATATGGTATGAACTATGAAAGGGTGAATGTGGTAAATATCATCAGACTCGGAGATCAAATTTTTTTTATTTAACCACTTCAGATCCGCGCTATTGCCAAATGACGGCATTAGCGCGGACCTACATTTTCAGGACTACGTCTATTGACGTCGTCCTGGTTACGAGCGGCCTGCGCGCCCCCTGAGACTCGCCTGAGAGTCCCCCCGTGAGACTCGCCTGATCACCGATCCGTGTAAGGGGTCGATCCCGACCCCTTATCACGTGATCAGCTGTCAGCCAATGACAGCTGATCATGTGATAGAACGGAGCCGGTAATCGGCTATTATTCCTCCTCGCGCTGACAGCGCGAGGAGAGAAAAAAAAAGCCGATCACCGGCGGCCGTGATCGGGACATCAGTCCCGATCACGGCCATCAATACATGTGCCCACCTGCCTCCCGCAGTGCCATCCTGAAGTAAAATAAAAGAAAAAGTAAGTGCCCCCCGTCAGTGCCCCCTGTCAGTGCCCATAGTGCCCACAGTGCCAACCACAGTGCCACCCACAGTGCCACCCACAGTGCCACCCCACAGTGCCACCCACAGTGCCACCCAATCTGCCTCAAAGGTGCTGCACCCCAGTGCCGCCCATCAGTGCCCAGCAGTGCCGCCCATCAGTGCCCAGCAGTGCCGCCCATCAGTGCCCAGCAGTGCCACCTATCAGAGCCACCTATCAGTGCCACCTATCAGTGCCCATCAGTCCCATCTATCTGTGGTACCTATCAGTGCCCATCCGTGCCACCCATCCGTGCCACTTATCCGTGCCACCCATCCGTGCCATCTTATCTGTGCCCATCTTTGCCCATCAGTGCCGCCTTATCTGTGCCCATCGGTGCCGCCTTATCTGTGCCTATTAGTGCCGCCTTAACTATGCCTATCAGTGCCCACCAGTGCAGCCCATCAGTGCCCACCAATGCAGCCCATCAGTGCCCACCAATGCAGCCCATCAGTGCCCACCAATGCAGCCTATCAGTGCCGCCTAATCAGCGCACTTCAATGAAGGAGAAAAATGACCCGTTTGCAAAATTTTATAACAAACTATTAAAACATGATTTATTTTTTTATTTTTTTTGCATCTTTTTTTGTTTGTTTAGCAAAAAATAAAACTCCGAGCTGTAACTAAATACCACCAAAAGAAAGCTCTATTTGTGGGAAAAAAATGATAAAAATTTCATTTGGGTACAGTGTTGTATGCCCGCGCAATTGTCACTCAAAGTGCATCAGCGCTGAAAGCTGAAAATTGGTCTGGGACTGAGGGGGGTTTAAGTGCCCAGTAAGCAAGTGGTTAAAAAAACAAACAATGTCTTCCTTCAAAAGAAATGTAGTTTTAAAAATGTTTGTTCGATTTTCTAATTGTTAGTGGGGTCAAATCAACATTCATTTTCAACCACAGTGACGGGAAAATTTGGAAATAATAGAAGACTTCTTGGCCAAAGGAATTTTCAGACAGTGTATGTGGTTTTCGTTCAGAAATTACATTCATTTTAAAAACAAAATGTTAAAAAAAAGTGAAAATTTCAAACAATATTCTTTCAGCGAATGTACGAAGATTTCATATTTGCATATTCTCGTCTGAAAATTGATCGGTGTGGCCACCATAAGGCTCGGTACACACCTATGCAGTTTGCTTTTTATCTGTTTCTGCAGTGCTTTTTGTTGTGCGTTTTTGATTTCTGCACACGTGATTTGCGGTTTTGCATTATTTTTTTTTGGGCCAATTTGTTGTTGGGCAGAAAAAACACAAATTGCTGCAAAAAAATGCATTGCATGCTTTTCTGCAGCTTTTCCATTGACATACACAATGGCTGAAAAAAAGCATATATGTGAACGTGTCCCATAGGAAACCATATATAGTGCGTTTCTGCAAAAAGCACCAAAAGACACATAGTTGTGAACCAGGTCTAAGACGTTTAGTAACATAATGGGGGTTAAAAAAAACTAAAATGAGCCCTTTATAGTACAAAAAAAGCAGATAATCACTACTGTAAAACTGTGAAAGTAATATTTACAGTAGAGATTTGCTCTTTTTGTACTGTAAAGGGCTTGTTTTTTTTATTTATTTTTTATTTTTAACCCCATTATGTTACTGGCTGTTTAATCGATTATGAAAATAGTAATCCATTAATTTCATAATCGATTCATTGTTTCACTCCTATATATAACAGATCCCTAAACATAGTCTTTTTTTTTTTTGGGGGGGGGGGGGGGGGGGGTTTGCCTGATGTTAGCCATTGACAGCTCTCAGTCACAAATTTTACATTTTTATAAAATGATGGCATATCAATATAAGGGCGTTATGAATGGCTGTTTTAAGTGGACCTAGAATTCAATGTAATTTTTCACGGTGCATGAAATGAATTCATGAAGTATATGAATATATTTACATATATTTATTACCGTATATACTCGAGTATAGGTCGATCCGAATATAAGCCGAGGCCCCTAATTTACCACAAAAAAACTGGGAAAACGTATTGACTCGTGTATAAGCCGAGGGTGAGACATCCCTGTGTCCATCCCTGTGTCCCGTCCATCCCTGTGTCCCGTCCATCCCTGTGTCCCACCCATCCCTGTGTCCCGTCCATCCCTGTGTCCCACCCATCCCTGTGTCCCGTCCATCCCTGTGTCCCGTCCATCCCTGTGTCCCGTCCATCGCTGTGTCCCGTCCATCGCTGTGTCCCGTCCATCCCTGTGTCCATCCCTGCCTACCTGTGCCAATCTGCAGCCTCTGTGTGCCATGCCGCACCTCTCCTTCTCGTCTGACAGATGGCGGCCATTCCACTGTTCAAAAGCCGCGCCTCTCTGTCTGTGATAGGCGGAACACTCAATTTCCCAGCAGTCAGTGTTCTGCCTATCACGGACATCCTCTCATCCTCGTCCGTAGTATGAGAATGAGCGGATGTCCGTGATAGGCGGAACACTGACTGCTGGGAAATTGAGTGTTCCGCCTATCACAGACAGGGAGGCGCGGCTTTTGAATAGTGGAATGGCCGCCGTCTGTCTACCTGATCTCCGTGACTCGAGTATAAGCCGAGGGGGGCACTTTCAGCCTAAAAAAAGGGGCTGAAAATCTCGGCTTATACTCGAGTATATACGGTACCTGCCAGAGATCAGGGCACTCCCCCTGACATGTTCCACTTCTGTCTCCGGAAGGGCGGCACTTTTATTGTCCAGTTGTCATTCAGGTCGCCATTTACTTCTTGGCTGAGATGTATCCCGCTGTATCATCTCACCTTGTGGTTACAGTGTTACAGTCTAATCATTGGTGGGGGGCAAGAGACTGAGGAAATGCTTTCTCCTGCTTGCAGTGAAGTGATGGCATCTTTTCAGTTTAGACAAAGTCACTTTTCTGGCGCTCAAGGACAGATTTTGAATGATAAAATGTAGAGCTTTGCTGAAAATTGCTGCTGTAAATGTTGGGATTTTTTCCATGTAGGCTTGTAAACTTACTGAAAGGTCTGCTTTAGGGGTGCATTCACACTTATGAGTGCACCCACACTCTGAGTAGAAAGACGTGAGAACCCCAACGGGGATTCCTTCTCCCAGCCCCATTGTTAGCTCCTGCAGCTAATCGTGGCCACTTGTATATAATTTCTCATGCAACGATCACATGCAAGTGCCCATGGTTAGCTGCAGGAGCCGGCAGCCTAACATTGCATTCAATGGGGCTGCTTCCCACAGCTAATTGTGGGAGCCCCATGTTGGGATTCTCTTATCTAATCAAAGTGCAGATGTGTGACGGATCTACAACGTGCTTTTACAGGTGTGAATGCTTCCTAAAGCCCTCCATAGATGGTTTAAATCTCGGCTGGTTCAGAAAGAACTGCCTGAGATTTGAACCATGTATGGACAGACTGAATGAACCCAAATTGTTCGATTTAATTTGGGTACAACCAGCCTGTCGGATTTTACTGGTTATTGTTGCTAGTGGCTTTTAGCCGTTAGCGGTAATCACTGTGTTCTCTTGGCGGGGATGGCTTCCCCTGCCAGGAGAACAAAATGTCTCCACAGGAGGGATTCCCCCATCATGACTGACTGTGATGATGGGGATAATTGATGGCATAGTTGGCATGGGGGGCAGGAAGTATTAATCTGGCATTGTTTGTATGTGGCACAGCTTGTGTGTTAAGGCCGCTGAGCAGTGTGTTTTTTCTTGTTTGTTGCATCAAGGCAGCCTATTCCATTTTGCATGGGCTGCCAACGTACCCTAGCATGACCATTGTAATGCACCAGCCATGCACAGTATTGCGCTACCATGAGTTTTTTCATGCTGCAGTGCAGGTGGTTTGCCTTAGTGCAGGGGCAGGCAACCTGGGGTCCTTCAGCAGTTGCAGAACTACAAGTCATACCTCTAGGAGTAATTGTAACGGGCAGCCTTGCAATGCCTCATGGGAAATGTAGTTCCACAAAAGCTGGAGGGCTCCAGATTGCTTACCCCTGGTTTAGTGAGTCGGGGTGCCATGTAACACCAATCAACTGACAGAATAACTCATAGCAATAGCATAGTTCACACCAGTGCTTGTAGTTCCAGAAAAAAAGTAGAACATGCTGCAGTTTTCCTGCACTGGACTGTACTGGAATGCACCTAAACGCACTGGAGCATACATGTCCTTATTTAAAATGAGAAAAAAATTAGGTGGGGGAACGCGCTGGACTGCATCAAAAATGCACTAGAACGCATTAAAAGTGTGTCAAAAACATGCATGCAAAAAAGCACCTGGCACACATCCGGACTGCGTTTCTATGGTCTTAACTGGCCCTTAGAGAAATACTTGATGTGTCCCCACTCCCGCACTGCAAGGGTTAAATGCTTGTTTTTGTCTAGGCTACCAGAAAAAAAAAAAAAAAAAAATATATATATATATATATATATATATATATATATATATATATATATATATATATATATATATTATACACACATTATACACACACAGCTGTACTGCCCACTAAACATGACGGGATTTTTGTCGTGGCTATGAAGCAAAGTGGCTGCTGGATGGTCTTCTCTGTGTGGGTGGCCAGCGGGAATAAATCTGGGACTCAACTATTCCCTTTTCCCTGCCAAAGTGAATGGGTCCTCAGCCCTGGTTCACACTATATTGCCATGCAGTTAACACTGCAAACCCTATTCATTTCCGCACTGCGTTTTGCGATCTGCTGCGGGTGTCAATTCAGAATGAAAACGCTCCAAAATCTGGTCACAAAAGCCGTACATTTGCCTGAACTTGTGTATAAACAACCACGCGTTCCGGTTCTAGTGCGGCAAAAAAAAAAAAAAAAAAAGGCACCTGCACCTTTTTGATGTGGATGCGTTGCGATTTGAGCAATCAAAAAATGAATGTGTTCAAATGAGCACAGCATAGAATCGTGTGCTGAAAATTGTGATTTGCATAGGAATGAAGTGCGATTCACATGCAGTTTACAGTGTTAACCTAGGCTTAACAAGGACGCTGAGGACCTGCCCAAGACCCAAAACATTGGAGTAAAGTGCATAGTGCCTTCTACTGGGGGAGCGAAGGCAAGGATAAGTAAAAGTCAATGTGATGGCACTGACCAATCAGAATCCATGTGGTCTGTCCTGGAAGTGCTGACAGTGAAGAGAAAGAAGAGCGGGGAATTCAAATCCCTGGACCACTGGAGTGGCTGCTGGGATACTGAGAGCTCAGCAACACTGGAGGTAAGTACAGAAAGTACAATGGGGACTGGGGGATGGTGTTGGTAAAAGAAAACGAAAGCTTTAAAGTGAATGGTACCGCAATACACAAATTCATGCATAGTGTGGTATCGAATGTTACACCAACGCAAAAAATGCCATCCTGACCTAACACCTTTCTTCAACATAAAAAGAACGGTTTGGATCCTTGCACACATTTTCAGTAGCTGAAAAACCTGTGTGCGATAAGCTGAGGTGAAAATTGCTCATCCTGACTCATTAGAAAAGCCTAGGCTGCAGCGAATCAGAAACTCCCATCTTACACTGACCTTTAAAAGCCGTAGCGAGGGTACATACAGAAACATTATACAGAATGGACATGAAGTCCTCTAAAATGCTGAATCCATATAGAAATGCCAGCACAGTTTATGTGCGGCCTGCGCTGCCAGGGCCGATTTAACTACATGTAGGACACCGTTTTTTTTTTTTGTTTTCTTTTCCTTAATACAGTGACAAAGTACATGTTACAGTGAAGAGCAAAGTGCAGTAACCTCTAGCAGTCAAAGGAAATTGATTTATTTTATTTTTTTCCTTTAACTGGCCTCTGTAAACCGAAATCTGCTATGGGTTATTGGACTTTGCATTTCATCGTCAAGCTTTGCGCTGCTTTCCTGGATTAGGGTCCCCATGCACAAATTCCTGAACATATGATTTAATTGAATTCATTAACTTAATTGAGAACCCCTAACAGGGTGTGTGTGCGACTTTCTGGGTGCTATTCATATACTCATCAACAGCAGTTATGGTTAACCGCTTCCTGACCGCCTCACGCAGATATACTGTGGCAGAAGGGCACGTACAGGCAGATTAACGTACCTGTACGTTGTCCTTTTAAGAGGCGGCTCGCTGGCGCGTGTGCCCACCGGGAGCTCCGTGGACACGATATCTGCGTGGATGCCCACTATCGTTTCATGGTGAGGAAGAATGGGGAGATGCTAATGTAAACAAGCACCTCCCCGTTCTGCCTAGTGACAGTGTCACTGATCACGGCTCCTTGTGATCGGGAGCAGAGATCAGTGATGTGTCACACACAGCCCCTCCCCCCCACAGTTAGAAGCTCTCCCTAGGACACACTTAATACATACAGCGCCGCTTAGTGGTTAACCCCTTCAATGCCAGTGACATTTTTACAGTAATCAATGCAATTTTTTAGCATTGATCGCTCTATTAATGCCAATGGTCCCAAAAATGTGTCAAAATTGTCTGATGCGTCCACCATAATGCTGCAGTCACGATAAAAATCGCTGATCGCCGACATTACTAGTAAAAAAAAAAAAAATCTGTAAAATGCCATAAAACTATCTCTTATTTTGTAGACGATATAACTTTTGCGCAAACCAGTCAATAAACACTTAGAAGAATACATATCGGCCTAAACTGAGGAAAACAATTTTTTATTTTTATTTTTTAGATATTTTTTGGGATATGTATTTATAGCAAAAAGTAAAAAACAAAACATGTAGAACTAAAAGTGTGGTATTTTTTTGTATGGAAGTAATGTATTTTTATATACTTTCTTTCATGTATATGTGTCAAAATAGAATATCTTTTTTAACCATAACTGCTGTTAAGTATATGAATAGCACCCAGAAAGTCCCACACACTCCCCGTTAGGGGCTCTCTTTTTCTCTTCGTTATAAAAGGACGTTGGTGCTGACTAATTAACTTTGGGAACTGATCACTATATATTATCTATAATTAATTTAATTGATTTAGTTGTGTAGAAATCTAACCACGCATGGACAGGAAGACGCAAAACAATAGTATCACCCAAACGTTGATTGAACCAATTGGCCATTTTTAATTCCTATTATTTCCGGGTATTTAACATGAAACCTCGAGCATAGTAAATCCTATCAAGGGAAGAGCAGGTTAGCTCCCCTGCTGTGTGACCTAATACAGGTGACTTGTCAGCAGACGGTACTTTGTAATCCTACTCTTCCAGCGACCATGGAAGCCGTATAATGCTGGCAATGGGCAAGCAGACTTTCCATCTACTGCTGCAAAATATGTCAGAGCATACCTGGCAATCATCATAGAGGCTGCACTGGGATCCCAGGATAAGAACTACAGACATGGAGTGGACCTAACATTATCTATATTTTTTTCATGGCAAGTGCATGCATGTTCACTGTGTACTGTATAAGAGTAACCCTTGCAGATATTTAGTACCTCTTATTAGTACTACCCCTGACTATCCCTCCCATCTTCTTTTCCTCCAGAAGAACGGAACCATCTTTGTTCAGGTATCATCTAAGGTCAGCATGTACTATTTGAACTGAGCTGTTGGCTCAGCGATGACACAATCCTGTAAATGTTGGTTCCTGTGCAGTTGTTGGCTGTATTCATAAATGTTTTACACCTCTCACTTCGTGGCTTGCTGCAAAATTACAATGTTCTGTCTGATCACTGGATAATGCCCCGTACACAGGAGCGGATTTTTCATCAGAAAAAACTTGGGTGGTTTTTCCGACAGAATTCCGCTTAAGCTTGGCTTGCAGACACACAGTCACACAAAAGTTCTCTGAACTTTCAACCGTCAAGAACGCGGTGAAGTACAACACTACGACATTCCGAGAAAATGAAGTTCAATGCTTCCAAGCATGCGCCAAATTGTTTCCGAGCATGCGTAGGAATTTTGCGCATCGGAATTTGTACAGACGATCGGAATTTCCGATCTTGAGAGAACATGCTCTGTCTTTCACTGGCTGGAATTCCGCCAGCAAAAGACCGATGAAGCATACAAACGGTTGCATTTTCCGACAAAAAGCTCTCATCTGAGTTTTGCTGGCGGAATTTCCGATCGTGTGTACGTGGTATTAGAGGAGATTGGGCAAATGCTTCCTTCTGTGTTGTAGCAGATGATGACATCATCTCAGCCTAGGAAGAGACTCTGAACTGGAGCACAAGGACTGCTTTTTATGATGGCACGATGCTGTTGTATATTGTGACGTGGAAAGAAAATATTAATGCAGGCTTGTAAAGTTGCATTCGATATCCTAAGACATTGTACGCTTTTAAATGTCTTTCGTTTTTTTTTTTTTAACTAGGTGTTAGTATAGTGTTATTTCCCATGTCGTTTGTTTTCCTTGTAATGATGGCCTTATGTGTTATGGCTGCTTGTTTGGCTGATTGATTCCCTTACATCCATGTATTCATTCACCTAGCTTGTCCCTATTCGGTAAAAGGATAGGCAACGTCTTGTTCTGGTTTGCACAGCTTCCATTTCACGTCTTGGCATTTCTGTGTTGCTTCACAAATGTGAGAGTGCTAATGTGATGAAATAACATCTCTTCCCTTCATTCATTTGCCTGCTTGTCTCTGTTTCAGGTCTAATTACCATTTAGCTCTCACCTGCAGAACTTTAGAGTGAGAGGCCCACGGATTGTGGGGGTATATAGTTTATTCACAGGAAGTGTCAGTTCTTTGACTACAGACAGGGGTCATGCATTGACCTGTGCTATGCCACATGCTTCGTATTTGAACAGAAACTGCTGACGCAGGAATGTAAGGCCGTACTCTACTATAAGCTGTGTGTACAGGGCAACAAATGCCACTATGAAATTACATGATCAATGCTCATCTTATGCAGGTGAAAAACACAAGGTGCATGTAGGATGGTCTATAGTGCCTTCAAAGATGAACTTCACCCAGATCTGGGAAAACTAAAAGTCAAAAGCTTCAAGTACTGTAGCTGCTGACTTTTAACAAACAAATACTTATACCCCATGGAGTCCATCGCTGTCTTCCTATAACTTGGTCTTCTTCTACTCGGAACCAGCTGAATGATCAGAAAGTGACAACTGGATCCCAAATTCCACATGGCTGATTAAGCACCACTGCAAACGAGCGGGCCTGCGGAATGCCATCTTGGATATGGTAGCTGGCTGAATGATCAGATGTTATGGTAGACTCCCAAATCAAAGATGGCTGCTGAAGTGTTACTGCTTATGCACGTGCTGATGGACTGCAAGGAGAGTGTTATGAATTCTCCTAGAATGTGTGACTTGTATCCCAGAAGGCTGCAAGCAGTTAGCTGGGCCAGCTGGATGAGGAATAAGTAAGTGAACAAGAGCACCAGGCCAAAAAGAAGGCCTCCCCAATGCCTGTAAGTATGTAACTGGGAGGGGCAAGGATTAGAATGATACCAAGTCTTGTATTTAAGTGAAGGTCTGCTTTATGGTGCCTACAGACCTGGCTGAGTTTGCTTAGAGGGACTTTGTCAATAATTATTGTTAGCCTCAGGACAACCATTGCTTCCAGCACTTCCTCTGCCATTGGCAAAAGCTTGAACATTCAACAATACGCACTGGGACTGTTTGCAGAACAAATTTTTATTAGCTTGTTCCGCATGCATTGCAGCCACTGTTTTAACTCCTTTAGGCTGGGCATAAGAAGAATGTCATGCTTCTTACAAAGATGCTGTTATTTTTTTCCATTTTTGACTTGATCTTTTAGTAAACTATATTGAAGCTGTCAAAATATTGCTCAGTTTTGACAGAAGTTTATTTAAATTATATTTTTATAACATTTTTACATAAAGTAGAACATAAAATAAAAGATAAAGAAACAATACAATTATCAACATTACTTATGCAATGACATGAGATCCAAAAGTGTCAAAATAGACATTGAAAAACATTCTAATAAAAAGCAAGATTTGTGGTATTCAGTTAGAGGTACTTGGTAAGGTTTTGGTGGGATACTTGAGCGTTTTGAAGTTTCTGTAGGCACAAAAAGAGATGGTAGACAATTAATTCAAACAATAGCATATGAAAACATTGTAAAAGTGGTTAACCCTTACCTATGCAGGTTAAAGACACAAGTGACAAAAAAGAATAACCATTAAGCTGGCCATAGACGGTTCTTGGCCGGTTCAGCAGATTCGAACCTTGTATGGGAAGACTAAGTACCCAAGGAAAGGACATCGACTGACAATTGCTACATGTATGGCCAGCTTTAGGGCTATGCTACTTGAGCAGTTATACTTGAAGCTTATCCATTTATTGGCATTCACCTAATTTCCAGCACATTGGAATCAATTTCTGCTAATGAGGTGGGAAATTCAGTAGCAAGCGATTTAAAATCACCCATATAGCTAAGCCCTTCTTACGCTGATGCTGGCTCATTACGCTGGCACATAAGCAATGCTTGAGTGTTCTTCCAAGTATACATATCTATTAATTTCCTCATATTTAGAGCAGAACTACAGGAATTGAAGCCCTAGGCATTTTTTTATCACTATACTTATTTCTAGAAGCCTGCTTGCCGGTCTTGACTACATGCCCCACCAGGGGGGCATGTAATCAACAGGCTTGAAGAAAGATGGTGGTGTTCTTCCCTGAAGACAACTGCCGGCACTGGACTGACTAGCATGTTGGGAGCAACCCAGGGCTCGAGTCCTGCGGGAACGCATGGGAACGGCGTTCCCGTACTATTCCCACAGCGGGAACGCCGTTCCCATTAGCTGCCTGAGGGCTGAGGGGCTGCGCGTAGTTCGCCGCCGCTCCTCAGCCGCCGAGTGACTGGTTGCTAGGCAGGGGCCGCTCCGCATCTAGCAACCGGTCACATGACTTCGGCCGTGCACGTGGGCACGCACTGGCGCGAGTCAGTGGGCAGGCTGACACACGCTGCGCGCCTGCTTGGATCCGGAGTTCCGGACTGTCCCCCCCCCTCCTCCCCTCTACCCAGTGCCAGTCAGTCCTGGCCTCCTGGGGCCACACGCTGCACTTTTCCAGTTTACTTCTCCTTCTCTACCAGGTTAGTCACTAGTGTGTAAGTTGCACTCTGCAATACCCTGCCAATACTCATCAATACTCTGCAATACCCTGCCAATACTCATCAATCAGGGCTCGAGTCCTGCGGGAACGCATGGGAACGGCGTTCCCGTACTATTCCCACAGCGGGAACGCCGTTCCCATTAGCTGCCTGAGGGCTGAGGGGCTGCGCGTAGTTCGCCGCCGCTCCTCAGCCGCCGAGTGACTGGTTGCTAGGCAGGGGCCGCTCCGCATCTAGCAACCGGTCACATGACTTCGGCCGTGCACGTGGGCACGCACTGGCGCGAGTCAGTGGGCAGGCTGACACACGCTGCGCGCCTGCTTGGATCCGGAGTTCCGGACTGTCCCCCCCCCTCCTCCCCTCTACCCAGTGCCAGTCAGTCCTGGCCTCCTGGGGCCACACGCTGCACTTTTCCAGTTTACTTCTCCTTCTCTACCAGGTTAGTCACTAGTGTGTAAGTTGCACTCTGCAATACCCTGCCAATACTCATCAATACTCTGCAATACCCTGCCAATACTCATCAATACTCTGCAATACCCTGCCAATAATCATCAATACTCTGCAATACCCTATCAGTATCAATACTCTGCAATACTCTGCGAATACTCTGCAATACCCTATCAATACTCTGCAATACCCTGCAATACCCTATCAGTATCAATACTCTGCAATACTCTGCGAATACTCTGCAATACCCTATCAATACTCTGCAATACCCTATCAGTATCAATACTCTGCAATACTCTGCGAATACTCTGCAATACCCTGCCAATACTCTGCAATACCCTGCCAATACTCTGCAATACCCTATCAGTATCAATACTCTGCAATACCTTGCCAATACTCTGCAATACCCTGCCAATACTCTGCAATACCCTGCCAATACTCTGCAATACCCTATCAATACTCTGCGATACCCTATCAATACTCTGCAATACCCTATCAATACTCTGCAATACCCTGCCAATACTCTGCAATACCCTATCAATACTCTGCAATACCCTGCCAATACTCATCAATACTCTGCAATACCCTATCAGTATCAATACTCTGCAATACTCTGCGAATACTCTGCAATACCCTATCAATACCCTATCAATACTCTGCAATACCCTGCCAATACTCTGCAATACCCTATCAATACTCTGCAATACCCTGCCAATACTCATCAATACTCTGCAATACCCTATCAGTATCAATACTCTGCAATACTCTGCGAATACTCTGCAATACCCTATCAATACCCTATCAATACTCTGCAATACCCTGCCAATACTCTGCGATACCCTATCAATACTCTGCGATACCCTATCAATACTCTGTGATACCCTATCAATACTCTGCGATACCCTGCCAATACTCTGTAATACCCTATCAGTATCAATACTCTGCAATACCCTGCCAATACTCTGCAATACCCTATCAATACTCTGTGATACCCTATCAATACTCTGCGATACCCTGCCAATACTCTGCGATACCCTGCCAATACTCTGCGATACCCTGCCAATACTCTGCAATACCCTGCCAATACTCTGCAATACCCTATCAATACTCTGCAATACCCTATCAATACTCTGCAATACCTTGCCAATACTCTACAATACATACCCTGCCAATACTTGCAATAACCTGCCAATACTCTGCAATAACCTATCAATACTCTGAAATACTGTGCCAATACTCTGCAATACCCTGCCAATACTCTGCAATACCCTATCAATACTCTGCAATACCCTGCCAATACATACCCTGCCAATACTCTGCAATACCCTGCCAATACTCTGCAATACCCTGCCAATACTCTGCAATACATACCCTATCAATACTCTGCAATACCCTGCCAATACTCTGCAATACATACCCTGCCAATACTCTGCAATACCCTATCAATACTCTGCAATACCTTGCCAATACATACCCTGCCGATGCTCTGCAATACTCTGCCAATACTCTTCAATACATACCCTGCCAATACTCTGCAATACCCTGCCAATACTCTGCAATACCCTGCCAATACTCTGCAATACTCTGCCAATACTCTACAATACATACCCTGCCAATACTTGCAATAACCTGCCAATACTCTGCAATAACCTATCAATACTCTGAAATACTGTGCCAATACTCTGCAATACCCTGCCAATACTCTGCAATACCCTATCAATACTCTGCAATACCCTGCCAATACTCATCAATACTCTGCAATACCCTATCAGTATCAATACTCTGCAATACTCTGCGAATACTCTGCAATACCCTATCAATACCCTATCAATACTCTGCAATACCCTGCCAATACTCTGCGATACCCTATCAATACTCTGTGATACCCTATCAATACTCTGCGATACCCTGCCAATACTCTGTAATACCCTATCAGTATCAATACTCTGCAATACCCTGCCAATACTCTGCAATACCCTATCAATACTCTGTGATACCCTATCAATACTCTGCGATACCCTGCCAATACTCTGCGATACCCTGCCAATACTCTGCAATACCCTATCAGTATCAATACTCTGCAATACCCTGCCAATACTCTGCAATACCCTATCAATACTCTGCAATACCCTATCAATACTCTGCAATACTCTGCAGTACCCTATCAATACTCTGCAATACCTTGCCAATACTCTACAATACATACCCTGCCAATACTTGCAATAACCTGCCAATACTCTGCAATAACCTATCAATACTCTGAAATACTGTGCCAATACTCTGCAATACCCTGCCAATACTCTGCAATACCCTATCAATACTCTGCAATACCCTGCCAATACATACCCTGCCAATACTCTGCAATACCCTGCCAATACTCTGCAATACCCTGCCAATACTCTGCAATACATACCCTGCCAATACTCTGCAATACCCTATCAATACTCTGCAATACCTTGCCAATACATACCCTGCCGATGCTCTGCAATACTCTGCCAATACTCTTCAATACATACCCTGCCAATACTTGCAATAACCTGCCAATACTCTGCAATAACCTATCAATACTCTGAAATACTGTGCCAATACTCTGCAATACCCTGCCAATACTCTGCAATACCCTATCAATACTCTGCAATACCCTGCCAATACATACCCTGCCAATACTCTGCAATACCCTGCCAATACTCTGCAATACCCTGCCAATAGTCTGCAATACCCTGCCAATACTCTGCAATACCCTATCAATACTCTACAATACATACCCTGCCAATACTCTGCAATACATACCCTGCCAATACTCTGCAATACCCTATCAATACTCTGCAATACCTTGCCAATACATACCCTGCCGATGCTCTGCAATACTCTGCCAATACTCTTCAATACATACCCTGCCGATGCTCTGCAATACTCTGCCAATACTCTTCAATACATACCCTGCCAATACTCTGCAATACTCTGCCAATACTCTTCAATACATACCCTGCCAATACTCTGCAATACCCTGCCAATACTCTTCAATACATACCCTGCCAATACTCTTCAATACTCTGCCAATACTTATTCCTGTTTGTGGGATATTTTCTAATGGGCTGTGTAACAGAATTTGGAACAGGGTGTATTTGTGGTAGAAATTCCCTGCGAGGGAAAGATCATCACCCATTGTGTTGATTGTTTTGTTTGACACGTTATTTTGTTTTTGTAAACTGGCACTTTACAATAAATGTTGTACTGTATTTTCTGTGAAGTATATATGCATATGAGCGTACCTTTTTTTTTTTTTTTTTTTTTGGTGGGGGAATGGATCTTGGGTGGGAGTTCCCACACTTTTTTTCCCAGGACTTGACCCCTGGAGCAACCAGTTGTACAAGCAACAGGAATACCTCCTATAGATGCAAAATACGATTCCTCCTTTATTAAAATAGCCAACGGCAACTAGAGTATCATTTATTCCCGATATTTTACATCCCATTGTGTGGTGGTCCTGTTGCAGGTACAATTGATTGCTTCTATGAAGACAAACTGAGCCAGCACCTGAGATGTGATTGTGTAGTGTGGAGCCCGATCATGCCTGGAGCAGGATGTGAAATAATTGAAGTCGGGGACAATGCTAAAGCTTGGGAGGGTAGGTAAAAGTTGGATTTTTTTTTCCAACAAAGGAGGTGGAGTAGATAGAGGTAAAAAAAAAGTCACTTTAACACTGTTGGGTGCTTCCATCTTCAACAACAACATCTTCCCAGGTAAGGGACACCTTGACTTGGAGGTGCACCCTAGCTCAATGTCAAAGCTAAAGGCATAATCTGGTAAGGACCAGGTTACATTCGTGTTTTTTTTTTGCCAAAGTTATGGCGGTACTAACTGCACACGTAGAAGAACAAAAGCTCTGATGCTTTACATTATACTGCTTTATACTACATTACACTGCTTAGCATATCTAGTAAAAGGACAATGCCTATTAACATAACTCAGAGGTGACCATGAGCTCATTATACGTGTGAACTTCCCATTATAGAACTTTTTATGCTTAGCTCACCTTTCTGGTTTTCCCCAGAACCCTGGCTGTATTTACATATGATAATCACAATTTTGTGGCCCCACCTTAATTTTACAATGTGAGAAATCCTCAAGGTATTTGTCCCTTTTTATGCTTGCTGAGACTGTGCACTTCATTTCTATGTCTTAAGGTAACCAATAGGTAAAACCTTGTGAGCTGCCACCCTAAACCTAAATATCCTGAATAAACACAAAAAATAATATAATCAGCTGCCTGCACTACCCACACTTTCCCAAACTGATAATGCATATATATATATATATATATATATATATATATTATAATATAACACGCTGTGCAGTGCTAATAACGTAGATATAAATCTAATAAACTATATATAGCAAAGATATCTATAACATAACACCATGCATTAAAAGGAATATATAAATAAAATATATATATAAAAAGTGCTCATGCTCCATGATATTGCACTCCTCAATGAGGATACCGTAATATAAAACTAAACAACAATAGTCCATATAAAAAATTAAAATGCTCACGCTCTGTGAATATCAATTAATTCTTGATGAAATATTTAAACCAAACTGCAAAAGTCCATAATAAAACCTCAATCGTGTGATATTGGTGTCTTCATTCATGGTGCACACACAACCCCTCACCTTAGGGGCTTAAATAATAAGCCTGTAATAGATAGCAGTAGCCTGCAGAGATCCTCCCTTGCTTCCTTTATCCTATGCTGGTTTATGGAACACCAATATGGAACACGGGACACCTTCTCCTTCCGATAATTACCCAGCTCAGAGGTCTCTATTTTCTTCTGGTCTGTTCAGAAAATCTCCTCATACATCGAATGCGGAAAATGATAGAGGCATGCAATAGCGTGATACCGTTTAAAAAGCGTTTTAATTGCACATAAAACTCCACATATATACAACTCGCATTTCAAATAAATAAAAATGCCTTTTAAAGTGCTATAGTGCTGAGGGGTGATGGTCACCTGTGGTCTGGCTCTGCACCCCCCGGTTTTCACGGCGTTCCCATGTCCTATGTCAGCTCTCGTGCACTTCCTGGTACCTCTCTCGTCAGCCATTCAAGCTTTTCCTGCCGGCTTCGTCACTCTAGTGACTTCCTCTGGGAATTACAGCACTGATATATATGCCATTGGTCCCCAAAAAAGTGTCAAAAGTCTCCAATCTGTCTGTCACAATGTCGCAGTACTGCTAAAAATTGCAGATCACTGCCATTACTAGTAAAAAAAAAAAAAAAAAAAAAAAAAAAAAATGCCATAAATCTTTTCCGTAGATTGTAGACACTATAACTTTTGCACAAACCAATCAATATACGCTTATTGCAATTTTTCTTTTACCAAAAACATGTAGAAGAATATATATTGGCCTATACTGATGAAGAAATTTTTTGAAAAAAAAAAAATATTTGGGGGATATTTATTATAGCAAAAAGTAAAAAATTTATATTTTTTTTCAAAATTGGCGCCTTTTTTTGTTTTTATTTTTTTTTTGTTTATAGCACAAAAAATAAAATAAAGCAGAGGTGATCAAATACCACCAAAAGAAAGCTCTATTTGTTGAAAAAAAAAAAGGACACAAATTTAGTTTGGGTACAGCGTTCAAATGACTGTGCAAATATCCGTTAAAGTGATGCAGTGACAAATTGTAAAAAGTGCTCTAGTCAGGAAGGGGGTAAAAACTTCCGGGGCTGAAGTGGTTAAACATTGAATACATGGCAAATGATTCCCAAAGCACTGTGGGTTAGCTAAAGAGACAGCAAAGCAGTTGCTGCTTGCTTTGAGGCTTTTTTTGGCTGACTGAAACGCCCAACTGATTTCTCTGATCAGCAGTGAGTCACTGCCTTGCGTCACCTTATTACTGGTTCAAACAGCTTGCAGGTATTGATTTATATTTTCTGAATGTTGGACTGCCTTGTGTATGGAGATTTGGGATCTCCTTTTATTCAGTGAGCTACAGAAACTGAGCAGTGCAAATGGATGATGAGTTTGATAGCATAACTAATCCCCAAAGTGCACTTTGAATGAATCAGGAAGCAATTATAAAACTGTTTAATATTTGTCTGCTGCCAGGTGCACTGCCCTAGTTTTCTAGTTTCTACTTGTTGGTGCAGTCCGTAGGGGAACTTGAAATCACCTAAAGAATAGACTAAAGAGAGGCCCGGGCGATGTATGGATTTTGGAAAGCGATGTTTTCTCTCATCTAGTGCAGGGATCCTCAAACTATGGCCCTCCAGCTGTTGCAAAACTACACATCCCATAAGGCATTGTGCAGCTCTGACATTCACAGACATGACTAGGCATGATGGGAATTGTAGTTCCTGAACAACTGGAGGGCCGTAGTTTGAAGACCCATGATCTAGTGTGATCAACTAAGCTTTCAGATCAGCACTTGATCAGCCGCTGTGTTCCTGCCTTGCTAATGCCATCTTGAAGACTTCCTCTATGCTGCAACATTGTTCGGAAATACTTTCCTGCCAGACTGTGTGCTGGTAACAAATCTTTCTATCACCCACTGAAAATAACTGCACTGGATGTTTTATTTTTGCCTTAGACAAATTACCTTAGTCACGTCACATTCTCATGCATAGCTATCCATATTCCTCCTGTTAGTTTAGTGCGGCTGTTTTCATTCAGGGTTCTGTGGACCCGTAGGGTTTCTTCAGAGGTTGCTAGGTGTTCCTTGAATAGTAATCAGTGGCAAATATACCTCCTGCCATATTGTACCTGTAAAGTTTTGGAACCAGTGTCTCCCAGGGTGAAATTCTTTATAAAAGCCACCATGGTAAGGGGCATTCTTCCACTGACCCTCAATGTAAGGGGGCCCGTCTCCTACTGACTACCAATGTAAGGGAGCATTACTATCTCCCAATGGCAACTGGTGTAAGTGGAGGACATTTTCCACTGACCTCCATTGTGAGAGAACACAACTAATTTTTATTTTCTGGCTATTAGTTTCCTCCATATTAATTTTATGGTTTCTACTGAAATTGTATTTCACTTTAAAGAGCACTGGGGTATTAAAAATGACCTGCCTTAGTGTCAATTCTAGGTACACCATCTTTGTTGTTAATTATTATATCTGCAAATGACTGTTCTTGCTAAATTATTAGCAGTGGTTCCCTGAGACTGAAGATTATTTTAAGGGTTCTTTGAGGTAAGGTTTTTTAAAGAGGAAGTAAGCCCTGATGAGTTTACTTCCTCTTTTTTTCCCTGCAAAGGTAAAGCATAGAGGACTACTATGCATCGCATAGTAGCCCATTATGTGTCACTTACCTGACACAGGAGCCAGCGAAGTCGCCGCTGTCCCCTGTAGTCCGCCGCATCCATCTTGCTGGTGGTGTCTCGCAGCTCCGCCGCTGTCATTCGGCGAAGCCGCGATGAAGTCACTCCCGCGCATGTGCACGGGAGTCGACAAATGCGGCAGCTGCATTCTTGGAACTGCCACGCTCAGTGCGCCTGCGCGCCGCTGTCTACGGTGCATGCGCCATAGACAGCGGTGCCCGTTTTCGGGCAAATATCTCCTAAACCATATAGGTTTAGGAGATATTGCTTGGACCTACAGGTAAGCCTTAATCTAGGCTTACCTGTAGGTCAAAGTGGTTTGTAAGGGTTTACAACCACTTTAATGTTGAATTAAAGTCAAGTTTTGGTTAGAGTTCTGCTTTTAGCGACATCTGCTCCCAAGGATCAATTATTTTATATTCCTCTGTACTGCATGTTAGAGCTGTGCGATTAATCGTTATAAAATCGCGATCTCGATTCTCTTCTCTAAGGAGAATAGGTGATTGTTTCATATAAACAAGTGGAGAGATTATCTGCTCACTCAGCTGTCAAAATAAAGCATCCTGGGCAATCTGCCAAGTTTAGAACTTGCATGAAACATTGTAACTAACTTCTTAGATCAAAGGCATAGAACTTCTTGTGTAAACAAATAATCTGGGCAGTCTGCCAAGCTTTCAACCACTTGTAAATGCAGGAAGTTTAACCACTTAAAGTCTAAATCTTTTTCTGACACTTCTTTTTTAAGTTAAAATCAATATTTTTTGCTAGAAAATTACCTGGAACACCCAAACATTAATAAATAAAAAAATTATTATATATATATATATATATATATATATATATATATATATATATATATATATATATATATATATATATATATATATATATATATATATATATATATATATATATATATATATATATAATAATAATTTTATCAGAGACCCTAGGAAATAAAAATACACTTCAATAATTGAAAAAAAAAAAACTGTAAAGTTAGCTAATTTTTTTTGGTTTTAATGTGAAATATGATGTTACAAAGCGAGAATCGTGAGAGAATCGTGATCTATCTTCTAAGCAAAAAAATCGTGATTCTCATTTTAGCCAGAATTGTGCAGCTCTACTGCATGTACATGCCAGCTGCAGGTCTATTTTGAGTAATGGATTATTATGTATTCTCTTTATCCCTGAATCATCAAACTCTATTAGATATCTATCTTTTTTTTAAATTTTTTGTGGGCTACAAAGTTTTCATGACTGCGTTCCTTTTTGTTACGTATTTTTACATTATTCAAGCAAAACTCTCATATTTTTTCCAGTTCTATATTAAAAGTATTTTTTATGAAAAGTACAGTTATCCTTCATGCCTAGCCCTTCTGTATGAGAAGGTATTTTCCCCATGTCCAAAGCTTATTAACCTGAATTGGAGGGTTGCTGCCTTCAATGAGGTGTACTGACCACGGCCGAAATCTTCTTGAAGGCCACGTCCATGCAGTAAAAGTCCAAAAAGTCTTCCATGGTGTCATCTCAGAGAATAGAGATGCTCAGGTCTGCACCATCCCTATAATACTGAAATTTGAAATAATGCTGTTAGTCCTTGTTAACACTAACCTGGAGCAAGGTGCTTTGGGTTTCAACATTCCTGTTTTCACCTTGGTTTTGTGTGAGGCGAAGGAACTGACGGGACCTTTTCTGCCTTTATGTCTGCTTTAAAGTATAAAACGTTTTGACAGAACCTTTATTTATTTATTTTTTCCTTTTTTCGTTTAATTTTGGATAATGTTATTGTATTTAAAACTCCTTTTATTGCAGGATCCATAAGGATCACCACACCAAATGTCTGAGAGTCTAAAGCAATGTTTTATTAAATGATCAGTAGAAGGAATGCCAGTGCACCCTATGGGTTCCGACACTCTACTCTGCTCTACGCTCTACAGGCTGTTAGTGGCAGAAGTTATATTTTATGTTATAATTAATCTCATCAGCTCCACAAGTATTGGGTGCTTCTGGCCATGCAGTGTAGGCGTCAAGATGGCCGCCCGGCGGTTTCTAGCACCAGCGTGGAGCACAATCGACTGATGTTGCGCTGGCTCCGTTCATAAGAACGAGTCATTTGTAACTCGAGCGTTAAATACCCAGGGACTGCCTGAATAATGTTTATCTATTATGAATTTTTAGTTGCATCCATCCACATTTTAGAGATTGTACAATAAAACTAAAGAAGGGGCAATGCCCAAGCCCCCAAGGTTCATTGGCTTCCTTTCCACTGTTCATTTACTAAAAATTTCACTTTGGCCTCTCATAGCTTTGGTGTGGTGCTCTTTCTGTTTCCTGTATAGCCGGATGTGTTTAAAGACCTAATTTGGGTGTGTTTCCTAGTATTTGAGCAGCCTATCCAAAGCAAGTCTACTCGATCAGCTAGATTGTCTTTGACAACACTGGATTCCAATAATAGAAGATCTAGCTCCTCGGTTTGCTTGCAGCTCGGTTTTTATTGCTGTCTTTGTCCCAGTTAGGGAAATTTTGGCTTCTCTACATGTCGTGATGACTATTTTGTATTTTGTTTCAGGCTAAGGCTAGCCATACAGGAGTCATTTTCTTTTGTTCAACCCATTGGTTAAATGAAAGAAAAATGGCTCATTTACCCCATCCACACACTTGCCGTGAATGGGGGAGTCCCTCTCGCTGAGCCATTGTATTTTGACAGCAGGGAGATCGAGAGAAAATTTTCCTATAGACAGGACATACATGGATTGAACCAACCAGCCTGGCCATACATGGATCGAAATTTGTCCCGTCTCTACCAAAACCGGACAGATTTCGATCCATATATGGCTGGAGTAACGATCTTAATTCTAGCAATAAGCCCAAGGAACAAACTCGGTAGTAGATTAATGTGCTTTTATGTGAAAGTAAGCAAACTTTCACCCTAAAGGTCATGTGCTGCCCTGCCACCTCCCCCTCCTTCTCTTACAAATTAACTTTTTTTCTTTTTTACACAGTAGTTTTATTTGTGCTGTACCTCCACGTTTCTTGCCTAGAAAATTTCTCCCCGGCCTCTGTGTAGATCTCCTGCATGGCTTGGGTCCTGAGAGACTCCTGAAGCACATCTGCGCATGTGCTGGGTTGCTCAGCCATCTGTCCACACGTGGCGTTTCTCACGCATGCACAAAAACTGCCACCAGGGAAGTCCGAAGCCCTCCATGTCTTTATGCCTGTATGGGAAGTGACCTGCACATGTGCAGATGTGTCGATGGGATCTCCTAGGACCTCAAAGGTCTAGCAGAGCTACGGCACATCTGCACAAGCATGATAATGGTGGCACCCAAGTGGGGACTAAGGTTCTAATTTAACAAGAATCATGCAATTATGAAGTACTTGCAGTAAGCCCTTGTACACACGGTCGGAGATTCCGACAACCAAATCCATCGGAGTAATTCGGACGGATTAATTCCAGAAGAGGTCCGGAAGTGATGTTGCATACACACGGTCGGACTAAGTTGTCGGAAAATCTGACTGTACATAACGTGATGACGTTATTTTGTTACCACGGGACTACGTTCAGGCTAGTAGCCAATAGCTTTGGTCTAGGAATTTGATCTGAGCATGCGTGGCACTTTGTCCGTCGGAGTAGGCTACACATGATCGGAGTATGTCCGATAGGAGCATTTTGACAGGAAAATTTTACCGGCAAGTTGGAAAAATTGGTCCGTCGGAGTATCCGACGGAAACAGTCCGATGCAGACCACACACAGTCGGAAAATATCTGACAAAACGGTCCGATGGGAAACATTCAGACGGAATCTCCGACCGTGTGTACAAGGGCTAAAACATTACAAGACATACAGAGTGCTACAAATATGCATACATACACACGTGAGCAGTCTATCTATCCTTTCCTAGAAACTGAACATTGGTAATAAATTTAATGTAATAGGGGTACACTAAAAGTCACTTTGTTTCCATTATAGCTGGTCCATGGTATTCTTGGAAAGGGTGTAGGGAAGGATTGAGTGATCATAGGAAAATATGTTCTTGATCTTGGCAGTCTTTTTTCTCTTGTGTAGTAAAGCTTTAATGTTGTCTCCGTGTATAGAGTCCTCCTTTCAGTTTTTTGTGTAGGTCTTTTTTATCCTGGAAGTTTCTACTTGTTAGCTCTTCCCACTTAGTCCTGCATGTCACCAGGACCGAAAGTGGGGAGAAATCTAAATGAATTGTCCCTTCCTAGAACAGTTCCATTGACAACTGGGGGGGGGGATTTTTTTAAAACTTTGGAGCAATTTTTCTTACTTCCTGTTGTGTCTTTAGGAAAGGAAGTAAAGAGAAATCTCCCAGTAAGGCACAGATGGCGAAGAAACCTGATGGGGTTTTTTTAAACTATTCCTTGCTCTGACTTTAAATAAAAACATAACTGAATTATAGAATATAATATTTTCTTATATCTGTCTGGAGTTGAACTTTAAACTTGTACACATATTTTTAATTGGTAATCTGCTCGGAAGAATTATGAAATTAAATCATAAGCACCCCAGGCAAGGGGAGGCACTCCTTTTTTGCTCAGGCTTTCCATCTTTCAACATGATGGAATATTTCCAAGTGGGTGTTGAGTGAAGGATGAGCGGTATGACACATATGTCATTGTCGGTATAATGGCCAGATAGCTCATCATTGAAGGCAATGGCTACACGCCGTACAGCAATATGATCGTCAAATCTCTATTTTGAGTTAAAAGAAAAAAAATGAATTGCCGTTATTTCCTATCCACAACTGGGAAATCAAGTTGAATATATTTTGATGAAAAGCAGCAGAAAATCGGATCACTTTTCAAAAAAGTGCTTTAGGGGGTTCTTGTTTTCAATCAATTTCTATTCAATTTGAATTATTCTTCTAGTGGGAATGGTTTACTAAGGCCCCTTTCACACTACCGCGACTTCAAAGCTGCGCACTTTTGCGGACTTTATTTTTACCGTGATTTTTGCCTCGCTTTCAGGGAATTTCTGTGTAACTCGCTTTGAAGTCGGACCAAAGTAGTGCATGGATTACTTTAAAGTCGTCACGGATTGAAGTCCTACTGATATAAATGGTTGTCAGTGAAAATCATGGGGAACGACTTGTCATGCACCTTTGCATACCCAAGTCGCAAGGATAAGTCGTACAAGTGTGAGAAGGGCCTAAAGAAATCATGGCTGTTTGCCTAGAAAAGCGAATGTACATTTTGAAAGGTGCATGCTTTATTTTTTAAAGTGAATGTTGCTAAATAATTTGAACCTGTGATCACATTAACTAATCAGCACATGCAAGGGAATTTAAAGTTTGTTCGTACCCGTACATTATTTTTGGGTTCATTATCAGTAACATTTAACAGAACCTTTTTGTTCTTTAAAGCAGTATTAAACCCAAAAGCAAACAAGTATTATATCACAATTCTTATGCCGCGTACACACGGTCGGTGAATCCGTCGGAATGCGTCTTATCGGACCGTGTCTTCAGATAATCCGACTGTGTGTGGTATGCATCGGACTGATTCCGTCCGAATCTCCGTCGGACCCAATTTTCCAACATGTTGGAAATATTTCCCGACCAACTGGTTTGATCGGACATACTCCGATCATGTGTAGAGAATTTTGATCGGACCAAGTGCCACGCATGCTCAGATCAAATTCCTACATCAAAGCTATTGGCTACTAGCCTGAATGTAGTCCCATCGTAACGAAATTGCGTCATCACGTTCTGAAAAATTTGATTTTTTTCGCCAACTTTGTCCGACCGTGTGTATGCAACAGTTTCGGACAAGATCCGACGGGCAAAATCCGACGGATTTGGTTGTGGAAATCTCCGACCGTGTGTACAGGGGCTTAGATGTGATGGCTGCATTGGTTTTCTTCTTCTTTTTTTTTTTTTTT
This sequence comes from Lithobates pipiens, assembly GCF_037356315.1. Taxonomy (NCBI): domain Eukaryota; kingdom Metazoa; phylum Chordata; class Amphibia; order Anura; family Ranidae; genus Lithobates; species Lithobates pipiens. Next base: position 80,712,548 of record NW_027507791.1, on the reverse strand, counting down.
GACTTTCGTTCCTTTATTTTAATCTGGTGATCCAGCCAGTAAGTCTGTTTTTCAAAAGAAAAAGCTCTCTTCCACAAGTATCAGTTTTCAGGGATGAGACAAATCATTTAACAATGCCAGGGGTGCTCACAATCATTTTATTTATTTGTATATATATATATATATATATATATATATATATATATATATATATATATATAAACCTTTATCCTAAAAGGAACCAAGAACTGTTTTCTGTAACTGATTATAAAGTGTGAGCTAGAGTTTCTTCAATTCATTGGAGTATTTATTAACCCCCCCCCCCCACAGATTAACAATTCTGCTGTCCAAAGGTGCCCCCTGTGTGCCTTCATCCAGAGTGGAGGCAATATAATACAGGGGGTGTGTTACTGGCCAGATCACCAGATGAAAACAGACTAATGCAGCCATTACATCTGATGATTGGTAATCTGCAATCTATTAAATTTTTGTTTTTGGGTTTAAAACCTCTTTAAATGCCATCAAGTCCATGTTTGGTCCTAACAAATAGAATGATTTGTCTTCTGTTGGGTTCTAATTTTTTTGCTATCATCTATCCAAGAATTTCTCTGACGTGTGGCTGTGGTTGAGTGCTCGCTCTTACCTATACAGGGAGAATGACAATGTGTATGCTGATACTTTAGTGTCGCTAAGCATGCGACTGATGTTTCTTCATGTGCACTCTGTCTTGACTGTGCTTCTTCTTCTCTTTGCAGGATGTTTGAATGCTAGTAACTGAACTAAGCAACAAGATGAGCGTCACCTCGTGGTTCCTGGTGAGCAGCTCAGGCACTCGCCATCGACTGCCTCGGGAGATGATCTTCGTTGGCCGCGAGGACTGTGAGCTTATGCTTCAGGTAAACTCAACTGTGGCTTGGTGCTGTTTGTTAGAAATTCCAATTCAGATGTTGTTCATGTTTTCATGTTCAGGTTTCCGAGATGTTGGATAAGTCCTTGGCCTAAAAATATCTGAATGCTCAGTCCACTTAGGCCGCGTACACACGGGCGGATTGTCTGCCCAACTAAGTTCGTCAGACAATCCGACAGACAGTCCGTTCAAAATTTGAATGAACGGACTTGACCACACACGATGAGCAGACAGTCCGCTGAAAGTGTGCGTGATGACGTGTACAGCACGTACAACGGGACTAGAAAAACGACGTCCTATACACTGCAATGCAACCTTCGGCCGTGTAAACCCTTTCTGAGCATGCGCCATACTTAGTCCGTCCAACTTGCCTACACACGAGCGGACTGTCCGCTGAAACCAAGTTTGGATGGACAAAACCAAGTTTGAACGGACTGTCTTACGGAAATTCCGTAAGACTTTGTTTGTCAGATTGTCCGCTGAAAAAGTCCGCTGAAGCCCACACACGAGCGGATTGTCCGCTGAAACACGGTTCAGCGGACTAAGTTGGACAGACAATCCACCCGTGTGTACGCGGCCTTACTGTTGACTGTACTTCAGTTTTTGTTGTTGCAAACAAGTGAAAGATAAAACGTCCCAGATTGTCCTCGATCTGTAGCCTATTCTTTACCCTTAAGGCCCCTTTCACACGATAGGCTGTTTTTCAGGGGGATCCCTGAATTCAGATGCTTTCCATGTTCAGGTTTCCTAGATGTTGGATAAGTCCTTGGCCTAAAATTATCTATAAATGCTCAGTCCACTTACTGTTGACTGTACTTCAGTTTTTGTTGATACAAACAAGTGAAAGATAAAACGTCCCAGATTGTCCTCGATCTGTAGCCTATTCTTTACCCTTAAGGCCCCTTTCACACGATAGGCTGTTTTTCAGGGGGATCCCTGAATTCAGATGCTTTCCATGTTCAGGTTTCCTAGATGTTGGATAAGTCCTTGGCCTAAAATTATCTATAAATGCTCAGTCCACTTACTGTTGACTGTACTTCAGTTTTTGTTGATACAAACAAGTGAAAGATAAAACGTCCCAGATTGTCCTCGATCTGTAGCCTATCCTTTAGCCTTAAGGCCCCTTTCATCCGACTGTTTTTCAGGGGGATCCGAGCAGGCAAACCAATTGACATTTATGGGCAGGATTAGGTCAGCGGAGATGTATCCGCTGACACCCGCTTGCCATCCGCTCTGATAAGATCCGCTCAAAACAGACGTATGGCACTGTTTCCGCCATCCGTCCAGTGGATGGGATCGGATGTTAAGGGACAGGCAGATCCGTTTTTGTCCGATGTCCCATAGAGGACAGCGGGGCTCTGACAGATCTGTCCCTATACGGTGAGCGGAAATGGACATCTCTATGGAAAAATTGATGTAAATAGATGATTATCAGTTTACATGAGTTTACATCCATCATCATCCGTTTTTTTTAAACTGATCAAAGCTCTATTTTTCTTCAGTTTTTAAGAAAAACGGATGTAAACTGACAAATGATCTTTTCATCCGTTTTTGCCTTGGTCGTGTATGTAAAAAAAAAAGCAGATGAAAAACGTATGAGCACTGATGAAAAACTGACGAATACTTCATCCGTTTTTGACGTGACTGAACTGATGAAATGAACGGTCCGCATGTGCGAAAGGGGCCTAAAGGACACTAAACTCTGGTAAAAAAAAAATGAAAAATGACCAATAATTAATATTATTTATCAGCATGTAACCTGCACCTTC
>NW_027507791.1:80669893-80704893 GCF_037356315.1 Lithobates pipiens | reverse complement strand
GAGCACACGGGGACAGGGGCGCTTTTAAAAAAACATTTTTTTTTATTGTTCATTTTACTTTATTTATTTTAGTTTGACATTTTTTTCCCCAAAAATAATTTTTTTGATCACTTTTATTCCTATTACAAGGAATGTAAACATCCCTTGTAATAGGAATATGGCATGACAGGTCCTCTTTACAGTGAGATGTGGGGTCAATAAGACCCACATCTCACCTCTAAGCTGGGAAGCCTGAAAAAAAAAAAAGATTCTGGCTTTGATCGTATTAGCGATTCGGTAGAAGCACCGGAGGGCGGAGGGCGGCGGGAGATGTCTATGGCTGGGTATTGCAGGGTATCACCGACTATGGCTGGGTATCTCAGAGCATGGTGTTGCAGAGTACTGCGTTGCAGAGCATTGCAGGGTATTGGCGGGTGTTGCAGAGCATTGCAGAGTGTTGCAGGGTATCGGCGGGTGTTGCAGAGCATTGCAGAGTGTTGCAGGGTATCGGCGGGGGTTGCAGAGCATTGCAGAGTGTTGCAGGGTATCGGCGGGGGTTGCAGAGCATTGCAGAGTGTTGCAGGGTATCGGCGGGGGTTGCAGAGCATTGCAGAGTGTTGCAGGGTATTGGTGGGTGTTGCAGAGTGTTGCAGGGTATTGCAGAGCGTTGCGGAGTGTTGCAGGGCATTGCGGAGTGTTGCAGGGCATTGCGGAGTATTTGCAGGGCATTGCGGAGTATTTGCAGGGCATTGCAGAGTATTTGCAGGGCATTGCAGAGTATTTGCAGGGCATTGCAGAGTATTTGCAGGGCATTGCAGAGTATTTGCAGGGCATTGCAGAGTATTTGCAGGGCATTGCAGAGTATTTGCAGGGCATTGCAGAGTATTTGCAGGGCATTGCAGAGTATTTGCAGGGCATTGCAGAGTAATGCAGAGTATTTGCAGGGCATTGCAGAGTAATGCAGAGTATTTGCAGGGCATTGCAGAGTAATGCAGAGTATTTGCAGGGCATTGCAGAGTAATGCAGAGTATTTGCAGGGAATTGCAGAGTAATGCAGAGTATTTGCAGGGAATTGCAGAGTAATGCAGAGTATTTGCAGGGAATTGCAGAGTAATGCAGAGTATTTGCAGGGAATTGCAGAGTAATGCAGAGTATTTGCAGGGAATTGAGGGGTTAATTTTCGGTGAGCAGCGATGTGGGCACTGCAGATGCAGCCCACATCGCTGCTGACACCGATCTCTTCCCCCTCCGCTGTACCGATCGGTACAGAGAGGGGAGGGAGGAACCGGCGTCATAACATGACGCCGGCTTGTTTACAAGTGATCACTCCGTCATTTGACGGAGCGATCACGTGGTAAACGGCCGCGATGAGCGGCCGTTTACCGTGATTCGTGATGCGCCGGGTCCACTGGACCCAGCGGTCACAGATGCTCTCGTGTGCGCGCCCCAGGGGGCGCGCGAGAGCAGAATTCTGGGAGGCCGTTAATTAACGGCCTCTCAGAGTTAAACAACCGCCCTGAAGCCGTTAATCGGGAATGGGCGGTTGTTAAGTGGTTAAAAAACACAAATTGCTTCAAAAATGCATTGCATGCTTTTCTGCAGCTTCTCCATTGAAGTATATTGAACTAAAAGAAGCACCGTTTTGCTTTTAAAATTCCCATACCCTTTCCAAATAAGCAGCGGCTGAAAAAAAGCACAGATATGAACGTGTCCCATAGGAAACCATGTAAATAAACTGTAGTGTGTTTCAGCAAAAAGCACCAATAAACATATAGATGCGAACCAGGTCTAAGACATTTAGTAACATAATGGGGTTAAAAAGACTAAAATTAGCCCTTTATAGTAAAAAAAAAACAAAAAAAACAGATAATCACTACTTTAATCATTTTTTTTTTACTGTAGAACTGTTAAAGTAATATTTACAGTAACGATTATTTGCTCTTTTTGTACTATAAAGGGCTCATTTTAGTTTTTTTTTAACCCCATTATGTTACTGGACGATTAATCGATTATGAAAATAGTAATCGATTAATTTCATAATCTATTAGTTGTCGATTAATCGATTAGTTGTTTCAGCCCTAATATATATATGTGTGTGTGTGTGTGTGTGTGTGTGTGTGTATATATATATATATATATATATATATATATATATATATATATATATATATAATATTATGTATGTATATAATATAGATCTGCTTGAAGAGGTGGGCTTGGGCACAGTTATGTCAGACGTCAGGGAACGGTGCCGCCTGTGTGATCACTATCCATTTCTGTGCATGGGACTCAGTTTAAGAATCACCCAAAGAGCCCAGAACACAGGGATCACTGTGGTCTTTCTGGCAGAGGTGATGACATAAACATGCTTAGGCCTGGCACTATGTTAGCCAGGAGGGAGATGGTACAAGCCAACCCATGCCTAGTGTGGGAATGCACTTACTTGGTTCACATAGGCCGTCAACAAGTATCCTGATAATTTTGGACTTTTTTTTTATTAGAAAGCCCAGCATGCAAAGGCTAATAAAAATGACATAAGCCATTAGTAATTTCCTTTTTGGAAATAACACCATAAACTAGGGCATGTTCATTAATCTGTCCAAAGAATTTATCTAATCAACTTTTACTCTTCCTACAGGGTAGGGAAGAAATATATTACTGCATCAAAGTTCATATTTGCATAGTTCTATATGCTACATAAACTCTCCAGGCTATGGACAGCCTGTATAGTTGACCAATAATGCCGCAAAAGTAATAATTAACTAGTTCAGCTAAGTATGTACAGTGAGAAGAACGGAGTACGTAATATACCAAGTATGTAACTTCTGTGCTTGCATTTCACATTAATGCTTAGGTTTAACCCTTTCTCTGCCAGGCCCTGTGCTCCATTTTGTACACTCAGGTGGCCAGACCAGTTTTGCAATTTTTCCTTCGTTTTTTATTTTTATTTTTCACTTATAGCTTTCAGAGCATATAAAAGACACCCCAAACCATATATTTTCTGAAAGCACATGATCAGTAGAATAAAAAAAGGTGCTCCTGGTTTTTATAGACCCAGCTGTATTTGCGCAAATGTTTATTAAACCAATATATTTGCAAAAAATACAATAAACCATTATTAGCGGTTAAAAACGACAGTAAATTTTATACAATTCCGGCAAAATATAAAAGCTTAACCTGTGTAAAGGTCACATTTAGGGTTAATAACGGTGATCAGCGGGTTGTAATGAGTCTGTTGAACAATTCCGATATAAACTTAGTCATTGAAGCTTATAGGAGAGGGAGAAATGAGGTCGGTATGGACTTGGCCACCTGCAGGCACTCCAGTGTATGGACTTGGCCACCTGCAGGCACTCCAGTGTATGGACTTGGCCACCTGCAGGCACTCCAGTGTATGGACTCGCCAGTGAAAGGGATAAGCTGTCAGTCCACTTAAAACCCATTTTTCTATTTTGCAGTTGCTGGAGAAATACTGAAAACCATCTGACAATTTCCTGTATCTCTTAGGCACTTAGGCAAATACATCATTTGTTTAATGTTAAATACCCAGGTTATGGCAGCAGTTAGCTACTGCCATAACCCTGGTATATTTTTTTTTTTTTTATTATAGGTGATTCTCTTTCAGATAAGAGGCCCCATGGGCACATTTGCACTTTTAGAAGCAGCTGGAGGGGTGCCGAGAAGGCCTGGCTCGCAGTCTGCTCTAATTCACCCCAAAGGTGTTCTATCAGGTTGAGGTCATTCAAGTTCCTCCACCTCAAACTCGCTCATCCATGTCTTTATGGACCTTGCTTTGTGCACTGGTCCAAATCATTTGGTGGAGGGGGAATTATGGTGTGGGATTGTTTTTCGTGGGGTTGGGCCTGGCCCCTTAGTTCCGGTGAAGGGAACTCCTTAAGGCGGCAGCATACCAAGACATTTTGGACAATTTCATGCTCCTGACTTTGTGGGAACAGTTTGGTGATGGCCCCTTCCTGTTTCAACATGACTGCGCACCAGTGCACAAAGCAAGATCCATAAAGACATGGATGAGCGAATTTGGGGTGGAGGAACTTGACTGGCCTGCACAGAGTCTTGACCTTAACCTGATAGAGCACCTTTGGGATGAATTCGAGCGGAATCTGCAAGCCAGGCCCTCATGCCCACATCAGTGTCTGACCTCACAAATGTGCTTCTGGAAGAATGATCAAACATTCCCATAAACAAACACATAAACCTTGTGGAAAGTCTTCCCAGAAGAGTTGAAGCTGTTATAGATGCAAAGGGTGGGCCAACTCCACATTGAACCCTACGGGCTAAGACTGGGATGCCATTAAAGTTCGTGTGTGTGTGTGTGTAAAGGCAGGCATCCCAATACTTTTGGTAATATAGTGTATATACAGCACATATTTCATAGTAGACATTGGTGATCTCCTTAATGACTACAATCAGACTGCTGTGGGCGAGGCCACAAATACTCCATAATTATCTCTGGCACATGCAATATAGTGCAGTGTTTGCGATAATTTGAGGAAGTGATATTTTTAGGAAGTAATTGTAATAATAAAAAAAAAAGAAAAGAAGTAACATGAGATCAGCTGGTTGGATGATGTTACCAGAACAACATTAATTTTAAGCTCACCATGCCCCTTACAATCTCCCTTCAATGTACCTACTGTGATCCGGTGGAAGGGCCCTGCCTAATTGGAAATAAATCGATTAGATCATTTTAGGTAGGTCCTCATTTTATAAAGTTTTGGTAAATAATTTGTCATTCAGGTAGCAATTCCAACCTATTCAAGGGTGTGTGTTTTTTATTTATATAAAAAAAAAAAGGAATAAAATAAAATACAAATATATATACACATTTCTTTTTTTATTCCATTAATTTTTGTAGTCTTCCCCACTCCTGTAACCTGGCTTGTCTGGAAGCCACTTTGGCTTACCCATCTACAGTCGTTATAGAAAAGAATCGCCCCTCCTTTAAAATAATCACATTTTGTTGCTTTGCAGCCTGAAATGAAAACAGACACATTTTTTGTTTTATCCAGCTGTATTTACTAGTGCAACTTATAACATCCAAGTGAAAGATAGAACATGAACATGTCTGGAAAAATAAATAAAAATTCAAAAACAGAATTACTGAGTTGGAAAAAAGATCACCCCCTTATGTCAGTATTTTGATGGTGACCGATTGTGGACTGCAGTCTTTAACCACTTCAGCCCCAGAAGATTTTTTACCCCCTTCCTGACCAGAGCATTTTTTGCGATACGGCACTGCGTCGCTTTAGCTGACAGTTGCGCAGTCATGTGACTTTGCACCCAAACAAAATCTACGTCCTTTTTTTTTTTCCCAGAAATATTTGATGGTGGTATTTGACCACCTCTGCAGTTTTTACTTTTTGCGCTATAAAGAAAAAAAGAGCATCAATTTAGAAAAAAAAAAAAAGCAATTTTTTTTTTACTTCGTGCCATCTTAATGTGGCATTCCACTCCCAAAAAAAAAAAAGTGCTTAAAAAAAATAAAAAAAAACATTTGGAGAAATTATTATTATTATTATTATTTTATTTTTATTTTTTTTACTCTAAATGCCTGTAGCTAGGGGGTCCCTCGTAGTCTGCCTCCTTCAGCGTCTGGGCTCCTGCTGTCCCTTCCCTCGGCGCAGGAAGGGAGATCACCTCTCCCCCTCCCTCTAAGCAATCATCTGGGATACATCACAGGTCCCAGATGATTGCGCGGCCAGTCACGGCACGCGGCTCGCGCATGTGTAGTGGGTGTTAAACTGCCGGCATCGCCGAGCGGAGGGGGAGACGAGCGGGGCCTCCCCCGCATTGCTGGGCTGGACCCTGGGACAGGTAAGTGTCTGATTGTTAAAAGTCAGCAGCTGCAGTATTTCTAGCTGCTGACTTTTTATTTTATTTTTTATAATGGGAACTCCACTTTAAATATCCCCCAAAAAAATATAAAAAACAAATTTCTTTCTCAGTTTAGGTCGATATGTATTCTTCTACACATTTTTGGTAAAAATTGTATATTGATTGGTTTGCGCAAAAGTTATAGCGTCTACAAAATAGGGGATAGATTTATGGCATTTTTTTTATTATTCATTTTTTTTTATTAGTAATGGCGGCGATCTGCGTTTATTTTTTTATCTTTTTTTTATTGTGACTGCGACTCTATGGCGGACATATCGGACACTTTTGACACTATTTGGGACCATTGTCATATATACAGCGATCAGTGCTATAAAAGTGCACTGATTACTGTCTAAATGGCACTGGCAGAGAAGGGGTTAAACACTAAGGGGCGATCAAGGGGTTAAGTGTTTCCTAGGGAGTGATTCTAACTGGGGGGGGGGGGGCTACAACTGACATGACAGCAATCGCTTCATTTCAGATCTTCCCCTTTCATCTACAGCGACTGTACTTCGAAGTGCACTTGTAGTGCAAAATTAATTTTCCTTTAGTAAATCAAACCCCAATGTATCAGTTAGCATACTCAATGTAGGCTCCTTGCTGTTGGGGCTGTGGTCCACATTACAGCAAGTTGACTTAAGGCTGCTTTCACAATGAGCCACGGGGGGGGCGTCGGCGGTAAAGCGGCACTATTTTTAGTGCTGCTTTACCGTCGTTTTATCGGCGCTATCTAAAACCGCTCCACTAGCAGCCGAAAAAGGGTTAAATCCGCCCACAAGATGCAGCCGGAGCAGCGTTTTGCCAGCGGTATCGCAGCGCTGCCCCATTGACTTCAATGGGGAGCAGCGGTGGAGGAGCGGTGAGTTTACCGCTCCAAAGAAGCTGCTGGCAGGACTTTTTTGGACGTCCTGCCGGAGCACCAGCAGTTTTCACGTGCTTAACGGGCGCTATTTTTAGCGCTGTAGTGCCTGAAAAACACTGGCAGTATGAAAGGGGTCTAAAGGGGTCTAAAGTTTGCTGCACCTGTAGTTAATGCACTTCTAATTGCCATATTCTTTTTATCAGTGTTTTGTTCTACAGTATTGGAAAACATATTTGAAGTGAAATCATAGCTTTATAGCTCTAGTTAAAGGAAAGCAGTTGGTCTCGGCTAACAGACGTTTTAAACATGGGTTACTATCTGTCAAGTTGAATAGATCAGGCGAGGTTGTAAAAACGTCCGGTGTACATGAAGCCTTAAGGCCTCATTCTCATGAGGCGAATCCGCTTCCACGGAGTCCGCCTCTGTCTGCCAGCTCAGCGGGAGATCTCTTCATTGATCTCCTCTGAGCCGATGGATGACAGGTTCCTCTCCGCTCACTGAGCGGGAAGGGGCTTGTGGAGCGCCACTGGTTTCTATGGGGAGATTGGACGAAAACGGACAGCATGTCTGTTTTCATCAGATTTCACCCGATCCGTTAGACAGATCTGAACGTTGGGCCATCCGACTGCTTTTAGCGAATCGGACCAGATCGGATGTCGGCAGCCATGGTCACCTCTGACATCCGTCGCTCCACAGACTAGAATGGAGCGCTCTTTCAGGTCCGCCATCAAAACTGACAGGCCTAAGACCCCTTTCACACTGGGGTGCTTTGCAGGCGTACAGCGCTAAAAATAGCGCCTGCAAAGCGCCCTGAAACAGCCGCTGCTGTCTCTCCAGTGTGAAAGCCCAGAGGGCCTTCATGCTGGAGTGATGCGCTTACAGGACGGTCAAAAAAGTCCTGCAAGCCTCATCTTTGGATGGCTGTAGGAGCAGTGTATTTATCGCTCCTAAAGCGCCCCTTCCCATAGAAAACAACAATGGGGCAGCGCTGCAAACCCGCCTGCAAAGCACCGCTGCAGCGGGCTTTGCGGACGGTTTTAACCCTTTTTCATAGCGATGCTAAAACGATGGTAAAGCATGGCTAAATATAGCGCCGATTTACCGCCAGCGCCCGCAATGCCCCAGTGTGAAAGTAGCCTTAAGCTCCATACACGCTATCAGTTTTTTGCTGAGTTTTTCCTTCAGATTTACCAAAAACCATGTAATATGAGGTCAAACCCTAGTTTCAATGTGTATGCAATCAGGCAGGCCCTTTTACTACATGGTTTTGGTAAATCTGAAGGAAAAACTCAGTAGAAAAACTGATAGTTTGTATGGGGCTTAAGTGTTTTTCTTGGCTGCAGGTTTTCTTGCCACCGACCAGAAAAGCTTTTACCACAGTATTCCAGAAGATACATGATGTCACGGTTTGCTGAGGTGCCCTGCCCAAGACGTATATGCTATATATAAATCTCTACTGTGACTTGGCTGTCACTTACCTCACAGCATTGACAAGAGCTGTGATTTTATTAGTGAGGCTATACATAGAATAGGATGAACTTTACCCTAATGTACACCTGGAAAGATTGAGATTAGTATTCTATCAGAGGGAAGGGAAATGCCTGCTGGGCTGAGTCAGGCCCTGGCTTCTTATGTGGATTCTCCAACACTGAGATCTCTCTGCCAAAATTCCTTGCTCTATTCCCCCTTGAGTTCTGAGTGTAAAGCTGGCCATACACCATACAATTATCGTATTCAATTTCCTTTAGATTTACCTTCAACTGTGTAGTACAAGGGCCTGCCTGATTGCACACAGACTGAAAGTGCTCAGATTTGACCTCATATTATATGGTTTTGGTAAATCTAAAGGAAATCTATAGAAGAAAATTGTATAATGTATGGCCAGCCTAAGACGCATTGGAAATCTCAGGCCGCGTACACACGGGCGGATTGTATGGCCTACTTAGTCCGTCATACAATCTGACGGACAGTCCGTCATACTTTCGATTGAACGGACTTGACCACACATGGATGCACAAACAGTCCGTCGAAAGCTTGCGCGATGACGTGTACAGCACGTACGACGGGACTAGAAATAGGAAGTCCAATACACAGCAATGCAACCTTCGGCCGTGTAAATCCTTTCTGAGCATGCGCCAATCTTAGTCCGTCGAACTAGCCTACTCACGAGCGGATTGTCCGCTGAAACCAAAGTATGACGGACAGAATTACGGAAATTCCGAAATACTTAGTACGCCAGACTGCACGCTGAAAAAGTCAGCTGAAGCCCACACACGAGCGGACTGTCCGCTGAAATGTGTTTCGGCGGACTAAGTAGGCCATACAGTCCGCCCGTGTGTACGTGGCCTCACACGGGTGGACCTGATACTAGGAAACTCCATGTAAGTCTATGGGCAGATGGATGTAAACTGCCATGTCCCTCTACAGCTGCTAATCCAGGTCCTTGAAAAATTGATCTTTTCTGTTTTTCTGAACTTCAATGGCGGATCAGAGGTAGTCTGATGTAAATGGATGCAAGTTTGTTTTTATCCAGCCACCCAAAAATTGAATACGGGTCTGAAAAACTCAATTTTTATATACATATGTACACTACTGTGCATGGTTGTAGAGATCTTTGGTCAGCTTGGCGTCAAAGTCAAGGGGATAGCATAGCTTTCCTTCTTTTTTTTTTTTTTTGGGATACTTATGTAAAAAATATTAGCCTGATTTAAATATTCTTTATAATTAATTATATTTTTTCAAATATATTTTATACATGTGCATGTGTGCAGCCATATTTGTTCATTGCAGCCTCTGCATGCTGCTTTGCAGAGCTACACAATGGTTGTACTTTACTGACCCTTATGAAAATACTAGTCAAGCATTCAAACAATAGCCTTATGTCAGCATGAAACTCTAGCATTTTCAGAAGCGGTATAAAAGCAACCTTCATTTGTGTCCTATAACAGGTAACCATTATATATATTCTCTATCAGGACAGTAAATATATTTTATATATTATAATAAATCAGGACATTAAATATATTTTATATATATATATTATTTTATATATTTACTGTCCTGATAAATATATATTAATTTACTGTCCTGATTTATTATAATATATATAAAATATATTTACTGTCCTGATTTATTATAATATATATAAAATATATTTACTGTCCTGATTTATTATATATATATATATATATATATATATATTTGATGTCCTGATATATATAATCTAATTTTTTATTTTTTTTGCCACTCCTTGGTGCAGACCTTAGTAAGATGCTCACAGCCTCTCCATGCTTTTTGGTTAGTTTTTATTTTTATTTTTTTGTCCAGTAAGGAGGTTCTTTAGAGACTTGCAAGGCTTTTACTCCAAAATGCTTTTTCACCTCCTAAGTATGCAGTACCTAGAAATGATTCTGCCTATTGCAATTCCTGGAATAAACAGAAAGATATTTGCGCTTTAGGCCCCTTTCACACTACCGCAACTTTTTTTGCCACATTTTCAGGGACTGCCTGTATAACTCGCTTCAAAGTCGGACCAAAGTAGTGCAGGGACTACTTTGAATTCGGCACAACTTGAAGTTGTACTAATATGAATAGTTGTCATTAAAAATTATGGGAAACGACTTGTCATGCGACTTTGCCCTCCCAAGTCGCAGGAAAAGTGTGAAAGGTGCCTTAGACTTTTTGATACTGCTTGTGGATATTGTCGATTAAGCAAGTTGCCATATGGTCTGCTTAGATTGGGTCTTTGCATAAAGCAATATTTGAATAATAATTATTAGAATAGTGAGAACTTTGGGGACCCAGGAGCTCAACAATTCCTGAATTAAAATTTTGTTCTACTCAGAATTCAGGGGCCACTTTGGTGATTGGAGTGGCGTTTGGGGTCATGCGTGGGAGGAAAGGCGTTTTTTTTTTTTTTTTTTTTTTTTTTTATTGGATTTTCGCTGCAGGTTTTGCTTTAATATGTAACTTGACTCCGAGTTGCTCCTAGACTATTTTCAGTGCAGCAGTTATATCAATTGTTTATTCTCCAACCTGTGGTATACACCATTTAGAGTTTCTAAAATGCCTTGTAATGCGCGGTTGTCTGTATTCATTCACTTGGAATAATGGGATTAAGCATTCATTATAAAGAAATATTTTGCCCATTGTGCAAGAAGGCCCAGCTTGGGTTCATTCGTTTTTATGCTAGTAAACCAGATATAGACCGTAGCTCTCTGTACAGTGTGACTGCCTGTATTAATCTGACAGCCTCAGATGAATTATAGATCTGTGTGTTTTCTCAGTCCCGCAGTGTGGATAAACAGCATGCCGTCATCAACTACGACAGTGAGAAGGATGAGCACCGTGTGAAAGATCTCGGGAGCTTAAATGGAGTAAGTTCTGATGCCTATCAGTTGTAAAATATTATTTCTGTGATCATAATGGCAGGATGAATGGATTCAATTTGGATTCAAACTTCACGTTTTAAATTTCAGTTTTCATCTTCTAAGCTAGAATGATACTTGAACTGAATTATTTTGCTGGGGTACCAGGAAAGAGACATTGGATTTGTAGAAGGTAAAGGGAATCTTTCCCTTTGGTAATTCTTTTGAAAGCTCATACACACACATTTTGAGCTGAAGTTTAATTGGGATCCTATCGGTCGCTATGCCCCAAACGTTGTAATAACTGGTGGGGCTTAGATACTGTGACGGGAATCACTTTGGGTGGGGGGTCTGTGCACCTCAGCTTACCTTGGAGAGCTCTGAAAACTCTGTCTAGCTTCTCTGGCCCCTCTTATGTGTAAATCACCCTGTGTCCATTATGGGCACAGGGTGACCAAGAACCCCACTATGATTTGTGCTAGTCGGACTCCAGTCTCTTCGGGGGTGGGGTAAACTGTCCAATAACAATAGAGACACAGGTCAGGTGTATTCAAACTACTCATCCGTAAACAGTCTTATCAGCAGGGAAGGGCTGCTGGAGGAGTTCCCCCCCCCCCCCTCCACATAGACATACATCCCATAATATACTTTTCCTCCAAGGCAGAAAGACGCAATAAAACAATGGAATACAACCCCACCCCAAACTATCCCAGCAAAGAGTCCACAACCGCACAAGACAACACACAATATATACATATATACCACATTCCAGTGTGGCTGTACAGCGAGTCTGACTAGCACAGATCATAGTAGGGTTCTTGGTCACCCTGTGCCCCTAATGGACACAGGATGATTTACACATAAGAGTGGTCCGGGAAGCTAGACACAGAGTTTCCAGAGCTCTCCAAGGTAAGCTCTCCAAGGTAAGGCATGATGGGATTTGTAGTTTCACCACAGCTGGAGTGCCGAGGTTGCCTAACCCTGCACTAGGTGTTCACTTCAAACATCCAATTCCTTTCAGGGCAATTTAAAAAAAAAAAACTTTTTCAGAGTTGGATGTTTGAAATAGACACCATTATTTAGGCCCCAAACCTTTCATTTGAGTAATGTTCACACTTCTGCGACTATAGCAGACAGTAATGCAGTTGTATGAAGTCTCATGGAAACCTAAGCCCTCATACGCACACATCTTGAGTTACACGTGTTCATTAAAATAGGAACGCTAATCTGGGTCTTTTTAAAGAAAAGCCGTCCTGGAGATTTCATGTCTTTATTGCTGTTGAGCAGCTGCTCAGAATGCAAGCTGATGAGATGGTAATACTTGTATTAAAACAGCCTTATGTTGCAATTTCGATTTTAAGTTTCCAGGGTTTCTACATGGTTTAGACTTTCTGCATGTTTTATGGAGGCTAAAAACTGTTTTGCAAATTAAATGAATCTTTGGCCAACTTTTTATATCCCTATGGCTGTGGCATCCAGGCTCTCCGCTTCATCCAGTACAGGGGGTCTCAGTTTTTTTGAGGGTCCCACCATCTTGCTACAGTGTTTGTGAAGTAAAATAGTGAAATGCCAGTTGATTTTCTGCAAGGGACATCTCACCACTGCAGGCCTAAAAGATGGCCAAGTACTATTATCATCGCACCATTGTGACAACCCACGGTAGCCATATGGTACACTTAGCCAGTATACATGATATTGCAGCTATTAATATGTTTGCCACAGAAAAAAAAAAGTATCACTGCAAATGTTTAGTCTGCACCCTAGTAACCATGAACATATCTTCTGCCATTTCTGAAAATCAAAAAAAAAGTGTTTGTTATAATGTAGTTTTTGTAGCATTTGCCAGATCTTAAATGGTATAATAAATCTGCTGTTTGCCCATACTCAGGAAATAACAGTTTTTAGAGCACCCTTGCTCATCCTTTACCCCACAGGATCGCCAAAAATAATTTTCGCTATTCGGTTAACCCGTACTAAAACAATTCTTCTGGGATAAATGTGGGGAAAGGGTTCCTAGGCTGTCAGTTGGAAGAATGCCTCTCACAGACCGCTCACGAAACCGTTGTGTACTGGTTTTGCCAGGTTGCACTGACCCGAGAACTATGCAGGTGCCATAAGATGAAGTGTCCCATCTGCCAATGCTCAAGGAACCCCCCCGGGGGGGGGGGGATTTGAGTTGAGGACCCTTTGTGTTCCATGGAACCCTGGTTGAAATTGGCTGCTTTTACGGTATGCCCTTTATGCAGTCAGTACTTTCCTTCGCCACACTTTTCAGCTGCTGCAGACTTCTGCTAAAGCTCAGAGAAATAATTGGTACTTTGGGATATGGAAGAACATAGGACATTCCCCCAGGTTCCCCCAAAATGCAGAAGTCTGTGCCTGATCGGCCAAGGTCTGAGTGGTATCACTTGGGTTTGAAAGAAGGAGTGAATGCATAGTGGTAATGAATAAGCGCACCTGTTAGTGTGTGAAACGCGTCTACCATTTGAATGGTCTGTAACACTTGGGATGTTCGTTATTAAATAAGAATTTTGATGGATCTTGGAGTGCAGCCATTTCTTCAGTGTTGATCTTATGCGGAGGCGAGCCGAGGCGGGCACCTCTGATATCATTAGACTTCCTGTCTCACCTGGCGCAGCGAGTTCTTTTGAATGCATAGTCTGTTGTACACTGTGGGGTCCACTTTGCACTGAAGAGTGCAAAATCTGGTGCCGCTTTGCATAGAAATCAGCTTCCAGGGTTTTTTTTTTTTTTTTTGTCAAGGCTCAATTGAACAAGTTAAAGTTAGAAGCTGAATGGCCACCATGCACAGCTGCACCAGATTTTGCACTTTCCATACTTTCTTAGAAGGTCCACATTGTCACAGAAATTTAGGGGTTCAGGTGGCAGATCAGGTTAATGTTGTAGAATGAAGAATGAAAGTACTAATTATGTCTAGTACCTATAGTAAAGTGAACCGGTTACTCTACTGGAATAGGCAAAGTAGTTTATTTTAAGCCGTTGCAAGTCATAAATAAGTACAAAGCCCCCGTTTTTGTTAACATGCAACTTGCGCTGTCCCTTTAATGAAGCTGTCACTTGTCACTACTGGTCAACTGAGACAAGAAGGGCGGGCACTGTGTCAGGTTGGCATCCAGTGAAGAATTACTTTTCCAATATACAGCCCACCTCCCTGTCTACTAACTACACACTAGTGGTGTACAGGAGGGAATCATTTATGTAACCACAGAAACAACATTGCAAGTCCCAACAGTCCAGAAATGGGAGCGCCCCTTGTTACAGGTACATCTTTGTAGTTACTACTTTTCTTATATGGTAATGCTTTAACCATTTCAGATCTGTGATAGAATGTTAAAAATACCCTTACCCTTTCATCTCCATCTACAGCAAACCCAATCCTCTACCATGACCCTACTAGCCAGCCATGCTTTTTTCAATGCGTCTTGTGATAGTTTCCTAAAATAAGTACACAAATAATGTTCTGAAAAATCAAATATTTATTGCTTGCCTTGTAGAAGAAGCCAATTTTCATTTGTATCTTCTCCTTCTTTCCTTGCAGACCTTTGTGAATGATGTGAGGATCCCCGATCAGAAATACATCACCCTTAAACTGAATGACGTTATCCGGTTTGGCTACGATATCCTTTGTAACTGCTGCACTGGCAGAAGGTTTCTTTCTGGTGGCATTCTGATTGTACAATGACATACTGAGGTCACATGAAAAGCAGATTAGTCTCTCAATCCCTGGGAGTCAGGTGGTGAAATTACTGGTTTATGGTCTATTTAGTACATGTAAAGGAATGCGGAAAAGTCTCATATGAATACAATGCCCTGGATCGTTTATCTGGTAATTAACTGCTAAATTGTTAAAGGAGCTTATGTCTGGATATACATCGCACTCTAGACAAAAAATAAATAATTGACAATAAATAGAATTATTCTCTAATCTTTAGAATACATGCTCAGTTAGTGATGTTTAGCTCCATTTGTTTCTAGTGTCTTCTTAAAAGTGAACCTATATGGGGGAAATATAGTTAAAGCGGATCCTGCCTGCATCTGAGCGCCACAAACCCCTCCTTACATTACAGTGCCCTTTACAGTAGTCAACTTTACATTAATGTAACAGGAACTACTATGTAAAGGGGGGGGCTATGATGTTAAGGTGACTGCACTATAAAGGGGGGCTGTGATGTAAAGGGGACTGCACTGTAATGATTACAGTGCCCCTTTACAGTACATTACCCTTTATATTACAGTGCCCCTTTACAGTGCATTACTCTTTATATTACATTGCCCTTTATATTACAGTGCCCCTAGCAATCACAGTCTCTTCCATCACAGTGCCCCAGAAGTCTGCCCCCCACCCCCTCCTTTTCTCTCTAACATCACTCTTCCCTATTCTAATGTCTGCCTCCCCTGCACAGGACTCCTTCCTTTGGCAGGGCAGAGTGATCAGTCCATGTGTCCTCTCCCTGTTCCCCCGCTCGCCTGACGGTGTCATCCTATCAGCAGGGCAGGGAGTGGGAGGAGCTCTCCATTCCGATCTGCAGCTCCTCCTGCCCTGCTGATTGGATGACATCATCAGGCTGGGTGGGTGGTGGAGATGGGAGAGGACACACAGGCATGGCTACACAGGACGAGGTGAGCGGCAACTGTGGTCTGTGACCGCGGTGGCAGCTCATCTCCTGCTGTGTGGCCCAGTCATCAACAGGCCACGGACCGGCATCGGTCTGTGACCTGAGGATTAGGGACCCCCTGCTTTAGATCTCATACTGCCAATAAGCAGCTATAGGCCTCAAGGTACAGGAGGACGGAGGCACAGGAATTGCACCGACTTTTTTTTTTTTTTTTTAGGAGAAATTCAAGACGATAGGTAAATCTTTGAGGATACCGCTTAGACACTATTCATTTTTCAAAGATTCTCTATAGGGGATATTTTCACTTGGTGTTCAGGTCCACTTTAACATGCCTTCTCCTCAATTCTTGTAATGGAAAAACTACAACATGATGCCAAGATGCAGCAGCCACGTGTACAGGAGATAATTATTAGTTTTGTTTTGTTTTTTTCTCGGAGAGAAATGGTTGTAAATGTTCCACACTCTTTTGGTCATTTTGCAACACAGTGATCTTTTCTGGCATAGGGGAGATTTCCTTTATGTTGCTATACTTGCAATTTAATAAATGAATTCCTTCATCAGTGAATTGCATATTAGAGGCCCCATCTGATTTCCACTCACTTATGCTGGATGAAAGTCCTCTGCATTCATTCTTCTTCGTCAGGACAATAGAGTGTTGATATCTGAATGTACATTAGTCACTGTGGTTTTCTTTTTTCCTTATCTGTTTGTGTACATATCAATATGTATGTGTTGGAACAAATTCAGCATAAGGTCCCGGAGGAAGCATTGAAGGTTAGTCCATATAGTTTGTAATTGGTATCTATAGTGATAACAGCCTTGCTACAATTTTTCATACCTCCCAACTTTTTAAGATAGGAATGAGGGACACCTACTAACAAACATATGTAGGCATAGGACACTCCTCCTGCCACACCCCCTTAAAGGAGAATTAACACAAAAAAAGTTAATTAAATCCACAAGACCTTTTTTTTACCACTACTATTCTATTATATTAAATAGTAAAACAACAATGTAGCGCTAATATACACACTAAAATAAAGTGCATGTGCTTGAATATGATATATATATATATATAAAGGACACAGATTTTATATGTGAAAAACAAATTCTTTCTCGCATGTTACTTCTGAATGATCTTCCACTGTACTGTGAAAGATCATTCAGAAGTAACATGTGAGAAAGAAGTTGGGTGGATACTTTCCCAGGTTTGTTATGATGAAGAGCTCTGAAAAACCTAATTATTGTCTATGAGGAACTGTTTGGGGTAACGTCCATTTGGTTTGTAGAACACCCGTGGAGCCTTGAGACTGCGAGTCGGGGATACCACATTGGACCTACCTCACCACCTCCTGTGTACAGCATCTGATCCACACCTCATAAGATCTCGAGCCTGTTTGACCCACTGTCATGCGACATGTGTGTCCATCTCAGTTGGCAAGAGTATTTATTTACTTACCTTCGAAGTGTTGGTGAGAGTGACTACAGACAATTATTTTCCCATCCCTATTGGTTTGGTGCCTCATCAATAGGAAGAGCTCTTCCCTTCACATTTTTGTTGACTGTTGCTTTGTGTTTTAATTTGTACACTTATTGCGTTTTAAGCACAGCTTCTCATTTGTTTTTCACATATAAAATTTGTGTTTATATATATATATATATATATATATATTGATTTATGTATGTTGTAGCGCAGTCCCTACATTTCTTATTCTATTATATTGGCTTTTAAAATTTACAAATGCAGCAATTTAGAAATTGGATGAAAGGTTTAGCACTGGGAAACATTTTTTGAAAGATATAAAGTGTATTTTATATACAACTATATAAATCAGAACAAAATTAGGGAAAAATGAGGAGGATCAGGGACAGTTGGGAGCTATGCTGTTTCCCATGATGAAAACAAAAGGGAAAAGACAAGTGCACCCTCCATGGTGTAGTAAACAAAGTGAACAATATTTATTAATGATTTAAGAACGCACTCACAAAAGAGGAGCTTGTGCAAAGTGGAAATGGCCAAAGCTTCTGCCTCTGGAGCCTGGAGCGGCTGTGGAATTCCCCTGCTTCAGCTGTGAGCAGGGGGAGAAGAGCACAGGCAGGAGGGAGCCGCTGCTGCAGGGAGACCCCCCGACCAGAGATGGAAGCTGGAACCCGGAATGAGAGGATGCCTGACACTGCTGGGAGTGCCCTGAGAACACGTTTCAAAGCATGTAGTTTCTCCTTTAGCCTATATAAAAGTGGCTACCCGCCAAAAATAAATGCAGCACTATAGGCCGGGTCTAGGAATGACTGCAACTGCTCAGCAGCAGGATCAAAAAGCCACAGGTACTGGTGACAAGAGCCAGCTGGAGCCATAAACAGTAGAGTGTAGGAGCAAGGAGTAAACTACTTCACATATCCTATACCCTAATAATAGCAAATAATAAGGTTGTGGCTGTGTCATGAAAAAAAAAATATAAATCAAAAGGTCCTATAAAAACTTTAAAAATGGTTGTATTGGAATCAAATAATATTGTTTCTCACTGAGGAAGTACCCATCAGAGTACCTGAGTACCTGTCAGCAGGCCATCAGAGTACCTGAGTACCTGTCGGCAGGCCATCAGAGTACCTGAGTACCTGTCGGCAGGCCATCAGAGTACCTGAGTACCTGTCGGCAGGCCATCAGAGTACCCGAGTACCTGTCGGCAGGCCATCAGAGTACCCGAGTACCTGTCGGCAGGCCATCAGAGTACCCGAGTACCTGTAGGCAGGCCATCAGAGTACCCGAGTACCTGTCGGCAGGCCATCAGAGTACCCGAGTACCTGTCGGCAGGCCATCAGAGTACCCGAGTACCTGTCGGCAGGCCATCAGAGTACCCGAGTACCTGTCGGCAGGCCATCAGAGTACCCGAGTACCTGTCGGCAGGCCATCAGAGTACCCGAGTACCTGTCGGCAGGCCATCAGTGTACCCGAGTACCTGTCGGCAGGCCATCAGTGTACCCGAGTACCTGTCGGCAGGCCATCAGTGTACCCGAGTACCTGTCAGCAGGCCATCAGTGTACCCGAGTACCTGTCAGCAGGCCATCAGTGTACCCGAGTACCTGTCAGCAGGCCATCAGTGTACCAGAGTACCTGTCAGCAGGCCATCAGTGTACCCGAGTACCTGTCAGCAGGCCATCAGTGTACCCGAGTACCTGTCAGCAGGCCACCAGTGTACCCGAGTACCTGTCAGCAGGCCACCAGTGTACCCGAGTACCTGTCAGCAGGCCATCAGTGTACCCGAGTACCTGTCAGCAGGCCATCAGTGTACCCGAGTACCTGTCAGCAGGCCATCAGTGTACCCGAGTACCTGTCAGCAGGCCATCAGTGTACCCGAGTACCTGTCAGCAGGCCATCAGTGTACCCGAGTACCTGTCAGCAGGCCATCAGTGTACCCGAGTACCTGTCAGCAGGCCATCAGTGTACCCGAGTACCTGTCAGCAGGCCATCAGTGTACCCGAGTACCTGTCAGCAGGCCATCAGAGTACCCGAGTACCTATTTGCAGCCTATGCCTCATAGAATATACGTTGGGGGTTTACTTTCCAAAATGGGGTAATTTTGTGGGTAATTCCACTGTCCCGGTGCTCCTGGACCTTCAAAAGTGTGATAGGTAGGAATGAAATGAGATGTGTAATTTATGCTTGTAAAACGCCTGAAGGTACTACTTCAATGTTGGGCCTCTGTATGTGGCCAGGCTGTGTAAAAGTCTCACACATGTGGTATTGCCATACTCGGGAAGAGTAGCAGAATGTGTTTTGGGATGTATTTTTTGCTATATACATGCTATGTGTAATTTTTTTCCACGTTTTCCAAAAACTTCTGGAAAAAAATGAACCGTTCAAAATACTCATTCTGCCCCATAGATTATACGTTGGGGTGTTTGCTTTCCAAAATGGGGTAATTTTGTGGGCAATTCCATTGTCCTGGTGCTCCAGGGCCTTCAAAAGTGTAATAGGTGGTTGTGAAATGAGATGTGTCATTTTTGCTCGTAGAATGCCTGAAGGTGCTACTTCAATGTTGGTGCTCTGTAAGTGGCCATGCTGTGTAAAAGTCTCACACATGTGGTATCGCCGTACTCGGGAAGAGTAGCAGAATGTATTTTGGGGTGTAATTTGTTGTATGCATATGCTGTGTGTGAGAAATAACCTGATAATATGACAATTTTGTAAAAATCAAAAATAAAAAAAATCTTAATTTTGCAAAGAATTTTGGGAAAAAATGACAACTTAAAAAAAACTCACCATGCTAATTACTTAATACCTCGGAATGTCTACTTTGTAAAAAAGGGGTAATTTGGGGGGTATTTGTACTTTCCTGACTTGTTAGTGTCTCAAGAAATGAGATACACCTGATGTACTGAAGGCCTGATCAGATGTGATCAATTTTCAGTGATTGGCACCATAGTTTGTAGACTCTATAACTTTCACAAAGACCAAATAATATATACTAATGTGGGTTAATTTTACCAAAGATATGTAGCAATATAATTTTTGGCCAAAATTTATGAAGAAACATTACTAATTAGCAAAATGTTATGACAGAAACAAAGAAAAATGCATTTTTTCCACAAAATTTACGTTTTTTTATTTTTTTATTTATAGCACAAAAAATAAAAAACTCACTAGTGATTAAATACCACTAAAAGAAAGCTCTATTTGTATGGAAAAAAGGACGCAAGTTTCATATGGGTACAGTGTTGCATGACTGAGTAATTGTCATTCAAACTGAGAGCGCTGAAAGCTGAAAACTGGTCTGGATAGGAAGGGGGTGTAAGTGCCCTGTATTGAGGTGGTTAAGCTTTGTCAATAAAACCTGGAAGCTGATTGGTGTCTATGCAAAGCTGCACCAGATCCTACCTTCTCCGGCTGGGTTCAAACTGATGCGGTGCGGGAACCACAACGATTCCTGTACGGTTCCCACACCGCACCAGTATCGCAGGCAGTTCACGCTGTGCTCTGCAAACCTCTGCGGGTGTCAATATAAAGTTAAAGAGGAAGTAAACCCTGATGAGTTTACTTCCTCTTTCATTCTTGGAAATGCCGCGCTCAGTGCGCCTGCGCACCGCTGTCTACGGTGCATTCGCCGTAGACAGCGGTGCCCGTTTTTGGGCAAATATCTCCTAAACCATATAGGTTTAAGAGATATTGCTTGGATCTACAGGTAAGCCTTAATCTAGGCTTACCTGTTGGTCAAAGTGGTTTGTAAGGGTTTACAACCACTTTAATGACACCCCCAAATCGGTTTGCAGAACACGTTGTGAAATGTGAAATCAGATCTCATGGGTCTGAACACCCATGCAGTCCGATTCCGGTGCGGACAAGAAACGGGTTCTACACGTTTTTGTTGCGGGTCTAGTACAAATGAAACCATACATGATTTATGGCTCGATTCGCACCGCACTGAATTCGCATGTCATTTGTACAGGAATCTGGTGCGATTTCCTGTACAAATGACATGCGATGCGGTAGACCGCATCAGTGTGAACCCGGCCTCCAGTTTTTGCAAATCTCCCCTATGTCTCTTCTGCAATATTTGCCTCCATGCAGTCTTCTAATGAATGTACGCTGAGCTGCGCATGCAGACGTTGATTCTATCACCTGTCTGTAATGACCTCAACAGACAGACAGGGTTAAACATTCATGTGCAAATATCTTATCACTGGAGTCCTGAAAGATGGAAGCTGCCGGTACTTAACCTTTTTAAAATAATATTTTAAGGAGGAGTTGATCTTTTAAACTTTTTTTTTCGAAGGCATTTTCCCAATGATTTCTTTTTCTTTTATTCAGCATGAGAAATACACCAGCCAACTTCAGATGAATTTAAAGACTTCGGTGAATATGAGGACAGAACAGCTTAAAGAACAACCTTCTCACGTAGACTCGTCGCCAGGGAAACAGGAAAAGGTGGAGAAGAAACCCCCCAGTGGTATGTGTTAACTCCTTCGCCGCCATTGCTTTCTCCTATTTATTTGTTTTCCCTTTGCTGCGATTATTTGCATGTACTGTTCTGGCGGCCTTCTATGGGAATCTGCTTTTGCTTTGAACTCCCAATGTTCCTGTTTTGTGTAAACCTGACACAGCGTTGTATACACAGGCCTGAAACACCAGGGTTCTGTTATGGAGAATTTTGTATTGGGCCTCCGCCAGTAAAATTATGCCATGTAATTAGAAGTCACTTTTCAGTACCGGTGTTACCACATCATAGCGCCAGGGCTTGTGAAGCTCCTGATTAGAATACCATACTAAACAAAGTTTTTTTTTTTTTTTTTTTGTCGTCTTAGCTGATAATTGGATTTGTTTTTTTTTTTTTTTTACAGAGCCCTCAATCTATCGCACACCGCTCTATGGTCAGCCATCTTGGTGGGGAGATGAGGATGCAAATAACATGCATGAAAAACATGAGGGGAGGAGGCCGGAAGACCATTTTTCAGGTAAGTAAGCGTTATCTCTTGTAGTTGGCCCATTAGAAAATTTGCTAAGGCGCAAAGGGGATTGGTATACGCTAAATCAGTGTTTCTCAACTCCGGTCCTCAAGGCGCCCCAACAGGTCATGTTTTCAGGCTTACCATTATTTTTCATAGGTGATTTGATCAGTTTCACTGCCTTTAGTATTTACCACAGCCCTTTGATCTGAGGGAAATCCTGGAAACATGAGCAGTTGGGGCGCCTTGAGGACCGGAGTTGAGAAACACTGCCCTAAATAATCTAAAGTCTATAAGAAAAGGATATTCATAAATATGATATCAAAGTCCCATCAGGTGTGACTACAGGCAATAGGGTCTATAGCAGCGGTCCCCAACCTTTTTGTCACAAGTGACCATGCTCGAGAGAATGGTGGTTGTGGTGGATGGGATATTCACAGTCTTGTCCTCAGCCCCTTTCACACCACAGTCCCCGCCTTTATATTTGTGTCCACAGCCCCCCTTTACATTATAGTGCCCCTTTATGGCGCAGTACACTTTACATTAATGTAACCGGGATTGCTCTGTAAAGGGGGCAATGTCATGTAACGGGTGCACTGTGATATAAAGGAGACTGCTCTGTAAAGGGGGCACTGTGATATAAAGAGAACTGCGCTGTAAAGGGGGCACTTTAATGTAAAGGGGGCACTGTGATATAAATGGGACTGCACTGTAAAAGTGCAGTCCCCTTTACATTACAGTGCCCCCTTTACATCAGTTCCCCTTTACATCAGTTCCCCTTTACATTACAGTGCCCCTGCTGTCTGCCCCCTCCCCTTCTTTCCTCTCTAACATCAATCCTTGCCTCCCCTGCTCAGGATTCCTACCTGCAGGGCACAGGCTGTTAACAGCTTGTGTGTCCTCTCCCAGATCCTCTGCCCGCCAGCCCAGCTGAGGAGCTCTCCATTTTAATCTGAGATGGAAGAGGACAGATGGGCATGGCCGCACAGCAGGAGGTGAGCGGCGACCACGGTTTGTGGTAGCCCTGTGCAGACTGCAGTCTTCACTCATCTCCTGCTGTGGGGCCCTGTCGGCAACAAGCCACGGACCTGCCACGGACGGTCCATGGCCCGAGGGTTGCGGACCCCTGGTCTGTAGAGTCCATCCACTAGGGCAAGCTTAGAGCAGAATCACAGATCAGAAGCTGGCTCCTCTGACATGTAGGAAACTGTAAGGGATAGAAAAAGCACCTCTAATGCCGCGTATAAACGATCAGACTATCCGGCGGATAACCCACCGGACTTTGCACCGGAGGTCCGCTGGACTTTCCAAACGAGCGGACTTGCCCACATACGACGATCCGCCGGACTATGGCGGGGGTCCGCCGGACTTTTGAAATGAACGGACCCGCTTACACATGGATTAAAGCCGGATCATTATGAACGTGGCTCCAGGTAGACTGGACTAGTGCAGGAAATCAATGTCGCTGCCTCCATCGGCGAGATTGACACCTCGCTAGCCCCGTCACCTGGTATGGATTTAAAGGGGAACCCCTACGCCTTAAAAAAAAAAAAAAAAAGCAAGCAGCGTGGGGGTCCCCCCAAAGTCCATAACAGACCCTTATCCGAGCACGCAGCTCGGCCGTTCAGGAAAGGGGGTGGGGGCAAGCGAGTGCCCCCCCTCCTGAGCCGTACCAGGCCGCTTTCCCTCAACATGGGGGGTGCTTTGGGGAAGGGGTGCCCTGCGGCCCCCCCACCCCAAAGCACCTTGTCCCCATGTTGATGAGAACAAGGGCCTCTTCCCGACAACCCTGGCCATTGATTGTCGGGGTTTGCGGGCGGGGGGATTATCAGAATCCGGGAGCCCCCCTACCCATTCACCTGGGGGAAAAAAGTGTTAATAAAAAAACACAACACAGGTTTTTAAAATACTTTATTAGACAGCTCCGGGGGTATTCTTACGTTTTAGGGGGTCTTTTCACTACACTACAGACATGGCAGCTGACTGTGACTGTTTACCACTACTTTAATACTTGGGTTTATTTTATTACACAAGTTTAAGTTTGGCTTGTTACTGCATACATTTTTTTTTGCTTTTTTTAAACTGCAGAACGACCAAAGGGAATACCTCCACATGAAGACGAAATGAATTGTAATGTGGGATACAGAGACCCTTCAGACCAATCGCTCTATTCATTTAGGAGAGAGCCAAGCTATTTTGAAATTCCCACAAAGGACTTCCAGCAACCAGACAAAACACCAGAGGCCCAAGTCCATGAAATCCCGACCAAGGACACCGATACTGTGACCCCTCCAGTTATGCAGAGCCACGCCTCTTTTACCATTGAGTTTGACGATTGTCGGCCAGGGAAAATAAAGATTAAAGACCATGTCACAAAGTTCTCCTTGAGACAGAGGAAAGCAGGGAAGGAAACCACTCCAACAGAGATGATGTCTGTAGAAAGTAAAGTGGCTGATTGGTTGGTTCAAAATGACCCAAGCTTAATTAGAAGGCCATCGCCCGGAGAAGATGTATATAGCACCAAGAGTGACCTTCCCATCCACAACAGAACGCTCAAAGGTAAGCCAGGCATAAAGCAGGACTTGGTTATTTTTTTTGTCAGAATCTCATGTATGGAAACTGTAGAGCTTGTGTTGCCCATAGGAACCAACTAATGCCAGTTTTCTAGTTCAGACTACAGGGGCTAAGGCTGGCCATAGATGAAGCAATTTTTTTTCGGAAAGAAAATCATTCCATTTCCCCATCAACACAGTCAGTATTGATGAGGGAATCCCTCCTGCGGAGCCATTGTGTTCTCTTGGCAGGGGGAGTCGTCCCCACTGGGAGAACACAGTGATTACTGCTAGCGGCTATAATAGCCACTAGCAATGGTTGAATGGAAAATCCGACAGGTTCGTTGTACCCAAGTTGATCAACTTGATTTGAATCTCTGCCTGTTCATGCTGAATCATCTGAGATTTGAACCATGTATGGCCAGCTTAAAGAGGGCCTGCACCCTCTTGAGGAAGACCCCCGTCTCTCCACCCCTCCTCTGCAGGAATAGGGCATTTTTTTTTTTTTTTTTATGAAAGTCCACCCCGCCTCCCCATGCACCTCCACTCACCTTAGGCAAATGACGCGCACACTGCTCGCCATGCCTCCCGGGTTATGTATGTCACATATCCCAGGAGAGATAGCCTTGCATTGAAGAACAGGAGGAGGGGGTGTGAGCACGTCATCGAGAGGCCCGCTTGCTGAACCCAGACATGGCGGCACGGGAGCGGAGCTGTGGTCAGGCATGAGATGATCCCAGCGAATCAATCCTGGATGCACTGGATGGGTGAATATCTGAAATGTGCAGATATCACCATTAGGTAACAGGGCAAAAAAAACAAAAAACGGGGAGGTCGGCTGGAGTTCCTCTTTAAAGAAACATTTAAGCGTCCCAGTGTGTCAAACATTTTGGAATAGGAAGTTGCATGCATTTCTCCTTAGGCTACATTTCTCAGGGCTGCTTTCATGAAATGGCAGATCCATAAGCAGCTAAGTTACCAGTAGAGCAGTTCGCCCTGTACATGGTTGCCAACCAATTGGAAATGTTTAGAGCACACATACAGTATGCAGTTAAATTAGTATGCAATGTTACTGGACAGTCTCAACTTAAAGTGGATCTTCACTGTATCTGAGCACCACAAGCCAAAAACACTATGGGCCGTTTCACACATGCGGACCGTTCAGATCCTCCTGTCGGTTTTTCAGGCAGACCTGAACGGATGCTCCATACATCTCTATGGATGGACTGATGTCAGCGCTGACATTCGCCCAATCCACTCTGCTAAATCCAGACGGATGTAAACCCTATTTTCTATCTGTTTATCGGATGAAAATGGACAGGTGGTCCATTTTCATCCAATCCCCCCCATAGAGGAGAGGGGAGATCTGACAGGTCTGTTTCTGCACAGTGTGCAGAGACGGACTTGTCATCAGCCAGCTCTACGGGGATCAACGGAGCGATCCCTGCTGAGCAGGCGGATGTCTGAAAACAGATCCACACATGTGAAAGGGGCCCATTTCATTTATTTTTAATATTCAAGGAAAACGCCCCCATCCATCCATGTCTCCATGCTTTATTTTGTTGAGAAATCACTTTCCCACCTTCCCCTTGCATTTCTGGCTATGGCCATTTTGAGAAAGGGCAAATGATTCATGTAGCATTTACTTCCTGAAACTTTTAGATTGTAAGCTCTAACGAGCAGGACCCTCTGATTCCTGCTGTATTTAATTGTATTTTAACTGTGTACTGTCTGTCCTCATATTATAAAGTGCTGCGCAATCTGTTGGTGCTATATATTTCCCAGCATGCTTTTCCAGGCTGCTCAGTCCCTAACACATAGCTAAATGACTACTTTCACCAATGTTAAAGTATAACTAAAGGAAAACTTTTTTTTTTTTTTTGTGGGTAGAGTGCAGAGGGATTAGAATGCTTGACAGTTTTTTTTTTTTTTTTTTTTTTATTGCTGTCTGATTCACCCTCTCTATTTTTCCTGTTTACCATTTATCATTGAAAGTAAAAACAAAAGGAAAATCACAAATTTAGGGTTGTCCCCAAAAAAGTAATAAAGCGGAATTCTTCCATTGGGGACACTAGTGCTAAGGACCTGGGGTGCCCCCAAGGAATTCCCTTTAATTGACAAGGATTTCCTCTCACTTCCTATTTGGCTATGAGACAGGAAGTGAAGGGAAATCTCCACAATGGGACAGCGATGGCAAAAAAAAAAAAATATATATATATATATGGCAGGGGTTATAATCCTTCCTTACTCTTTTCAAAACGAAAAAAAAAAAAGTTTTTCCTTTATTTCTACTTCAAGGCTTCCTATCTGTAGAAAAACAATCAGAAAAAACACCAGCTGTCATTTATTTTCTCATTTATCGTGAAGAGCAAAGTGCAGCAAGCAGGTGCAGTAGACCTTTTTTATTAGACTTAAACAAAATATCAATTAATAGGTGAGTAAGGCGGGTGCTTCCACTGATTGTGGAGTTATTGGTCAGACTCAACAGGGGTGCATGTCGGTCTACTGCAGGGGTCCTTAGCTGAAGATCACTAGTAATAGACAGGCTCTATTGGTGACAGTAGGGCATTCATACGAAGATATTTTAGGTTATATATAGTTACATAGTTAGTAAGGTTGAATAAAGACACCAGTCCATCCAGTTCAACCTGAGTGTCTACCATTATCCCTATCCCTGTACATTTCACTAAGATACCCATATAGCGCCATCAATTTACACATACATTGCACACTCACATCTGTCCCTACCATCAAGGAGGCTACAATCCAAGGTCCCCAACCCACATTCATATACTAGGGGCAATTTTGGACAGAAGCCAATTAACCTACCAGCATGTCTTTGGAGTGTGGGAGGAAACCGGAGTACCCGGAGGAAACCCACACAGGCACAAGGAGAACATGCAAACTCCAGGCAGGTAGTTTCATGGTTGGGATCTGAACCAGCGACACTTTTTACTGCTAGGTGAGAGTGCTAACTTCTATACCACTGTGCCACCCATAACGATCATAGGTAAGGCATAAAAAACACCTGTGCACCTTAACATGATGGGTACAAAGAGTTCAAAGCGTTAAATGTTGTTTTTACCATTTAGCTTTTTCAAAAACGAATATTCTAGCCATAGTTTTCCAGCTAAAAACTATTTGTTTTGCTGTAGGTAACCGACATGAAGATGGTACACAAAGCGATTCAGAGGATCAACCTGTAGCAGTCCCTGAAAAAGAGTCTGTACCTACCCCAGTTGATCAGGGAAGACTTCAGCGTCAGATTAAACGGGATCCAGAAGAGCTGTTACACAACCAGCAGGCATTTGTTATAGAATTCTTTGACGATGATGCCCCACGAAAAAAGAGGTCTCAGTCCTTCACACACAGTGCGAATGGTTCTCAAACTGATGCCGACTCCAAGGGCAAAAATGATAAACGGAAAGCAACTTTACCGCCAGAGAAGCCAAATATAAATGGGACATCGCCACCACCATCCCTTACCAAACCCCTGACAAACTCCTCCTTTCCTCAAAGATCCAACTCCTTCAGAAGAGAAAAGACTGATGACCGAATAAATACTTCCACCCCTATAACAGCAAAGCCTCCTTCGAAAAACTTTGGAAGCATTGGCAAGAAATCCAAGTTGGCTCAAGAATTTGCCAGTGAGCTCCTGCGTGAAGAAGCAGCAGAAGCAGCCAGAAAGACAGTTGAACCACCTACGAGCCTACCTTTGTTATCTGGGATTATGCAACAAATTACCAACCCAATGGAGTCTACCACTGTTGTACCTTCTTTGCCTCCAGCACCTGATAACAATCCTGTGCGAGTCAAGAAGAATGAAGAAGAGGACAGCTTGAGTGATGCTGGGACATATACAATCGAAACCGAGAATCAAGATAAAGAGGTTGAAGAGGCACGGAGAAGAATTGATGAGGTACAGCTGTGAGCTGCTGGTATAGGGCCTGTGTTGACGGGCTTTGGGCTTGTGTCGATCAGAAAAGGTAGCTTGCTTTCAGATGCATTCTGCTTGAATTTGACATCAGTTTGAGGCACATTTGAGATCGTTGAGGCTAGATGAACACTGTGCAGGGAAGCTGCGGGTGCAGGAATCGCACCCGATACCAAAACACGCTGCTCTGTAGAGATACACAGGGCTACCATTCATTCTTAATGGCACCCCCACGCATCTCAACCTGCAGCATGTTTGTGTGTTGTGCGGGAAATGCAAACAATGCGGCTGCATTTTTAAAGTGGTGCAAGCAGCGTGGCCCACAGCTTAGTGTGAAAGGGGTCTTATTGATGGATCATTTTTTCTTTTGAAGATTTTTAAAAGAACCAAGATTTGCCCACTTGTATAGGTTTTCTTTATTGTCAACCAGAACATGCAAGATCACAGTTTTCCGTACAATTGGCTATGTCTACACTATCAACACTATCTTTAGATCTTAAAGCGGAGTTCCAACAAAAGTGGAGCTTCTGCTCATTGTACTCCTCCCCCCTTCCTGTGCCACATTTGACACCTATTGGGGGGGGGGGGGGGGGTCGCAGCATACCTGTCTTTTTTTTTTTTTTTCACAGGTATGCTTTCCCCTCTTCCAGGGGCCTCAGCCATTGCGTATTGACGCCACGGCTGGGGCTCCCTCCTCCTCCTCCCCCTGTCGCCGGGCCAGTAGGAGAAAGGAGTGGAGCCTCGCGCATGCGCAGTAGGGTTTCCAGCGTGAAGCCGAAAGGCTATACTGCCAATTTCCCTTACTTGCAATGGAGGCAGCATGCACCCGACAGCTGATGGAAACATCAGCTGCAGTGCCAACATCACTGGACTCCAGGACAGGTAAATGTACAATTATTAAAAGTCAGCAGCTGCAGTATGTGCAGCTGCTGACTTTTAAATTTTGCAGTGGTGGGCGGACCTCCGCTTTAACCACTTCAGCCCCGGAAGATTTTTCCCCCTTCCTGACCAGAGCACTTTTTGCAATTTGGCAGTGCGTCACTTTAACTGACAATTACGTGGTCATGCAATTCTGTATCCAAACAAAATTTGCGTCCTTTTTTTTCCACAAATAGGGCTTTTTTTTCGTGGTATTTAATCACCTCTGCGTTTTTTTGTTTTTTGTGCTATAAACAATAAATATCCCCCAAATAAAACAAAAAAAAACTCATTTATTCATCAGTTTAGGCCAATATATATTCTTCTACATATTTTTGATAAAAAAAAAAAAAAAAAAAAAAACGCAATAGGCGTATATTGATTGGTTTCCGCAAAAGTTGTAGTGTCTACAAACTATGGGAAAAATGTATGGCATTTTTTAGATTTTATTTTACTATTAATTAACTATTGATTTTTAGTAGTACTGCGACATTGCGACGGACAGAGCGGACACTTGATGCTTTTTTGGGACCATTGACATTTATACAGTGATCAGTGCTATAAGTATGCACTAATTGCTGTGTAAATGTCACTGGCAGGGTAGGGGTAAACACTAGGGGGCGATCAAGGGATTGTGTGTTCCCTCAGTGTGTTCTAACTGTATGGGTATGGGATTGACTAGGAGAGAAGACGTATTGTTTTTCCTACTTAGTAGGAACAAATGATATGTCTCCTCTTCTCTGACAGCACAGGGACACACAAATCCATATGCTGGAGCTCATGCACACAATCGTGCCCGCTGGCTATGCGCATCGGGTCCCCTACCGTTCAGCGCCCTCTCTTGGCCACTAAAGGGAATGATGTACCCATACAGAATTTTGCCCAGGGGAGCCAATCTGCCGCAGTAAACCGGTGTGAGTCGGTCGGGAGCCGAGTCTGCTTCTGTAAAGAGCCAGTCAACCCAAAATTGTTTGAAGTTTGGGTGACTGCTGTAGGTTTAGGACATCTACTGAATTTTGTTAATCTCTGAATTCTCCTAATAAAATTTCTAAAAATGAGTTCCCAGCTCTGCTCACTTGGCCTTCCCATTATAAAAAGGTTTCCTTTGTTTAGCTGGAATCCACATTAAAACCCAGTTGTAGATTGAATAAATTAGAAACCTATAAACTTGGGCTGCATGAAAACAGTAAGTAAGTATTGATCATCGACCATTGTACTGTTTGTTCTTTTCAAATCCCTCTCACCACAATTAAAACCTCAAATGCGGAATTAGCAGATGCAGCTAATGACTGCTGAGCTTGGTATGAAAGTCGAGGTCTATACAACACACCTCCCTGCTTAGTCATAGCTACAGCACTAATGCGGTGATGGGAAAGGCGGGGGGGGGGGTTAGATCATTGTATACAAACCTCTACGTTCTCGTCAAATTTGTTTATTATTAAAAAAAAAAAAAAAAAAAATAAGATTGACAAATTGAGAACATATAGGATGGTGGTAGAATATTCAAATAGTAATACAGCTAATCGTATCAATTTATGAACAGGATGAGTACATAAAAATGTAACGAGTAGAGCAACTAATAAACCAATAAAGTATTAAAATGAAAGCATTAGAACATTTCATCAGAAGGAAAAAAGTAAGCTAATGTCTATTGGTTCCTTTTGCATGAGCAGTAATAAGGAGATAAATCTAATAGGTATATATTAAAAACAAAAGATATAATGTGTTTATAAGTACCACATAATATAAAAAAAAAGGTAAAAAAAACAAAACATAGGAGTAGATGGAGAGAAGAGGGTAGAAAAAAGGAGGGGGGTTTACAAGTGGTGATGCGATCCCAAATGAATAGAAAGTCAGTCAAGGCAAATAGGGTAACATTACCAAGGCAATAATAGGGTCTCATCAAAATCTGGATGTAAACAATGCCTAATGCAAGGAAGCCAGAGTTTCTCAAATTGTCCAATCTCTTTTGATTGCTTCCATATTAGCGTGGATACAAGCTTTTATTAGTTCTCTGTATGGTTTTAGCTAGAATTAAATGTTTTGTTTTCCATGCCTTGGCAATGGTTTGTTTTGCGGCTGTTAGGAGCCGTAAAAGAAGGTGGAAATTGTGTGATCCCATCAGGTTCAGGTAAAAGAAGGTGGAAATTGTGTGATCCCATCAGGTTCAGGTAAAAGAAGGTGGAAATTGATTGTGTGATCCCATCAGGTTTCAGGTTTAATGGGGCTGTAGGAGGATTGGGCTATATAGTGTATTAAAGATTTTGGAGGCTAAGTCAAAAACTGCCTTCCAAAATTTTTGGGCATTTGGTCAATCCCACCAAATATGAAGTTGAGTGCCAGACTCTGAACAGCCGCAAAAACAAGCTCCAGGGTAATTGGAACCATATTTCGATATTCTAGTGAGGACCAAATACCAACGGGTTAGCACCTTAAAGTTAGTTTCCACAGCAACAACATTAGAAGAAGCAGACTTGGTGGCAGACCTTTTCAACATGGAGGAACCCTTGAAATAGTTCTCCAGTCTCAGGGAACCCTTGCTAAAAAAATAAGAAATCTACAACTCCTGATACATTAGTGTGATGGTCAGTGGGAAGAATGGTCCTTCCACTTGTGGTCATTGGGAAGAATTATCTCCTTACAGATAGCTAAAAAGATCAATGGTGTCAGTGGGAACTTATCTGAGAGGCAGAAATTGCCAATGCTGAAGGAACCCTAGTTGAGAATCGCTGTGATAGACAATTCAGTGGCATTAAATGAGCGATTATGGTCTGGTTCCCATTTGGAGACATACGACGGGGACCAATGTTAGTACTAGCTATGATTTGCTTATAGAGAAGCGAAAGGAGTCCTCTAGCATGAGGGTCAGAAATACATATGCATTCAAAACACGACATCTGGAAAAGTTGGGAGTTGGAATAGAGATAAGGTTGGAAAACATTTTTGATTTGCAAATATCAGAACAGTTCTGATTTAGGATGTCCAAATATATCACATGAAGTAGGAAAATAATTTATGGAGAAGTCAGATACCAAATTATATAAATAGGATAAATTAGCTGCATTCCATACTTTGAAAGATTTATGAGCGATCCAGGCTGGGTAAAAAGTGGGTTTTTTAACAAAAGAAAGAAGTGGTACATGAGGAGATGTTCTGAAGTTTTGAATCTGTCCCATATGGATAAAGAATGTTTTGTGATAAGATTGTAAATAGTACAATCAGTTTGTCTTAACTGTAACATGTTAGATACTGAAAAAGGTCACAGTCAATGGACTCAATTGTTACCCATAAAGGAATTACTTTGATTGCATGGCATTTTGGTAAACGTGCAAGGTGTGCAGCATGATGGTAAGCAGAAAGATTTTGGAGACTTAAACCTCCGCGGCATTGTGGGAGACAGAGTGAATTTAGAGGTTCAAGGTTTCATTTAACCCAGATAAAGGAGATAATTCTGCACAGTATAAGCTGTAAAAAAATTAGATGGAACTGGGATGGGCAAGACTCTAAAAAGATAAAAACTTTGGCAATATAGCCATCTTAATTACATAGATTTTGCCTATCCAGGGTAGAGGGATAGGAGGACCATTGTGATAATTCATTAACCTGTTTTAGTAATGGAAGGAAGTTAGCTGAGTATAAGTCGGTTATTGTAGGAGTGAGTTGTATTCCTAGGTATGGAAGTCTATGCGATGGCCAAGAGAAGGGAAGAGAATCTTTAACAACCAATGGCATTATTAGTTGATATGGAGCATGTCAGTCACCTGCATAGCATCCTTGTTTGACCCTCCCCTGCCCCTCTCCATCACATTAGATGAGTGATGGAAAGAACTAAGGGAAAAGAGAAACCTTGGAATACTAGTCAGTACCAGTTTGCAAAAGTGTATTTGGTTTGGAAGAATAAATCACCTCTAACGTTGGGTGTCCTTCTTGTGTGGATGTTACTGCATTATATAAAACTATTATGCCGCGTACACACGACCGGACTTAGGTCCGACGGAGTTCTGACGGAGTTCTGACGGAGTTCCGACTGACTTTCCGAATGAACGGACTTGGCCACACACAATCACACCAATGTCCGACGGATTTCAATGTGATGACGTACGACTGGACTAGAATAAGGAAGTTCATAGCCAGTAGCCAATAGCTGCCCTCGGTTCGGTTTTTGTCCGTCGGACTAGCATACACACGAGCGGATTTCTCGGTAGGAACTGGGTCCGGCAGAGTTCTGGTGGAAAAATTTGAAACCTGTTCCATTTCTAAAGTCTGTCAGACTTTTGCAAATCAAAAGTCCGCTGCAGCCCACACTCGATCGAATGGTCTGCCGGAATTGTTCCGTCAGACTTTTGATGTTGAAAAGTCTGGTTGTGTGTACGGGGCATTAGAATAGTTTTTAAATTTTAGAATGGAGTGCCTCGAGACTGTTCAAAATTTTTACAGGGCGCCTCGAAATTGTCCATAAGTTTTAAAGGGTGCTTCGACTGAAAAAAGGTGGAGAAACACTGATCTAGACCAGCATCAGAATTTTCTGCTGGGGCAACTTTGAGTTGTAAAAAACAGTAACATAATATTCACTTATGCCGCGTACACACGATCGGACTTTCCGCCAACAAAACCGTGGATTTTTGTTCGAAGGTTGTTGGCTCAAACTTGTCTTACATACACACGGTCACACAAATGTTGGCCAACAATTCCGAATGTGGGAACGTGATGAAGTACAAGGTGTACAATCAGCCAAGAAAAAGTTCAATAGCCAGTGCGGCTCCTTCTGCTTGATTCAGAGCATGCATGAACTTTTGTGAGACGGACTTGTATACACGCGATCGGACTTTCCGGCACCAAAGTTTTGTTGGCGGAAAATTTGAGAACCTGTTAAGAAACATTTGTTGGTGGAAAGTCCGACAGCAAATGTTCGATGGAGCAGACACGCGGTCAGACTTTCCGACAACAAGCTCACATCCAACATTTCCCCTCGGAAAATCCAACCGTGTGTACTGTTTTCATGCAGCCTGAGTTTATTGGTCATGTGTTTTTTTTTTTTCAGAGCACAATTGGCCTTTAATCTTGCATTGCCGGTAATG
Source organism: Lithobates pipiens (assembly GCF_037356315.1). Classification (NCBI taxonomy): domain Eukaryota; kingdom Metazoa; phylum Chordata; class Amphibia; order Anura; family Ranidae; genus Lithobates; species Lithobates pipiens. Next base: position 80,670,230 of record NW_027507791.1, on the reverse strand, counting down.
TTGAATTACGAAGACTCTTTCACTAGATTGTAGGCTGTGGTGTGCTCTAATTATGATTCCTTGGGGCAGATATATTGGTTCATTAAAGGTCTAGAAATATCCACGTCTCAAAAAACCATATCGTGCAACAAACTCAACACAAAAGGGACTTTCAAGGCTTTCAAACATCTCAGTATTACCAATATATCATTGATTATTTTGTATTTGAGCGTAGAATATTTGCATTTCTCAAACTCCTGCAAATTTGTTTCCTTGCATACACCTTGCAAGAGGCTAACAATTTAAAACTTTGCAACCAGATCTTCTGTGGTTGCTCTGTGTATGCACTTCCTTAAAC
>NW_027507791.1:80632393-80664893 GCF_037356315.1 Lithobates pipiens | reverse complement strand
CAGGATCACAGAGTAATATTGAAATGTAAGCTGATGTCAAATTACTAAGAATGACTTTGAAATTACAAGACATGATTTTTTAGATTTTAGAGATTAGGTATTTTGTTTGAATAATCTAAAATATGTACATATTTACTTATGAACATTATTCAAAATGTTTACTAATTTATGGAAATGATCTGTTTTAATGCATATTGGTCCTTGAAAAGTAAATTTACAAGTAATCATACTAATAAAGATTATTATAAAGTAATCGCACATGTAAGATAGATTTCCAAGGTGATATATTATTTTGTCACGGTCACGTGGTAGTTTTTGTTTTTGGGGTTGCATTCGATATGTGCCAAAAAAGAGATCAAACAAATACTTATACTTATAAGTATAACATTTGAACATTTAATAAGAGTAATGCAAGATACAGATGATAATAGAAAATAGAATAAGAATAATTTGTTTTACTAAACCCATTACAGTAAAAATTAGTCACTACTCTTGTGTGCTATTTGTACTACCTGTGCTAACATTTAATAAAACGATTTCTGTTTAAAAGAATAAAAGTAAAAAATCATTGTGTATTGTGTAAAAAGCCTGTTTGATCCTGGCTTCTCTGATCCTCCCCTCATTCCACTGTCCCCTAATGATTTCCTGATAACACAGTCTATGGAGTCAGGCTGCACATGCTCAGTTTGGCGTGTATTGCTAGAGAGGTTTTTTATTTTCTTGGGAGGATGCATGTGATCAAGCACAGGGCCAATCGGCACTGTCCAGAGGGTCAGGGGTCTTGCAGTCTCATAGGACAGTCGGAAAACTCCTCCTACAAGCTTTAATCAGTGCTTGGCTGGACACTGATGGAAGTCACAAGGCTGCTATTTACTGCTAATGAGAAAAGGTATTTAGCAGTTGATATTTACTAAAATAATTGCATTTATGGGAGACCAGATATAGTAAATGCAGGGTCCTGGGTATACTGACACTTTAACTTAAGATGCTGTTTCCGCCACGGAGTCCTATCTGCTTTTCATACGGTGTGGCACACAGGTGATCAGACACATGCATGATTGCAAACTCTGATATGAGAGTGAGATCTTATACGTTTTCACTGTGGTAATATAGGACTTGAATGTAAGGAAATGGCCAATCATAAAGAATAAAATTGGCTCATATCTTGGTCAGTCAACAATAACATTCCCTTGGTATGAAGTCAGCTAAGGTAAAGCCATACTTATGTTCTTATTTGGCCTCTTAAACAAGATTTGGAGGTATTGAATTCATTAGAGAGGCGCAATATTTATAAGGAAATCTGAAATTTCCCCATCATACATGCCAACATTTATCGTTTTGTTTTCTGCAGCCTGCAAAATCATCTGGGTCTAATGCCAAAAGTGGACAGAAATGGGTTTCACGATGGGCGAGCCTTGCCGACAGCTACCCCGATGCTTCTCCAACTTCTCCTTTAGAAAGCCAACGACTGGAATTAACTGTAGATAATGGTAAATATAATTAATATTTCATAGTAAAAGTGTAAAAAAAGATCTGGCTAAGATTGAGGCTTATATCAGTTGGAAGCCAATAGCGACATTGGCAGATGCTTGTTGGGGTTTTGAACTAGACGTCCTACTAGACAAAATCATTCTCTCTTTCTGAATAAAATGTTTTGTTTTTGTAACCACGATGAAAGAGAAGTTCTTGTGTTGCATCAAGGCTGTCACCTCTTCTTTTCTGCAAACACTCTATCTTAGAACCTCTACCACTTTACTCATTTCAGTGCTGGCAGATCAACCCTGTTAGTTTTTATTATAGTATTGTTAGGTTTAGGTATTATGGTTTCCGGCTCAGAATAAGGTACATATTCTGCAGGAGGTTTAGTTTATTATCAGGAATTCGGTTAGGGAGTAGGTTATGGTTGGGGTCAGGGGGTTAGGTCTTAGGTAACCTTTAGGGGATGGGAGAAAGGCTAGGTTCACATGTATTCAGGTTGGGGTTGATGCATTCTCTTGGTGCGTTTTTGATGCGTTTTGCATTTTTTGGGGCTAGTAGGAAAGTATGACAGTTCTGTTCATATAGTGTGACTTTGATGCAACTTTACACTCTCTGGCACTTGAATAGCATCAAATTTGAGAGAATCAAGTAGCACATGAGCCTTTATTTGTCCAAAGTCGCATGTTGGGGTTAAAGAGGTTATAAACCCTATTAATAAAAAAAACTGTAAGACAGACATAATGAGCTATTTTGCATCGCATACTAGCTCATTTTGAAATGCGTACCTTTAGACCAAGGCTCTCTCAGCGGCATCCGCACCCAAGACGGCCAACATCTTCCCCGGTGTTTCTTCTGGGTTTCTCGGGCACTGGAGCCGCGATGACGTCACTCCTGCGCATGCGCTCACAACACAAGGCCCTGACTAAACAACACGGTCGGCCGTTTCTTCAGAGCGCATGCGCTGTTGACGTCGGCGTATATAGTAAATAGTTCCAAAATGGTGCAAGTTTTGGAGATAATTTACAGTACCTTCAGGTAAGCCTTATTATAGGCTTACCTGTAGGTACTATTAAAAAGGAAGACTTTACTTCCTCTTTTAAGAGTTAGGGTTGAAGGCTAAGGCTAGGGTCAAATCTTAGGGTTAACTGTAATTTTTATGTTGAACATTCTAACCCTAAGAATTGCCACTAACCCTAACAATTACTGCTAACCCTAAATTATTATTTTCTTATCAAAACCCTAACATTTTGACCGTAACCCTACTCCTTAACCCTAACGCGAGACTTTGGGCACATAAAGCTTCCTGCACTACTTTAATGTGAATTTGATGCTACTTTGGTGTGACTTTACACTCGGGAACCTAAGTCGCACTACATGAACAGAACTATCATACTTTCCTATTAGCCCAAAAAAATGCATAAAAAAAAACCAACACTTGTGTTTTTGGTGCAGGTCCATTGAAGTCTATTACATGCAAAAACACATCTGTTGCAGGAAAAAGTCTTGAACCCTTTCCAAAAAACGCACTGGTTCAAAACACACAGATGTCAACTAGAAACATAGAAAGCCATGTTAAATGGACTGTAGTGCGTTTCTGCAAAATGCAAAAAATGCAAAAGAATGTACAGATGTGAACCAAGGGTAAGTGTAGGGCACAGGGTTAGAGCTTAGTATTAGAAGTTCGGTTTGTATCAGGTTAGGGCTTAAACTGAACCTTTCTTTGCTCATTCTGACCAAAGCATTAGGTTTACTTTAATGGCGGCTCCACCAGCAATTTACCTTCCCTTCAACCCTCTGCTGCTTCATTTGGCCACAGGAAGCAAAGAGAAAAGGCTTCTACGCATTATTCCTCAGAAGTATTGTATCATTTGCATCCGTTAACTTTAAATGTACAGTTTGTTCTTATAAGCTGTTCATTGTTTTGTAGGTCATAATACTGACCTTGCAGAAATCCTTGGTGATGGAGACACCTCGTTCCCCTCAAGGACAAGGAGACTCCTTCCTCAGCTCCCTCCCAACGACAAATCTGAAAGTTCCACACCTATTATTTTGGTACGGACAGAGTCCAGTTCCGAAGTTCCCCAAAAGATTGCAGTACACGGTGATAAGAAAACTGCTCCAGCAGAGCAAAACAGTTTATTGAACATACAGGAAGATTTGGATCCAGATAGCCTAAGTGATGCTAGTAAATCTGATGATGGTGTTTTATCTAGTAGAAAGTCTAATCCATCACCTAATGCATCTAGAACTGTTTGGAGGAGAGATGATTTTGGTAGTCATGAACAAAGTGTTCAGAGAACAAGTAAAGCAGCTACTGAATTGAAATCTACTTCCTTTTATGTAGGTAGTGATAACGAAATAGGAAGTTTACCACATGCAAATGCTGCGTTACCTGTTGTAGACATGCCCAAAGAATATAAAGGTCATGAAGTCCAAGTGAAACTAAAGGGTAACCAGCAGCAACCACCAGAGCTCATGAATGCTGGAAGAACAGCTAACCAGCTGCTGAAGAAAGATGATGGATCTCCGGAAGAATCGGTTTCATTTGTCCGACAGGAAAGCTTTACCAAAGAGAAATCCAGCAGTAATATATCCCCCAATAAGCTTCCGCAAATCTCAACCCATCCCTTGCTGAAAGATCTCACTGTTACAAAGCCCCCCACTGACTACAGCATAGAGACCCGCCTAATTCTCAAGGAGACGGAGACTGCTTTGGCGGCTCTAGAAGCCAAACTTTTTTCCCAAAATCACCTCGAGGGCATTGACAGTGTTCAGTGCCCACCAGATGATTCCTTATCTGGAGATTCTGACGTGGATACTGCCAGCACTGTCAGTTTGGTTAGCGATCAGAACGTGCCAATTCATCCTCCAAAAAATAGAGTTGTAGGCGTTCATAAGGAAAAGTCCTCTTCTGCTTCTTCTAAACAAGATCATTACAGCCAACCCACTGCTCGGGAGAGACTTTCTGAAAAACGGAAGACTGGTGCTGCTGATACAGGGAGCAGGAGAGATGCCACCAAGCGATTTGAAATGAAGCGCAGCACCGGACCCCGTGGTTCACTTGATTTTACAGATGAAGAACGAAGCTCCAGTCTTCCTTATATACCAACTGATACTGTATCTTCAGACTATGAACATTCTTCATCAAGGAATCTCTCAAGGAGGAGACCTTATGCTCAGTCATCCAAGGAAGATACAAACAGAATTTCAGCAAATGCACAAAAGGTTCAGCAGGCACTCACCAGGTCAAATAGCTTATCAACTCCCAGGCCTACACGGGCTTCTAAGTTACGGCGGGCCCGATTAGGTGAAGCTTCTGATAATGAAAGTGCCGATGCTGAAAGGTTGAACAGTCCAGATGTATCTTCAGCAAACTCTTCCTCTGCCAAAAGCTCTTCTGAATCCAAAAAACTTTCCAGGCTTGATTACCTGGCAATGCCAAGGAAGCGGACTGGTTCCTTCAATGTTCCAAGTGACTCTGAAGTTTCTTCTTCAAGGACAGGCTTTTCAGGACGCAGTGCAGACCAGAGTTATACAAGTCGTAAACCTGCTATGGCAGAGGTCAAACAACCCATTAAGAAACCTGTAGCACCTGTACCCAAACAACCTTTAACGAGAGCACGATCAGGTAGTGTCAAGTACTCTTCCACATCCGGTAAGTTTTACCACTGTTATGGCTTTGTTTTACATTGCTAAATGTGACTCAGTCACTGAGCCCATTTGGTGTGTTTTTTTTTTTTTTTTAATAGATTCTGATATAATAAATAAATAAATTATATAAATTTTTTTTTATTTTTAATTTTTTTTTATCCATGGCCAAACTGGAAAATTATTTGATCTACAATTCCTGGTCTTACAAGGATTGAAGAAAACATTATATGATGATGATCACAGACAAATGTAATCCTCTTAAAACTGGATTTCCCATGCCACTCCTTTTAATATTTGCTATATCACCTACAATCCTTGGCAATCTATTTTATTCCCATAATTTAGTGTGATTAATAGATTAAGTGCACCACATATTCAGCCTATATATGAATATATGAATTTTGTTTTTGTTTTTTGTTTTTGTTTTTGTGCTTTTTTTATATTCAATTTCTCATTGTATTGTATGTAAAAGTGGTTGTTTTTTTAACTGAAGTCAGATTAAAGACCTTTTATTGATGGGCTTTTATTCACCTCAAACAGGTTTTGCATCCCCATACAAGTCAATGATAGTACAAAACCTGCTTGATGCAAGTCAAATGCAGGCCAAGAGATTTTTATACAGGCCCCCCATTTTTTTTCCAGTTTTGGATGGCGTGGGAAAGGTTTAAACCCTTGGTGTTTTTGCTTTTTTTTTTTTTATTGTTTTTCTTTGCTTTGCCATTTGTGTCTCATTGGGGAGAGTTCCCTGCGCTTCCTGCTTTCACAGACAACAGGAATGGAAGAAACTACAGTAAAACCTTGGATTGCGAGCATAATTCATTCTGGAAACATGCTTTTAATCCAAAACTCTTGTATAGCAAAGCGAATTTTCCCATAAGAAATTATGGAAACTCAAATGATTCGCTCCACAAGCATTAACTCATAAGTCCTTCAATCTCTAGTCCATATAAAAAGATTATAGCAATGTGATAGGTATTGTAACCATAAAATGTCCATCCACAAATGGAAGCCTCCACAAGGGGATTAGAAGCAAAATGCATCAGGAGCTACAGAGTATAAAAGAGAAGAGAGGCGCCTCTAAGTGTAGCAATATGGTTACATTTAATGAAGGTACAGCATTTATCAACTCACATGGTTGATCTAAAGAGGCACATCTAAGTATGTAAGCACCTGGGGTAAAGCTGTCCACATAGACCATCCTCTGCACCACCAGCTCTTACCTTTGTCTGTCAGTCTGCAATTGTGACCCGGAAGAGTACCCTGCAGTAGAGAGTTTTGAAAGGGATGCTTGAAGCGCGGATGGAATGCAGCGTGGAAGGGATGATGTTGATGGCGGTGCGGCCGGTCTATGTGGACAGCTTTACCCTGGATGCCGGCATACTTAGATGTGCCTGTTTTATTCATCAACCATGTGAGTTGCTAAATGTTGTACTTTCATTAAATGTAAACAAATTGCTACACTTAGAGGCGCCTCTGTTCTGCTTTATACTCAGTTGTGACTTGACTCTACTTGTATATCAAGACATTGCTTGTATATCAAGTCAAAATGTATTTAAAATTTTGCTTGTCTTGTAAAATGCTCTCAAACCAAGTTACTCTCAAACCAAGGTTTTACTGTATCTCCAAAAGTGAAGGAAATTTCCTCTTTGAAAGTTGTCATGGGAACAAGTGCTACCATTTGTCACCTGTTCTGGTGACAACTCAAAATTTTGGATTTTGCATCACTTTCTGTTCAGGTCACAGGTTTCACCAGGAAAATTGAAAAGTGATCTCCCTAAGTCCCCGTTCACACTGGTGTGACTCATCATGCGATTTGACAGATCAAAGTCGCATGACAAGTTGCCCTCTATTTGTAGCATTTCATATTGGTGCGACTCCGATTTGCACCGTTTTTGAAAAGATTCCTGCACTATTTTTGGTGATTGCATGTGTAACTTGCATTGACATCTCTGCATGAAGTCGCACAGATGTCGGCAAGCCGCACATGAAATTGTACTGACCGGTGGCTTTGAATTCATGCTGAAGTAGTGTGATTTCAAAGCTGCATTCGGTGTGAACTAGATACAGCACAATCAGCAATAATAATCTGAACAAGACTCTAACATTTCCTCAATCCATTGAAAACTAAAAAAATGTTTTGGCATTACATAGAAGTCAAAATGTTCCAATAAATTAGTGGTTGCATTTGTGGGAGATCAATAAAAGGGGTTCCAGCCTCATTACAAACCCTGGAATAGGGAATTTTGTTTTGATGTTCTCTTCAAAAACGTGCTTTTGTTTCACAGGTTCACTTTAAGTGTAAGTGTAGGCGGTAATGAAAGGCCCCTATTTAATCAAATTATGCATTTAATAAAAATATGTCAATGAATTTTAATTGGGACATAATCTCTCTTTCTCTGGCCTCTTGTACTCTCCTGATTATCATAATTCAGGCTGAGAAAGGATGGGGAAGCACTAATGGCAAATCAGGTTTATTGCATTGCCTGGTGCTGTGAACAAATCCAAATTTCCATCACCAACGTCTATGGGCACAAATCATCTTTTATGCAAAAATTTTTTACTACGAAATATAATGAATTATAGTTGTAATGATGATGAAAACAAAATTTTTATGAGATGACTTTATGACCCATGATAGGAAAATATATTTATGGCCAATGACTATACAGGAGAGATAGCTGCCTTTTTGCCTTTGCCACCTATAGGTAAAGATATACTATGCCCAATGCAGAAAAACACACAGGCGGGTCGCGAACATGTTAATTACCATAAATTTATTGAATCCAAATTGACAATTGCAGATGTAGAAATTCAAGCAATACTAATACACTCCAACTGGATGCAGTAAAACTCGTCCTAAGATCAAATGTTTGGAAAACCGACTTGTTTCAGGGGGTCGTGATCCTTTCCTCAGAGCTGAATCAACCTCACGATCAATGACCTTTTAAATGGTCACAAATCTATGGGTCACCTCCCACAGGAAGCTAGCAGATGTGCAGAGCTCATGAGTGATTGCGTTGGAAGGGGGGCAGACATCTGGTGCAGTCATGGTTGGAGGAATACACTAGTGTAGACCTATTCATGCACTAATGCTATTTTCTTGTGCTTATCCGGATCGGGCAGTATTGTACATTTTGGTTAGTTAGTTTGTAAAGTTGTACATAGAGGCTGTATGTGTATAGATGCCATTTGCTCAATAGTGTAAACCAGGGGTCTCCAAACTTTCTTAACAAGGGACCAGTTTACTGTTCTTCAGACTTTAGGGGGGCCGGACTGGTGCCATTGCAACATCTGCGGAGAAAAAACGATGTCCTATCTTTGATGTCAGTGGGAGGAATTGTGCCCCATCGTTGGTGCCAGTGGAAGGGGTTGTGCCCCATTGTTGGTGCCATTGGGAGGATCCATGTCCCATCATTGGTGTCATTGGGCACAGTTGTTGGTGTCATTGATAGGAATTGTGCCCCATCGTTGGTGCCAATGGAAGGGGTTGTGCCCCATTGTTGGTGCCATTGGGAGGATCCATGTCCCATCATTGGTGTCATTGGGCACAGTTGTTGGTGTCATTGATAGGAATTGTGCCCCATCGTTAGTGTCATTGGGAGGAATTGTGCGCCTTGACTGGTGGTAGAGGGAAGGAAAACTATGTTCCATTGTTATTAGTGGGTTATATATTGTGCCAAAGCCAGATAAAAGCAACTGAAGGCCCACATCTGGCCCCCCTTATGGACACCACTGGTGTAAACAATTTAATTTCAATTTAACATTTTGTTTTTTTTGTGCCTTTTTTTTTCCGGGATATTGTGTGTGTATTTTTTTTGAGCTTCATCCATCTGCTAGATTCCTGTCGGGGGTTACCCATGGATTTTTGGTCATTTAAATTGCCATTGAGTGTGAAGTTGTTCAGCTCTGAGGAAAGGGGAATGACCCCCGAAACACATTCGTTTCCAACCATTTCGTGGTATTTACTGTGTGTAGCTGCAGTGTATTAGTATTGCTTGAATTTTTATATCAGTGGGTGAGCATCCATTTGTTTTGGTTTTAATACATTTTATTTATGTAATGCACAAGGTTTTTGTGCCCTCTTGCCTGTTTTTTGCAGTGTGTTTAGAAGACTCCCGGTCTGTGGAGGACTGCACTATTGAGTGGCATTTTGGATAGAAGCAATAGAAGAATACCCCTGGTTTTAGCGCTGGAGTGTTTTTTGGAGTATGCAGTATACTCTGCCTAATGGTTAATCCAGGAGTTTTGCTGATTGGAGGAGAAAACACAAGACGTCATCATTGATTTTATGTTCATTCACTGTTCAATCACAGGCTGCATTGCGTTACCTGAAGTAGGGAACAGTGTATGGTCAGAACTACGTATAGTCTTTAACTTAGAAAAAATTGGAGTCTAAAAATCAAAGCGCCAAACCCCAAAGTATTAGAGTCCAAAATAGGATTTTATTCCAAACATGTAATAAGTGCAATAACCAACGCATTTCAAAGGCCACATGTTCTGAAGTAATAGCTTTTAGTTCCACCTTGTCTTTTCTCAGACTGATGGCTTACAGCAGTGTTTCTCAACTTCAGTCCTCAAGGTGCCCCAACAGGTCATGTTTTCAGGATTCTCCACAGATTAAATGGCTGTGGTAATTACTAAGGCAGTGAAACTGATCAAATCACCTGTGCAAAATAATGAAAAGCCGGAAAACATGACCTGTTGGGGTGCCTTGAGGACTGGAGTTGAGAAACGCTGACTTGGAAAAATGTCTTGCTAAAATTAGACACGCTTCCCTATGTTTAACATATATTTCAGCTCTGTTTGCCTACACCTACACTTTAAAGAAAGATTGTGCAAGGACATGGCCGATGTCTATGTGTGCTTCTATTGATATGATTTTACGTATGTCGTGTTGAGAATAATGTAAAGAAATGTGCTATTGTTCATAGTTGCAAAGAGGAAAATGTTGATTTTAGCTGAATGCAAAAAAATAAAATGATTCTCAAACAATGTAAGGTCCAGGAATACGAAGATGGTAGCTCTTGTATTCAAATGAATTGGTTTTTCCAAACTCTTGGTAGCACACTAACTTAATTCCATTGTCTGTACTTTGATCATTGGTTTTATATGTGTCCCTGTCCTATTAAACCTTGAGGTCTCCATGTACACATCTTCCACTTGATAGTCATCTGTCAAATCTCTCTGCGAGTCTGATAGGTGTGGTGGTTGCTGAATACATTGTGCTGGACTTACTATGGCAGACCCATGGCCATGAGTACAGGGTGTCTGTCAATGTATGTTCCAGCACTAGCACTGTCAATGATGGCTTTCAAAGGAAGTTCCTAAGGCTTGACCCATTGTGCACATGGAGTCTAAGGAACAAGATTAATAATTGTAGAATTCCCAAGGAGCTATTTAATAATGTGTGGTAAACTGCAAGTAAATTTGATTAGTGGGGAAAAAAGTGTATTTTGGTAAAAATGACGACTTAAAAATAGGACCTTATTTATCATGATGTCTCTATTGAGTCAGCCTCTGTCCGATGGTGAATGGAATGGATAATCTGAGTTGGGAGGACTAGTGTGCAACTTGGTAGTTATTTCAGACAATTGAGTGAATTATTCAGAATCGTTTTAGATTCTTCAATTGACATACAGTGCGGAAAATAATTATATGATCCCCTGCAAATTTTGTAAGTTTGCCCACTTACAAAGAAATTAAGGGTTTATAATGTTTATCATAGCTATATTTTAAATGATGGAGACAGAATATCAGCCAGAAAAAACGCACAATACAAATGTTGTAAATTGAGTTGCAGTTCAGTGAGTAAAATAAATATTTGATCCCCTACCAACCAACAATAATTCTGGCTCCCACAGACTGGCTACAGTATGTGCTCATGTGGTGCACAGATTAGTCCTGTCAATTTGAGAAGGTTCGCCTAACGGCAACTCATTATGTGTATAAAAGACACTTGTCCACAGAATCTCTTTCAAACCTCACTATCATGGGCAAGATCAAAGAGCTGTCAAAGAACATTAGGGACACGACTATCGTAGACCTACACAAGGCTGGAATGGGCTACAAGACCATTATGTTATAAATTTTAGTTGCGGTTCATTGAGTAAAATAAGTATTTGATCCCCAAGCAAAGCATGACTTGGTACTTGGTGGAGAAACTCTTGCATAGAGGTAAGACATTTCTTGTGTTAGTTACCAGGGTTTCACACATCTCAGGAGGGGTTTTGGTCTACTCTTCTTTACAGATCTTCTCTAAATCCTTAAGGTTTCTTGGCTGTCACTTGGAAACTTGAAGTTTCAGCTCCCTCTATACATTTTCTTTAGTATTAAAGTCTGGAGACTGGCTAGGCCACTCCATGACCTTAATGTGCTTCTTGAGCCACTCCTTTGTTACCTTGGCAGTATGTTTTGGGTCATTGTCATGCTGGAAGACCCATCCACAACCTTAGTTGAGTTTTCTGGCTGAGGGAAGAAGGTCCTCAACAAAGATTTTACAATACGTGGCCCCGTCCATTGGCCCATAAATGCGGCAAAGTCAGCCTGTACCTTTAGCAGAGGAACGACCCCAAAGCATAATGTTTCCACCTCTGTGGCTGACTGCAGGGATGGGGTTCTTAGAGTCATAGTCATCATTTTTCTTCCCCCAATCACGGCGAGTCAAGTTAATGCCAAAGAGCTAAATTTTGGTCTCATCTGACCACAGCACTTTCTCCTAGTCCTTCTCTGAATCATTTAGATGTTCATTGGCAAACTTCAGGGCCTGTACATGTGCTTTCTTGAGCAGGGGGACCTTGTGGGAGTTGCAGGATTTCATTCCATGGGGGTGAATTGTGTTACCAATGGTTTGTTTTGGTGACTGTGGTCCCAATGGCCTTGAGATCATTCACAAGCTCCTCCCGTGTAGTTTTAGGCTGATCCCTCACTTTTCTCATGATCATCCTTACCCCATAAGACAAAATCATGCATGGAAATCCAGACTGAGGGCGTTTAATGGTTATTTTGTATTTCTTCCATTTGTGAATAATCGCTCCAACAGTTCTCACCAAGCTTCTTGCTGATGTTCTTGTAGCCCATTCCAGGTTGGGGTTTGAGGTTTGAATTGAAGAAAGAGATTCTGTGGACCGGTGTCTTGTATACACATAATGAGTTGTCATTAGGAGCACTTTCTTAAAGAGGAAGTAAACCCCTTCAAACCACTTTGACCTACAGGTAAGCCTAGATTAAGGCTTACCTGTAGGTCCAAGCAATATTTCCTAAACCTATATGGTTTAGGAGATATTTGCCCGAAAATGGGCACCGCAGTCTACGGCGCATGCGCCGTAGACAGCGGCGCGCAGGCGCACTAAATGCGGCAAGTCCAAGAATGGATTTGCCTAATTTGTCGACTCCCGTGCGCATGCGCGGGAGTGACGTCATCGCGGCTTCGCCGAATGGCAGCGTCGGAGCTGCGAGACGCGACTCCCGTGCGCATGCGCGGGAGTGACGTCATCGCGGCTTCGCCGCTGTCATTGCTCGGAGCTGCGAGACGCCACCAGCAAGATGGACGCGGCGGACTACAGGGATCAGCGGCGACTTCGCTGGCTCCTGTGTCAGGTAAGTGACACATAATGAGCTACTATGCGATGCATAGTAGTCCATTATGCTTTACCTTTGCAGGGAAAAAAAGAGGAAGTAAACCCATCAGGGTTTACTTCCTCTTTAAATAGACAGGACTAATCTGTGTACTGCATGAGCACATACTGTAGCCAGAATTATTGTTGGTTGGTAGGGGATCAATTACTTATTTTACTCACTGAACTGCAACTCAATTTATAACATTTGTATCATGTTTTTTTTTGGTTGATATTCTATCTCTATCATTAAAAATACACTTATGATAAAAAGTATAGATCCTTAATTTCTTTGAAAGTGGACAAACTTACAAAATCTGCAGGGGATCAAATAATTATTTTCCCCACTGTAAATAACTTTCCTGTTGGCAGTCAGAGGGTCGTGTTTAATGGGTTCAAGAAAAACATTATTATAATGCCCCAATATATGCAGGTGTGTCTTGGAGAATATCAGAAATAATATCCGCAATGAGATCATGCCTATGTTATCGACAATTTGAATCTCTCACAATCCTTTGTGAGAAACCTCAGTCTTGAGCCCATGCTGTTAAATGCAATAAAGAAAATGTACTCCCCTGTAACTGACATGCAGTCCAGATGTGACAGCTTCCATATGGGTAAAAGTTGGGTCTAGCCACAAGAATTTTTATTTTATGACAAATCCTTTCTACAAAGAACCAACCAAAAATGGCAATTAAAATCGTCCCCACTAGTTATAACCATGTAGCCTTGCCTCTCAAAATTGGGTGTTTGTGCTGTTATTCTCTTCCTGGCAGAGCAGAAAGTCAGCCCAATATCAGGCTGTATAGCCTTTTTGAAGACTGTGTCCGACTTGATCTTGGGACTAATACCTAACACTGCCTAGGACGTTGGAGGATGATAAATCTACAAACAATTGAAATATTTGTGTGTGAATCAAAGGGAAGCAGCGCCACTCCATTTACGGTCCACTGGTTCCTTGATGCGGCAGGTGCTGGCCCCAAAGAGCTAGTCCTGCTTTGGTATAAGAGCAAGGCCATACTCTGGTTATTCGAAAAAGCCTAGTTGGGGTGAAACACGTTAGACGGGTGTGGCCCTGTGGACAAGGACTGTATCGGAAGCCAGTTTGATTGAATAAACCTATGGTGTGATTTCAGAGTGGGGCCTTCTGCTTTATTAAGGAGAGAATACAAATACATCTTTAAAAAAATTATTTGTGAGAAGCTATACTGAAATTTTATAACAATTCCAGAACATAGATTTGGATGATTACGGAGACCTATTGGTGACAGATAAAACACCATATTTACCTGGAAAATTAGGACGGTAGACATTTGACCCTTTTGTTAGTGTGGATAATATCTGTTAAATTTCTAGTTCCCAGGAGATGCTTAAACCAGCTTTTGAATAATCTATTTGTCCAATTGGCAGTGTTCAGATTTATCTTTTTTGCCTTTCGCAAATTGTGGACACACGGAAAGCTATGTAAGCTTTCCATTAAGAGAACTGTAGATAGACCGAGAAGAGCTGCAGAGACAAATATCTGAAAAAAAGTTTCTGAAGCCTTTGTAGGCCGAATGAAGCAAGAACGATAACAAACACTCTCACAAAGTTGAGGGTTTTATTGACCTTCTTTACAATTTACAAATTTGTCAAGAGGGTGGAGCTGGACTAGAAATGTCAAAGAAGGAAGACTTCTTGTAAACAAGGATTAACTCGCACAATATTTGCTGATTTCATAACAACGTGATCGCTTTTACTTCTACAATCCACTACCCTTATATTAGTCATTGTGGCAGTCTGTTTAGTACAACCTGTCTCCTTCATACACCAGACTGAACTTTAGCTTTAGCAGATGCCATCTACTCTTTTTAATTACTGGAATGAACATTTAGTTGGTCCTTTGTCCACTGATGGGCGGTCCTTTGTCCACTGATGGGCGGTCCTTTGTCCACTGATGGGCAGTCCTTTGTCCACTGATGGGCAGAATTCTCAAGAATATAGCTTCAACTTCACACATGAGTTGCCTTTGGAACCTTAAAATTGTTCTTTAGATGGATTTCTTTCCAGCATACACTGTATTGTCAAAAGTATTGGGAAGCCTGCCTTTACACACACATGATTTTTAATGGCATCCCAATCTTAGTCCATAGTGTTCAATATTTTGCGTTGGCCCACCCTTTACAGCTATAACAGCTTCAGCTCTTCTGGAAAGGCTGTCCACAAGGTTTAGGAGTGTGTCTATGGGAATGTTTGACCATTCTTCCCAAAGAGAATGTGTGAGGTCAGGCACTAATGTTGGACAATAAGGCTTGGCTCGCAGTCGCCGCTCTAATTCACCCCAAAGGTGTTCTATTGGGTTAAGGTCAGAACTCGGTTTAGGTCAGTCAAGTTCCTCCATCCCAAACTCGCTCATCCATGTCTTTATGGACCTTGCTTTGTGCACTGGTGTGGAGTCATGTTGGAACAGGAAGGGGTCATCCCCAAACTGTTCACACAAAGTTGGGAGCATAAAATTGTCCAAAATGTCTTGGTACACTGATGCCATAAGAGTTCCCAAATTGCCATAATACAAAAACTATTGAGCCAACCCTCCAAATCATTTGGTGGTCAGGGGATTATGGTGTGGGGTGGTTTTTCAGGGGTTGGGCCCCTTAGTTTGAGTGAAGGGGAACTCTTAGGGCCGGTTCACACTGCAGGCGATGCGAGGCGACACCGACTTGCCTCGCCGCGACCTGCCGCGACCTCAGCGGCAACTTGCAGATGACTTCTGTATAGAAGTCAATGCAAGTCGCCCCGAGGTCGCCCGAAAGTAGTACAGGAACCTTTTTTCTGAGTCGGAGCGACTCGAGTCGCTCCTCTCAGAACGGTTCCATTGTACAGAACGGGGGCGACTTGTAAGATAGCGGCGAGGCGAGTCGTGTCGCCTCGCATCGCCCGCAGTGTGAACCGGCCCTTAAGACGTCGACATACCAAAGCATTTTGGACAATTTCATGCTTCCAAATTTGTGGGAACAGTTTGGCGATGGCCCCTTCCTGTTCCAACATGACTGCGCACCACTGCACAAAAAAGGTTTAAAATCCTGCACTTATCCTACTCTCCTGGTGATGGGAAGTGTGACTATTGAAATGGAGAAATCAAACACATAAATGAAAATTTATAGATAAAGAAAAACTGAAACCCAAATGGTCCAAACCCCTACCATAAGCACAGATAACTTTAAAAGAAACCGGTGCACTAATCTGTAAGAATATTCACAATGAAAAATACACACAACAAAAAGTTAATGGCTTAAAGTCCACTCCTACAAAAGCAAGTGTATAAAAATAAATAAAAACATTTGATGAAATTACTCAAAGTAAAAAAATATACGATTTCAGTTCGTAAAATGTGCATAAAAAGATGTGCATCAAAAATGTCCACTTGGCGAACCCTTAGCCCTTGTACACACGGTCGAAGATTCCAACGGAATGCGTCCTATCGGACCATTTTGTCGGATGTTCCGACTGTGTGTGGTCTCCATCGGACTGTTTCCATCGGAATATCCGATGGACCAACTTGCCGTTAAAATTTTCCGACAAAATTCTCCGATTGGACATACTCCGATCATGTGTAGCCTACTCCGACGGACAAAGTGCCACGCATGCTCAGATCAAATTCCTAGCCCAAAGCTATTGGCTACTAGCCTGAACGTAGTCCCATTGTAACAAAATAACGTCATCACGTTATGTACAATCGGATTTTCCGACAACTTTGTCCGACTGTGTGTATGCAACAGTTTCGGACAAAATCCGTCGGACAAAATCCAACGGATTTGGTTGTCAGAATGTCCGACCGTGTGTACAAGAGCTTATACAAAAGGGAACTAAGTGAACCAAGTATGTGAAAACTTCTGTGCTCTTCAAGGGAATTGGGTGGAAGAATATAAGGGAACTTCAGTACTCTTCAAAACACAAAGACTTTAATATCCCATCACCACATAGATTCACTTCTTACCAGATAGCAGTAGTTTCAAGCCTTGGATAATAATCCCACCATGCTCCAACAGACTGGGCTGTAAAAACGAACCAAATTCCAGATAACAGCGGCATCAGACACTGGACAATGATCTCATCAGGCTTCAAATCCTTAAGCTGTAAAAGCGGACCCGGTTTTTCAATGAATGCAGGAATCGCGGTATCTTTGGAAAAGCCGATATCGAATCTGGCAGCTCAAGGATAAATCCCAGAGCATAAGGGAAAGAGAGGATAGCCTCAGTGCAATACACCAGTGCACAAACAAGGTCCATAAAGACACGGATGAGCAAGTTTGCGTTGGAGGAACTTGACTGCTCTGCACAGAGTCCAGAGCTCAAACTGATAGAACACCTTTGGAATCAATTAGAGCAGAGACTGCGAGCCAGGCCTTCTCATCCACATCGGTGCCTAATCTCATGAATATGCTTCTGGAAGAATGGTCAAACATTCCCATAGATACACTCCTAAACCTTGTGGACAGCCTTCCCAGAAGAGTTGATGTTGTTATAGCTGCAAAGGGTGGGCCAACTCAATATTGAACCCTACTAAAACTGGGATGCCATTAAAGTTTGTGTGTAAAGTCAGGTGTCTCAATACCTTTGACAATATAGTGTAGTTGAGCCACAGAGGGAACTAGGTTGGTGTTTGTTTAAGCTGACCATACACTAATAGATTCATAAGAACATGCAAAATGTCTCCGTACAGTCAACAACTTGACAAATGTCTTTCTAAAGTACTTCAAAATTTCTGTTGCTTTTAACAGTCAATTTTGAAATGAATGAATATTTGATCAAGAAAATTTTCCATTCTGCTGCTTCTAATTTTTTCGGGACTACAATCTAAAACGAACATTAATTAGACCCAACTAACTAAAATCCAATTAATGTTCTGAAAACACACATTTTGAACAAAATTCGACGAACGCATTGCCAGCTTTAGACATCTAATGACTATCTCTTTCTCTGGCTGTTTTAAAAGGAAGACCTAAAGACCTAAAATGACCGATGGCACATATTGCCTAAAAGCAAACAATGGCGGTGCCGTACAAATTTGACACAATCGCCGTTTTATAGCCACCTTGGGCTAGCCATTGCCTGTTCAAATCTTGGCCAGCACCTCATGGTTGCAAGAAAATACATTTGCACCATCTATGCCTATGGCCTGCCTTAGGCCTATGACAAACCGGGGATTTTGTTGCTGAGATTTGTAGTAGGTACAGAATCTATATCTTTGCATTTTTTCTATGTAAAAAATGCATTGCAGTCAACAATAGGTCTATGGCCCAGAAATTCCAAGCGATCAATCAGCATCATTTAGAACTTTTGACACAATTGCCATAACTCATATTCACCAAAGCAGCTGTTGATGATCGATCGGGGCTCAACCACAATTTATAGCTGCCTAGACAATCATTGTAGTTGGCTACAGAAGCAACTTTAAAGCCAACTACAAATTACCATAGAAAACAAACAGAGGTTTGTAGCTGCTGAAAACATCTACTGCAAAGTTGCTGATGTGAAATGGCCCTTAGGCAAAGACCTACTGTGGCTAATAATACATGTGGCTTGATCCCTGTGCTAGCACATGGCGGCATTGTACAGCATGGACTCCTGCCAGTGGTAGGTTATAAGAGAGCCTAGAATCCAATTAATTTTGTACTGGCTGACTGATCTCATAGATTTTCTGCTATTCTCTACACCTGCATGTGGTTAAGAAATGATAGGAATGTTCAGAATGTTTTGAGGCTGATATTATTTGCAGTGTCACCACACGTATTGCATAGCTTCTTTTGCAGAACAATATATGTTTCTTTTGTTGCAAAAAATACAAAATTACCTTTTCTACTATTTGGAACATGTTCTTTGGTAGGTTTTGCAAAGCCACCATTATTACAGAACTAAAAATCTCATAACTGCCATCATTTCACATTCTGTTATATTCTATATCATCCCATTATATCCAGAACAATCGATTCTTAGGGAAGGTTTTTCTTCTGTTGGTATCGGACACGTTTGGCTGTCTGAAAGGAATTCTATAGGCTGTCTTTGTACAACAAAAGAAACATTTATATGGTCTGTGAACCATCTCAATGAAATCCTGGATAATGTTTTCATTCTAAGGGCTAGATTTAGCAAACTTTGAATGGCTGCTAATAGCATGTAAAAAATTATATATATATATATATATATATATATATATAATATATTAAAAAATACATACACTATATCAGTGATGGCAAACCTTGGCATCCCAGATGTTTTGGAACTACATTTCCCATGATGCTCCACTACACTGCAGAGTGCATGAGCATCATAGGAAATGTAGTTCCAAAACATCTGGGGTGCCAAGGTTCGCCATCACTGCACTATATTGTCAAAAAGTATTGGGCCAGGCTTTACACCATGGGTCTCAACTTGGCGGTCCACCAGCTGTTGCAAAACTACAAGTCCCATTATGCCTCTGCTTGTGGGAGTCATGCTTGTAACTGTCAGCCTTGTAATGCCTCCTGGAACTTGTAGTTTTGCAACAGCTGAAGGGCCACCAGTTTGAGACCCCTGGTTTACATGCACATGTACTTTAATGGCACCCCAGTCTTAGTCCATTGTTTTCAATATTGACTTGGCCCACCCATTGCAGCGATAACGGCTTTAACTCTTCTGGGAAGGCTGTCCACAAGGTTTAGGAGTGCGTCTACGGGAATGTTTGATCAGTCTTCCAGAAGCGCATTTGTGAGGTCAGACACTGATGTTGGGCAAGAAGGCCTGGCTCACAATTTCTGCTCTAATTCATCCCAAAGGTGTTCTGTCAAGTTCCTCGACCCCAAACTCACTCACCCATGTCTTTATGGATCTTGCTTTGTGCACTGGTGCACAGTCTTGTTGGAACAGGAAGGGTCCATCCCAAAACTGTTCCTGCAAAATTGGGAGCATGGAATTGTCCAAAATGTCTTGGTATGCCACCACCTAAGAGTTCCCTTCACTGGAACTAAGGGGCCAAGCCCAACCCCTGAAAAACAGCCCCACCTCATAATTCCCCCCCCCCCCCCCCGCCCTTCCACCAAAGGATTTGGAAAGGTGGCCTAATACTTTTGACAGTATAGTGTGAACGAGCGAGTTTGGGGTGGAGTAACTTCACTGGCCCGTACAGAGTCCTGACCTCAACCCGATAGAACACCTTTGGAATGAATTTGAGCGGAGACTGCAAGCAAGTCCTTCTGGTCCAACAGTGCCCGACCTCACAATTGTGCTTCTGGAAGAATGGTCAAACATTTCCATAAACACTCTGATGCCCTGTACACACGACCGGTTTTCCCGTCGGAATAAACTCTGAAGGTTTTTCCGAAAAAGGAATTCCTCTGAAACTGTCTTGCGTACACACGATCACACCAAAGTCCGACCATCAAGAACGCGGTGACGTACGGCGGACTAGAAAAAGGTTCAATAGCCAGTAGTCAATAGCTTCCGTCTCGTACTTCAGAGCATGCGTAGTTTTTGGTCCGTCGGACCAGCATATAGACCAGCGGTTTTCCTGATAGGAATTGGTTCCGTCGGAAATATTTGGAACATGTTCTATTTCTAGGTCCATCAGAATTTTTGAAAAAAAAAGTCAGATGAGGCTAGTGCTGAAACAACTAATCGATTATGAAATTAATCGATTACTATTTTCATAATCTATTAATCGGCCAGTAACATAACGACATTAAAAAAAATAAAAATAAAACTAAAATGAGCCCTTTATAGTAGAGCAAATAATCACTACTGTAAATATTACTTTCACAGTTCTACAGTAAAAAGATGAACCCCTTACAGTAGTGATTATCTGCTTTTTTTCTGTTATAAAGGGCTAATTTTAGTTTTTTTAACCCCCATTATGTTACTAAACGTCTTAGACCTGGTTCACATCTATGAGTTTATTGGTGCTTTTTACAGAAATGCACTACAGTTCATTTACATGGTTTCCTATGGGACACGTTCACATCTGAAAGAGTCAGGGACTTTTAACGCAAAATGGTGCTTTATTGGTTCAATATATTTCAATGGAGAAGCCGCAGAAAAGCATGTAATGCATTTTTGCAGCAATTTGTGTTTTTTAATCTGCCCAACAACAAATGCAAATTGCAGTAAAATCACGTGCACAAAAATCAAAACGCATGGCAAAATGCACTGCAGAAACAGATCAAAAGAAAAACTGCATAGGTGTGTACCGAGCTTTATGCTGGCCACACAGATCAATTTTTAGATGAGAATATTCAGACGAAAAATCTTTGTACATTCGCTGAATGAAAGAATTTTGTTTATAATTTTCACTTTTTTTAACATTCTGTTTTTAAAATGAATGTAATTTCTGAACGAAAACCACATACGCTGTCTGAAAATTCCTTTGACTAAGAAGTTTTCTATTTCAAAATTTTCCTGTCGCTGTGGTTGAAAATAAATGTCAATTTGACCCACTTTTTTAAAAAATTTTTTTTTGAAGGTTGTTGGAATCAGACAGGAATTAGTATTATACATCTACACAGAACCTTAAATTAAATCGATTAATCGAAACAATAATCGGCCAACTTATCGATTATGCAGCCCTAGATGAGGCATACACACGATCGGAATATACAATGAAATGCTTTCGTCTGTCGGACATTCCGCTCGTGTGCACATGGCATTAAACCTTGTGGACGGCCTTCCCAGAAGAGTTGAAGCTGTTATAGCTGCAATGGGTTGGACAACTCAAAATTGAACCCTACGGACTAAGACTGGGATGCCATTAAAGTTTGTGTGTAAAGGCAGGTGTCCCAATACTTTTGGTAATATAGTGTACGTATGTCCATATTAAAATGTTATATATATATATATATATATATATATATATATATATATATATATATATATATATATATATATATATATATAATATTAGTTCTGGTCTAGCATTATGTCTAGATTAACTATCTTTAGTCTGTAGCTAGTTTGCCAGTCAACTGTTATAAATCTAGCCTAATTGGTAATCATATGTTTCTTTCCTAAGACTTTCTAGGGAAATGGAATGTTACTTTTGAATCAGAAATTTCTCATCCCCCCAATTACAATTCAATAATACACCAGAACTCTTAGTGCACCACTAACTCGGACAAAATTCAATCTATGGGTGTTCTGTCGACACCACTTAACTCGTCAAAAGTCGGTTTTTCAATCAACTTTTTTTTGAAGGAATCTGGTGTACAATTGTTGGCTGAACCGTGATCACATCCAATCTGATGCAGACACTGTTTGGATATTCAGACAGCCTCAGGTGTGAACGGTCAGAATACAATATAGCCAGCAGGGGGGGGGATTCCACCTCCTACATTGTTTAGTGTGGGAGGCGGAATCTAGTAGGCTGAATGAGAGAAATCCATATGTACATGGCTAGCTTTAGGGCTAAGACCCCTTTCGCACTGGAGACGTTTTTGAGGCGCTTTAGCGCTAAAAATAGTGCTTGAAAAAAGCCTCATCTGCAATCCCAGTGTGAAAGCCGAGTGCTTTCACACTGGGGCGCTGCGCTGGCCGGACGTCAAAAAAAGTCCTGCAAGCAGCTTCTTTTATTGAGATTATTTTATTATTTTATTATGAGCAGTGTATACACACCATATAGCCACCGTAGCGCCTGCAAAGCACCTCGGTGGCGGCACTTTGTGGGTGCTTTTAACCCTTTACTTGGCGGCCGCTAGCAGGGGTTAAAAGCCCCCAAAAAGTGCCGCAAAATTTACGGTAAAGCGCTGTTAGTTTTAGCGACACATCGGGCGCTGGCAGTGTGAAAGGGCTCTAAGCTACATGGGTGATTTTAATCTCTTGCCACTAAGAGATTGAACCACTTGCTGGTGGTCACCAGAATAGGCTAGAGCCACACAGGAGATTTTTAATTTCATTAGCTCAGTCCTGCTACTACAATTGCTAGTGATTTATCAATAGATGGAGAAATTACTGCTAAAGAAATGGAACGTATGGCACCTTATAGAGGATACCAAACAATCTTGCATGATTGCAACAGTCATATGCAGTCACTACAAGATGCTACTGCTAGTGATTTGATGCAGTGGGGAGAATAGTGTCCCATCGTTGGTGTCAGTGGGAGGAATAGTGTCCCATCGTTGGTGTCAGTGGGAGGAATAGTGTCCCATCGTTGGTGTCAGTGGGAGGAATAGTGTCCCATCGTTGGTGTCAGTGGGAGGAATAGTGTCCCATCGTTGGTGTCAGTGGGAGAAATAGTGCCCCATCATTGGTGTCAGTGGGAGGAATAGTGCCCCATCATTGGTGTCAGTGGGAGGAATAGTGCCCCATCATTGGTGTCAGTGGGAGGAATAGGGTCCCATCATTGGTATCAGTGGGAGGAATAGTGCCCCATCATTGGTATCAGTGGGAGGAATAGTGTCCCATCATTGGTATCAGTGGGAGGAATAGTGCCCACGTATTGGTGTCAGTGGGAGGAATAGTGCCCAATTATTGGTGTCAGTGGGAGGAATAGTGCCCCATTATTGGTGTGAGTGAGAATTGTGCCCCACTGTTGGTTTCAGTGGAAGGAATGGTGCTTCATCATTATTGTCAGTGGGGGGAATAGTGCCCCATATCAGTGAGAGGAATAGTGCCATAAGGGCCACTGGTATAGTCCATAAATTGCCCTGGCATGCATGTTGATACCTGTGGGGCCAGCAGGAAAGAGCACCTGGCATGTCTAGAGGGAAACATTCGCCTTTAGATAAAATGGTCCAAACCTGCTGTTCACCATTTCCCTTGATGACAGTTAGCTGGGGAAGTCTGGTGTCTGATGTCCCTGGTGATCATCCAATCCTGTAGAAGTCGGATAAATTGCTTTCCATGTTTATACTGTGTGAAAGAGTCAGAAGTAACAATTTCCATTTTCCTGGATGGTCCATTAAATATATAATTTTTTTTCTATCTTTAGTATGAGAGTTAATATACAAGTTGCTGATTTTGGTCATTTTATTTTTATTTTTATTGTGGTATCTTTTACACATGAAAACCCTAGCAAACCATAAAAATGTCCTATGGAAGAAAACAAATTAGATATACAAATAGGCTTAAAATGTCAATTCACTATTGCCGTCACAGTTGTTAAGCAGTAATGTAGTCTGCACTGCCCTCCAGTGGAAATATGGACAGGAAGTCAAATGTTGATAGGGAAATGTCTCCGTCCCGACTCATCGAGATGAAAACTTTATTAGCTTAAATATCTGCACACAAATTTGTGCACTGGACAGTAAATACCACAACTCCTGAATCACAATTAGATTCTGGATCTGAGTGTTTCTCAGTATATTTTGTATTTAACTTGTGCTTTGGGCTCATTTTATGTTAAAACAAACTGAATTTTACTGCAATTAAAAGATAAATCCAAAACAAATTTTGAGACCTTAAAAAAGAGGGCTACTTTGCCCTAAACTCCTATGACACGTCCTAAAACATCTAAAGCTCAGGCATTCACTGTTCGAGTTTTGGCCGGTTCCCGATGAACTACCCAAAATCCGATCAGAGGGTGGCCCCGCTGTCTCCCTCCCACCTTCCATCCCTTATGCCTCGTACACACTACTAAAAGTAGCTCAGGTCTGAGCCGCTGTGCTAGCAATCCGATGTTTGTGAATGAAGCCTCCAGCCTGAATGTTATAAGTAAGACTTGATTCACACTAATGTGTTTTTTGATGCATTTTGCAGAAAAGCAGGGAATTTTTTTAACATGAAGTCCTATTGAACACGCCCACATCATTACATTTTTGTGCCTCTGCGTTTTTGGAAAGGGTCTTGTTAAAGGAGGCTTCCACATTCCGATAAGTCCCCCACCCGCAGACCCCGACAACCACCAGGCAAGGGTTGCAGAGGAGGCCCTTGTCCCCATCAAAGCACCCACCTCACCATGTTGAGGGCATGCGGCCTGGCATGGTTCAGGAGAAGGTGGCCCACTCGTTCGTCCCTTAACTGACCTGCCGGGCTGCATGCTTGGATAAGGGTCTGGTATGGATTTTGGGGGGGACCCCACGCCATTTTTTTTTTATTTTTTTTTTTTTTTACATTTTGGCGTTGGGTGGGGGCCCCCTCTGAGTCCATACTAGACCCAAGGGCCTGGCATGGACCTGGGGGGGGGACCCCATGCTGTTTTTATTTTTTTTCACAATTTTCTTTTAGCCGGCAATTCTTTCTCCTTTTTATTTTTATTATTATTTTCTTTCTTTTTTTTTTTACATTCAGCTGTCAGCTGGGAAGCCCGCTGACAGCTGATGACTCATCAGTTGTTAGGACAGCAGGCAGCAGGTTTCCCGGCCTCCTCCTTAGCAACCACCTATATACAGTGTAAAAAAGAAAAAAGAAAATCAAGGTAAAAAACACGTATCCAAAACCGCGGCAAGCACCGCAAAAAGCATTGCAGAAACACTTGAAGGCAACATGCATAGATGTGAATCGAGCCTTAGGGTTTAAACCCTTTTCCATTTGGATAGCAATTTTATTTTTCTTACAAGCAACTTGTATGTTGGCTCTCTCGATGTAAACAGTTCCTGTCTTTCCCACTGGTGGCTAGGAGAGGATTGATCTTTTAACTTTCTCTCTTTAAAACCAATTCATTGTAAGCATCAAGACGGAGGCAGCAGGGTTCAGATTATTTGTCTACATCTGAGGAGGAGTATGGCTCTAATCACAGCACCCCTAAACACAAACGATCCCATACTTCAACAGCCACTCAGACCCCCAAGGCCACCACCATCATGTCTCACAGTCAAAGGCACAACCGGCTTCAGGATGATGATGACGACGACCAGGAGGTGTACAGCAACTTCATGGCACAGTCTGCAGAAATCGCAGAAATAGCCAGGTGAGTGCTTAAAGCCACAGTAACCTCTTTGCTTCTTTATGTCTGTATATTTCTGTAGCAGGGGGATGTGTGTGTTGGGTGGAGTATTGTATTATTTTTATTAGGATTATATTATTTGTACCACCTCACATGCAAGTACCTGAAAAGGTTTGTAAAGGGACCTACGCTATATGGCCAACAGTTTGTGAACACCTGACCATCGCACCTCTATAAGCTTTTTGGACACTCTATTCCAAAACCACTGCTTACACACACATTGGACACTTTTTTATCAATAGTTATACGTTGGCACAATGGCACTGCTGGGCAATTGGGCGTACAGGTACGTCCCCTTTAAATCGCGGCATTGTGGGCATGCCCCGTGTACTCCCTGACAGTGCCCGCAAACTCTATGTCCACCGGGGGGCCCGCAATCGCGTCACAGAGTGGCAGAACGGGGATATGCCTATGTAAACGAGGCTTGCGTACGACCTAGTGACATGACAGAGATCTACTTCTCCCTGTCATCCGGAGCAGTGATCACTGTCATGTGAGTGGAAGTCCATCCCTTCCACAGTTAGAATCACTCCCTAGGACACACTTAATCCCTTGATCACCTCCTAGTGTTTAACCCCTTCTATTGTAATGTAATTTACACAGTGATAAGTGCATTTTTATAGCACTGATCGCTGTATAAATGCCAATGGTCCCAAAATAGTGGCAAAAGTGTCCGATTGGGCCGCTATAATGTTGCAGTCACAATAAAAATCGCAGATCCCTGCCATTACTAATAAATTATAATAAAAATGCCAGAAATCTATCTCCTATTTTGTAGACATTATAACTTTTGCGCAAACCAATCAATATACTCTTGTTGCAATTACTAAAAATATGTAGAATACAAAACTGAGAATTTTTTTTTCTATATTTTTGGGGATATTTATTATAGCGAAAAGTAAAAAATATTGCTTTTTTTAAAAAATTGTCGCTCTTTTATTGTTTATAGCGCAAAAAATAAATCAAATGGCACCAAAAGAAAGCTCTATTTGTGGGGGAAAAAAAGGATGTCAATTTTGTTTGGATGCACGACCGCGCAATTGTCAGTTAAAGTGACAGAGTGCGGTGTCGCAAAAAGTGCTGTGGTCAGGAAGGGGGTAAATTCTGGTAAAAAGTGGTTAAAAGGAAGTTACAAACATAGACGCCAATGGCGGAAATAAAGAGACACAGGACATCAAAGATAACAAAGGGTAAAGGTGAGAGCGTGCTCACAAAGGAGAACATGCAAAGTATGTATGCTGCTTGACAGTAGGCCACTAACATGGCATTGAGAGATACATGTCAATATAACAAGGACTTGCAGGGAACCAGGAAATTGCAGCACAAAAATCACAAAATTCAATGTTTTTTTCTATGTTGTATCCTATTTATGTACGAATCATTACAAGATAAGAAAAATGGAAATGGAGTCCCATTTAGGTTTTTGTACTACTTGCATTTAAAAATAAAGTAGAACAATAGGCAGAACCTTTTGAATAGATATCCTTTTGAATAGAGTAAGGCAGGGTTATAACCCTGTTGGTTTATTTTTTTTTGCCATCTGTGCCCTGTTTGGGAGATTTACCTTCACTTCCTGTCCCATGACCAAAACAGGAAGTGAGAAGAAATCTCTGAAAATTAAAGGAATGCCTTTAGGACTCCCAGGCCATTATAACTAACGTCCCCATTGGAAGATTTACCCTCTGTTACTTTTCTGGAGACAACCCAAAATGTGCCATTTTTTCTTTTATATCCACGTTAAATTCTAATGGTAAACAGGGCAACTAGAGAGGGTGAATCTCCATAATGGGGACACAGACTGCAATAAAAATGGACATGTGTTCTAATCCCTCTCCACTCTCCTAAACTAAAGAAAACATTTTGCCTTTAGTTATACATTAACCACAGGAAGCTTTACCCCCCTCCATGACCAGGCCATTTTTTTTGTTATATGACACTGCATTGCTTTAACTGACAATTGCTCGGTCATGGGATGCTGTACCCAAATAAAATTGATGTACTTTTTTTCGCTACAAATAGAGCTTTCTTTTGGTAGTATTTGATCACCTCTGCATTATTTTTTTGTGCTATAAACAAAAAAAGACCCACAATTTTAGAAAATAAAAAACAATATTTTTTACTTTCTGCTATAAAACAAATCCAAAAAAAAATTTTTTAATCAACTTTCTTCATAAATTTAGACCAATATGTATTCTGCTACATATATTTGGTAAAAAAAAAAATCCCAATAAGCGTATATTGATTGGTTTGCACAAAGGTTATTGCATCTACGAACTATGGGATATTTTTATTTATTACATTTTTTTCTACTAGTAATGGCGGCGATCGGTGACTTATATCGGGACTGCAATATTTCAGCAGACTTTCGGACACTGACACTTTTCGGGGACCAGTGACACTAATGCAGTGATCAGCGCTAAATGTACTGTACTAATGACACTGGCTGGGAAGGGGTTAATCTCCCTGGCGGTATGATTATGTCAGATTTTTGCGTCTCAAAGTGGTACAATTATTTTGCATAGAAATTTGGCGTTTTATACTGTAGGCCTGTAATTCTTAGCAATAACACACTTAAATCTGTCCAAACAAGAGTCTAGTAGACATCCCGGGTATGACGAAGTTTGAAACACAAAATTATAATATAATAAATATAAATAATTATAAAAAATAATATAATAATAATAAAATTAATTTCTCCACAATTCACTATCGCTCAATTCTGCAAGTGTTCTAATTTACTATCACTGTTCTCTAGGGACACTTTTGGTTGCTATGGACAATCTCCAGTTTCCAGGCAGAAAGAACAGTATATATCATATAAAACTGCTTGCAGGGCACTGGACAAAGCACTAGGGACAAAAGGGATGTGAAATAATGTCATACAGTAATGTAATCTGTGAGATTACAGTGTACTGGATGTTACGATTTTTCACTTTTTTTAATTTGCCGCCGGGCTCCGCCCCCGTGCGGCGTGAAGATTACAGGGAACGGATCGCGGCACAGAGAGGCATCGGGCAGAGGACAGAGCTCACAGACACAGCGGCGGGACATCACAGGATTCTGTAAAGTAAGTATACAGCACCAGGATCTTGCAATGCAATCCTGAGTGTGGCTTGGGGTTACCGCTAATGGTGCTGGAATTTAACCCCGAGCCACACAGGAAAACTGCCCAGGGAGGTTAACATCAGGGGCGATCAAAGTTTACTGTGTGTCTAGCCAGTGTTTTATTACAGTGTGGGGGTGCTTTTACTAGGGGAAGACATGGATGCTTTGCAGAGGCAGAGGATCCATGCCTTCCCTCCTGTCAGAACGGCAATCTGCCTTGTTTACATAGGCAGACCAGCATTCTGCCTCTCTGCTGGATCATCGGCGGGTGCCGGCAGACATTGAGTCTGCAGTACCTGCCGCTGGGCACACGCTGTTTGTGTGAGCGAGCTGTTGGCAGCGGGCATGCGCTCCCCTTGCTCCTAGGAGCCAGAACACGTGTGTATATGTATGTATGTGTGTGTGTGTGTGTGTGTGTGTGTGTGTTTTTATATGTATATACATGATCCGCTGCACAGGTGCCATCCTGTAGCAGTAAAATCGCTATGGGGCAGACGTCAACTGGTTAACTTCTTTTTCTTTCTTAATTGTTTCCTTGGTTTTTTCCATATATTTCTGGAGTTCAAATTTAAATTAGTATAACTGCAATCTTATGAAAGGTTTAAATTGCCCAACTATTTTGTTTTATTTGTTCTATCTGAGCCAGGCACTAGTTACTGCCAACGTCCTGACCCTCCAGTCTCTTCCCCATCCTTTGAGTATGTTGTGTGCGCAGTCCCATGGCTGACATGGAAGCAAGTGCAAGAGTTTAGGTGACTTTGGACCCCTTACAGTGTGATAAAATATCAGGATCAGCTAAATAAACCTATAGAAATAAACCTTTTATAAGTAAGACTGCACAGTTCTAGTAATCTAAGACTGAATATGTAGAATCCTGACCCACCTCCCTGGGGTTCATTTTACGAAGGGCAAATAGGCTGTTGGCTTTGCAAGGAAAGTTGCATTTTGCAAGAGAATTGGCCCTAGAGCTTAGTAAATGTGGTAAAGTTGCCCTTTGCAAAGAACACCCAATCATATGTAAGGAATACAAAACAGCCTCATCTCATTCTATAAGCAAACTGCAACTTCCTTTGTAAAGTAAACAGCTTGTTTGCCTTTAGTAAATTGGTCCTTTTAGTAAATCAATCCTTTTAGCACCATGTGTAAAAATCGCAGGAAGCAACCAGCTTGAAAAGATGTGGCAAATAAAGTATGTATACCAACAAAAAGAACAGATCCTGACATTCACTTCCCCTGTATAATACAGAAATGATTGACAAGACACCGGAACACAGCTCTGCTTACTGCATGTAGATAATGCTACTACTAATGTACTGCAGAAATCTTCTGCATTGACTTCACTAGCGTTGGATCATGTTGTCTTATTGTGGGCAAAACTATGACAGCTAAGATCAGAGCATGTAGCAATTACGATCTGGAGCAAAGTAAGAGGCCTTGCGTTGTACAAAGAATGGTTCAGGGGGGTAATTGAAACTTGGATCCATTTGCGATCAAAGGCATAAATGAGCAAAGAATGTTTGTGAGATAATGAAGGTTGTAATAGTCAATCAGTAATAAATCCTTTGAATGATGGTCTGATATATTTCGTAGGTTGAGTCAAACCCTGGTAAAAGATGTAGCCAGCTTAGCTAAAGAGATACATGAAGTAGCTGGAGATGGGGATTCTCAGAGCTCCTCTGGGACAGGACACAGTACCTCTTTAAGCTCCGTGCCAAATACACCGGCCTCCATCATATCTGCGAGGGAAGAGGTAAGATTCCATTTTATAATAAAACAAAAAGCTGCCTTTAACTTTCTATGTATTAGAAAAACACCAGTAGATGTAGTTACTGAACCTAACTGTGAACTAGTAAGAAGATCCTTTGCAATGCAAAGTTTTACATGAAGAAATGTCACCATGTGGCCTCAACCTATGGTTGCATGTTGAACACTAAATTACTTTTTACCATTCTTTACCAGGTGATATTTCACAGACTTAGCTACTTGTTTGAAATTTTTTTTTATTGCAGGCATAAACATTTAATAAAGTTGAATAGTAGATTGTGGCTAACACAATGTTGAAATACATACAAGGAAATTGTCTTGTTGCTCAAGAATTCGTAATGCTGTTCAGCTAGTTGAGTGATTTAGACAGTTCTACCCAACAGAGCCAGTAACTTGATTGTCTTTGTTAGGAATTGAATCTGTACTTAATGTGAGCCCTTAATGTTAGTATCAGCACATATCCTCAGTTATATTCTACATTCTGTTTTTGGGGGACCCTAAACCTGCACAGCAGCTAGGTGGTAAGCACTGCTGCTTAAGGGCACTAGGGTCATTGGTTCGAATCGCAACCTGCCTGCCTTGGCGTTTGCTTGTTCTCCCTTTTTGCCTGCGTGGGCTTCCTCCCACACTTCAAAGACATGCTGGTAGGTTAATTGGCTCCTGTCTAAATTAACCCTAGTATATGAGTTGGGGACCTTGCATTATAAGTTCCTTGATGAAAGGGACTGTACAATGATAAGTAACTGTAATAAATAAATACAGATATAAAGATAGAAGTCGGTGCTTGGTCCCCACTGGTCAATGCGGCCACCTATTACTTTAAACCAGTGGTCCCCAAACTGGGGCACAGGGGGCCAGATGCAGCCCATTGCTTGCCTTTATTCAGTCTGTGGGGCAGTGTTCCTCTCACTGATACAGAACACCATTCCAACTACTGACTGATGGGGCACTTTTTCTCCTGCTGATACCAATGATGGGGCATTGTTCTTTCCTACTGACAACAATGATGGACCACTATTCCTTCCTCTGATGCCAATGATGGGACACTATTCCTCCCACTGATGCCAATGATGGGACACTATTCCTCTCACTGATGCCAATGATGGGACACTATTCCTCCCACTGATGCCAATGATGGGACACTATTCCTTCCACTGATGCCAATGATGGGACACTATTCCTGCCAATGATGGGACACTATTCCTGCCAATGATGGGACACTATTCCTCCCACTGATGGGACACTATTCCTCCCACTGATGCCAATGATGGGACACTATTCCTCCCACTGATGCCAATGATGGGACACTATTCCTCCCACTGATGCCAATGATGGGACACTATTCCTCCCACTGATGCCAATGATGGGACACTATTCCTCCCACTGATGCCAATGATGGGATACTATTCCTCCCACTGATGCCAATGATGGGATACTATTCCTCCCACTGATGCCAATGATGGGATACTATTCCTCCCACTGATGCCAATGATGGGATACTATTCCTCCCACTGATGCCAATGATGGGACACTATTCCTCCCACTGATGCCAATGATGGGACACTATTCCTCCCACTGATGCCAATGATGGGACACTATTCCTCCCACTGATGCCAATGATGGGACACTATTCCTCCCACTGATGCCAATGATGGGGCACTATTCCTTCCAATGATGGGGCACTGCCCCCCCCACTCATACCAATGATGGGGCACTATTCCTTCCAATGATGGGGCACTATTCCTCCCACTGACACCAATGATGGGGCACTATTCCTCCCACTGATACTGTTGACGGTGAGGTATTCCTCTCACTGATACCAATGATAGGGCACTATTCCTCTCACTCCCACCAATGACGGGGCAGTATTCCTCTCACTGATACCAATGATGGGGTACTATTCCTCTCATTGATACCAACAATGTTTGGAAAATTTGGAGAACCCTGCTTTAAACCAATAGAAAGCTGCAAGAATTGGGAGGCGGCAGGACTCCTGGGGCACT